>NC_047675.1:14143019-14453175 GCF_011762505.2 Arvicanthis niloticus | reverse complement strand
ACAGTGGGGTGTGTGCTCTGTCCCTAGCCCCATCAAGAGCAGATTTTTCTTAATTCTCTTTCAAAATGTCAGACAGAGTATGTCGTCATTATGATGCTGGGTGGTAGTCTCTGCACAGTGGTGTCCTTGGAGGAGCAGGCCATCCACTCTTGGCTCCCACGCAAGCAGGTGAATCCACACCTGTCCCAGCAAAGACATAGGACACTGGGAGGGTTATGAAACTGGCTGGGAGTAAATCCATGCAGGAAAGACGATGCTGAGGCCGACTCTCAAACCAGTCTCTCGGTCAGATGCAGAAGTGCACCACAAGGACAGGAAGATGACTAAAGGTGATTACCGTCTACCTTTAAACTACGTGGAAAGATGAAGGTAACCAGGAAGAGGGGTGTGGGGGAAAACAGAGGTGATGCAGAGGAGTTCGAATGAGCAAAGCACAATGATGGATATGGAAGAAAAGCCCATCATTCTGGATGCTAACTAAAAAATAATAAATAAATAAATCTCTCAAAACAAGTTCAGAAGGAACTGAAGGCTCAGCTCCAAGGGGAGAGCCCAATGCTGTCCTCAGCCTTGTGCCTGCTGCCTTTGAGGTAGAAAATGAGTGACAGATGTGGCCGTCCATCACAATGGGGACAAGAGTGCTCCCAAGTAGGACGGCATGGACACTCTGAGAAACAAGGAGAGAGTCAGCTTCTTGTCCGTTGTAGGCCAGAATTCAACTCACACAGAGCCGAGGATCACAAAAGACTGACCAGTAACTCAAGCATCGAAGACAGGCCCACTCGCTGCGTCAGAAGAGTATCAGTGGCTCTAGATAGGGCAAAAGCCTAAAGCCACCAGCCAACCTGAGAGCTGGTCTGAGCCACCCAGCTTGAAGTAAACCCTAGTGGATAAACAGGAAGAGGAAAGGTGCCCCACATGCCCCTCCTTCCTACCTGCATGCTCCTCCTTCCTGCCCTGCAAGCCCCTCTTTTCTGCCCCGCATGCCCCGCCTTCCTGACCTGCATGCCCCTCCTTTCTCCCCCCCCACCCCCCGCATGCCCCTCCTTCCATGTCCTGCATGCCTGTCCTTGGCTAGCTTCTGCTCTTCCCTAGGCAGGCAACAAGTTTGCCAGCAGCTCTGCCCCAAGGTTAAAGGCAGTGCAGGTTGCTTTCACTGCCTAGGCAGTCTGTGCCTCATCCTCCAAGAAATCCATTAGAGGGTGTCTGTGACAAGGTCCTTGCCACCTTCAAACAGCCATTTTTCTCTAGAAGTTAACCAGAGTAGACCTCTGCCCTGTGTGTTCACAGGCCACAGGATATTTATCATAAAGGAAAAGGCTCTCCAGGCTCTTCTCCAGTCTCTAGGATCCATGACAACTTAAAGGGTTTGCCGCCTAGGATTTGCTTCAAGTGTATTCTGCATTCCCGGTTCACTTGACCATAAGGTGCACCTGTAAGGACCCAATCGGAGTTGTCCTCACCTGGAAAAATGAGCAAGAACAGAGAGGATAAGAATTCCTAAAATCACACAGCCAACCCAAAGTTTGTCTCCCCAGTCTTTCATTCAACATGCCTTTCAGTACACCTCAAAGCTTTCTTTTGAATATAAAATACCACTGTGAAAGTTATACTCTATTTCTTCAGAACTTAGCTAAAAGCAGGAGATACTGGCATTGCATAACAATAACGTATCCTCCAATTATCAGCTAGGTAACAAGCTCAGTGAGAAGGGATTTGTTCAAGCCAGGGTCGACCCCTGGAACTCACAACTGTAGTAGCTGCATTGATGGGTTGTTCCACCCTTAAGCCAAGTGCAGCCATCAGCAGGGACAACCATCATGTGCCGGTAGCACACAGTAGAGACCTTCATTTCATCCCGGCTTGTGGCTGCTGGTTCCTGACACCCAGAGGTTGGCAACAACTATGTTGGTTGCTTCAAGTAGGGAATTTTTGAGTTAAACACAAATAGACAGTAAAGGCACCCTCACCTCACTGGGGGCAGCAAAGGATGGGGGTTGTAGTAGTCCTTCGGAGCATTTGACTGAGCCCAGAGTCACTGCAGTCCTGAACGCCATTTTCTCAGGACCCTTAAGTTCCTAAGATTTGCCCCACTTAACCTATCATGTGTGCCTTCCCATTGGCTGCCTCACTAGCTTCTGCATTTAGAAGCTACTTTTAATTGTCTTTAAACAGAAACCTGTCCAAACCATCAGGCAACAAAAGCAAAGGTGTTCCCAGTGGGCGGAATAAAAGGGCTGTTTTTATTTATGTACCAGTCATGGAGAACAACACGGAAGCATTTCACAAGCTTTCTCAACTTAGAGTTTTTATTTTGATTTTTCAAAAGTGCAAATCAGCACCTGGGCCCAAAGCTTGGGGCAGCAGAAACTTAATTAGAACACAGAGCGCTTTCTATAAATATATTCCTTTCTGGTGTTGTCTTAACGCTGACAGGATCACTCATCTGCTTAAATATAATTGAGTGCAGAAAGTGAGAAAGGAAAGAAGACTTAGGCTGAAAACTTAATTCCCACGTAGCTAGCCTGGGGCTGGCTACTGCCACTGACTTTGAACTGGGGCTTCCCTGCCTCTGCTGAAGAGCCATTGAGATGATACCAGAGTCAACCTGGCACACTGACCTTTGATGAACTGAAGTCTCAACTACCCACACTAAACACATAGGAGGAACAATAAATACATTTTTTTAATTTAAACTACTGAGATTTGATAGGTAAGGAGGTATTTGTAACACAGTATAACCCTGTTTACCTGACAGATTTAAAACTACTCCTGAGCTGTAACTATACCAAACATCTTGCTATATCTTGCAGGCAACATCTAGGATAGTACTAGGCACCAATTGTAATAAATAACTGTTGAATAAATAATCATAGCAGTAATGTTATCAGCATAATCTCTAAAATACAGTAAGCACTCAATAATTTAAATGTGTGTTTGCCTCAGGAAGCCTGGGTAGTAATACTATCACTATGCCCATCCTTACAGACAAGAAACATAAGCTTTAAAGAGATAGAGGCATTCATGTTTGTGACATAGAAAGTCAAGTAACCAGTCTTCAATCCCAAGTTATCTCTGAACTCTGTATCTTAACCATAATACTACCACTAAACAAGTAAGTAAATAAATGGGAATAAAAGTCTTTCCTTGAAGATGTTATGTTGTTGGGCCTAACACAAGGTCTAATCTCCATTTCACCTCCACCCTTCAGTCATGTACACAGGTGGAGGGCGTGAACAGGCCCTAGAGAGATTTACATACTAATGAGGTACCTGAAGGCCAGAGGTGGAGCCAATTAAACATTCCTCCCCAGCCCCTCCCCCCTTCTCCCCTCCCCTTTTAACGCAGGTCGATCCTGGGTTTGAGGGGTATGCATCCAGATCCATACACGATCCGCCATGTGAATAAACCAGTTTTGGAAACCCAAGGGCTTCCTCGTGTGTTGGGGCTGCGCCGCTATGAGGAACCGTGAGGAGCCAGGGAGAGACTTTTAGTTAATGAACAGCCGGGCCCAACTTCCAGCTGGAGAAACCCAGAACATTTCCAGCCGACTACCCACAGCATGGCAAGAGGAACCTCGGGATCCCCAAGCCTTTTTTTTTCCCCACATTATGTGATAGGCAATGGTTGAAATATGTAAACAGTTACAAATTCTAAGTAATCTGAGCCTGGTGGAACTGCAAAGATGGTGCTTAGAGAGTGATATTTGAGCTGGGTATTGAAGAGAAGTTCAAATATGCTAACAGGCAAGGAGAAGACATTCGTGGTTTGGACAATGGTGTGTTCAAGGGCATGGCAGGAAACAACACCACATTGCAGGAGTGATAAATCTTTGTCATCTCTACACCAGGAACTTGACAAAGAAAGACCTTGATTGTAACAAAAAAAAAGAGTCTCAAATGGGAAAAGAAAAGCGGGTACCTTGCTGACTACCTGTCTTCCCATGATAAAGCCTAGCATGGGGAGGTACCTCAGTGGTGGAGCACTTACCTGGAGTGTACAGGGCCCTGGGTTCTGTCTCTAGCATCACAGAAAAATCCAAACCATCATTCCTTCCCAAATGCTTGTTTTATTAAAGCACATCCAACAATCCTGGCATGGCACTCACCCTGAGCTATCAAAATGAGTGACTGCCAAGCATTACAGATCAACACAACAAGCTTCACAGGCCAGTCTGCTGCACTGATAAGCTCTACAGAGTCTGCGAGGGTTCAGGAAGAAATCCAAGCCTGGTGACTGACCTTTGGGAGGATTTTGAACAAGCAGCCAAAATCCCTAGGGCAGAAGTTCATCTCTCTCAGCCGTTGTCTGCCCTTGGGGGGTAGCCAGCATATGCATCAAGTTGCTTAACTGAGCATTGGAGTTTGACCAAGAGAAGCTAAGGTAGCAGAGAAGTCCAAAGGCAGCTTTGTCTCCTGACCCTTGCTGGCCTCTGGGTACTGCTGTCGTTATTGCACTAGCATGGAGAGCAGTTTAAACCACCTGAGAGCCTGCTGTAAAAGGCTTCAGAGGCTTGCAGGAGGATCAAGTTTCCAGAAGCTTGGATCTGCTTCAAAGGCCACAAATTCCAGCTGGAATTAAGAAACAAGGTTCTTCAGAAACCTCTTCACTCGAGGTGTGGAGGAGGGGTTAGGTTGACGATCAACCCTGCCCCCTTCACTCTTTCCCTTACTGGGGTTTAGAGGAATAATCCAAGGTGCCCTGTCCAACTACAGAGGGACAGTTAGGCCCCTCAGTCTGCAGAAACCAAATAGCCAAAGTTTTCAGATCTGAACTGGCCCTGGAGAACAGACCAGTCTGCTAAAATTCTCTTCATCAAAATCCAGCCTGCAAAATAGCCAATTTGCCAAAAACCCTATAAGTATGTCCAAATTAGTACTTATCCCCCTAGATGATTCTGACATTTAACCTTGACTCTGCCTTTGGGTATTTATCTTAATTTTTCTTTGCTTGGCTTTTATTTTACGTGCATGAGTGTTTTACCTGCATGTGTGTCTACGTAGCACTTGAATGTTTGGTGTCTTTGAAGTTCAGGAGACAGCATAGGATCCCCCAGAACTGTTACAGATAGCTGTTAGCCACCATGTGGGTGCTAGGAATTGATCCTAGGTCCTCTGGAAGAGTAGCCATTACTATTAACTGTAGAGCCACCTCTCCAGACTCCATTTGCTTGTTAATGAAACAGAATCTTGCCCCCTAGCCAAGCTGGTCTCAAACACACAATTCTTCCAAATGCTGGAATAATTAGCATGAGCCACCATGCACAGGCCTGGCTCAAAGTTTTTATCAAAAGGACCAAACACAATAAACTGGCTGTTCTTTGAATTGATCCTTGCTAAGTTATTTCCACAAATTGATCAAAATTCCTCCCCCTTCCCTGGGGTGTACAGCTCTCTTGTCTGCAGACATGGTCTATCTGCATAGCTCCTAATCCTGACTCACCTATCCAGAAGGTCCTGTGAGGATGCAGCAGCCTCCTGCAAAGAGAAGGATACTTGGTGTTGGAAACATGCCTGCTGTTTATTTACCTCATCTTGGGCCCTTTCTCTGACCTCCCTGCAAAGTCATTATGAGAGACCAGGCTCTTGGCAGGTGTGTGTATTGTAAGTGACACACTTTAAAAACACCTCGTGTAAATCAGATATTGCCATAAAATGGAAATCACAGCTACAAATTACATACTTATTACCATTGTGTCTGATATATGAGGCAACGTTGACACTATATAATAGGTAGCCAGAGAGATGGAAAGTTACACGTGGGGCATAAAAGATCATTATTTTTCAATTCACAATGATACAATCTCTCTTACTCTGATATCACAGGCTCCTACATCAAAGCCGGGGCAATTCCTAGGCCATTATCCAAACCCTTTATTTGACAGATGTGAAGGCTAAGGAAAACTGCCCAAGGTCACTCAGAAAGCCAGCTTGTGACACAGCCTAGAGCTCTCTGCTCTAAGGTGAGACTGAGAAGACTACTTGTTCTGCTCCACCTGGGTCCTGAAGAGCTCTGGAGAGACCCTGAGCTGACCATGGTACCTGCTGCTGAGAAGCTAGCTTTGGACTCAGTGCAAATACCATGTGTAAGGATTGCCCTGTCCTTTCTCTGTGTGTGACCCAAGCAAGACACTTAATCCCACTGAGTGTCAGGTCCTTAGTCCACAAAGTAAGGTTGATTTCACCTACCTACCTTGCAAAGGCATCATGAAGAGTTGGACATTTAAGTTTGAGTTAAGCATGTTTAATGTAACAGGAGGAATGCTCCTGGCAGGCTCTGCAAAAGGCCAGCATTGCAGAAAGTGAATACCATCACACCTCAAGGCCAGAGACGTGGCAAAGGGACTCTGGAACTGTAGTCATGTCTGGTGATCTTCTACCCTCCTCTCATTGCCCATCTGGGTTCCACAGAACTCCACCATGTGGCAGAATCACTCTGTCTTTTCTCTTAGGACTACCTTCAACTTCACAGGTTTTCTGACTCCAGAAAGTGGGTTTTGAGGCTGTGCTGCTATCCACACAGACAGCTCTGCAACTGCTCAAGGACTGGCACGTCTTGTTCTTCATTCAGCAGATACTTTTAAAAAGATCCTACTGTTGATGCCAGACTCAACAGTAGGCACTGCCAGTGTCACAGTCCACTAGGGAACAACCTTCCTGTGTAGAGGAAAAATGGTAAACAGGCTGGTCATGGTGGCTCGTGCCTTTAATCCCAGCACTTGTGAAGAGGCAGGCAGATCTCTGTGAGTTCAAGGCCAGCTTGTCTACAGTTGAGTTCCAGGCCAGACAAGGCTACAGAGAGAGACCCTATCTTGACAGAGAAAAGGGGGGGAAATGTAGGAAACAAAGGAGAAATTTAAAAAAAAATACCAAGACAACCTGCCCCGTGGTTGTAGGTATGACTACTGTGTCACATGTGCATCAGTAGGGGGCAGAGAGGAGAGAGGCTATGTCTACACTAAGTGTCCTGACCTATGGACATCTGAATGATTAGTAGTCTAACATTTCCTGAAAAGAAAAATGAGCCTGAGACCACAGCCAGGGTGGAGGGGCAGGGGATATGCTCAAGATGAACCCTTTCCCTGTGCTATAATGCATAAGTGAAGCATAGCATGCCAGAGACCATTCCTGAGCCAACCTCAAACACTCAGAGACCCAGGCACCACTAAGAGGAGCACGTAAGGGTGGAAAAGGGAAGAGAAAGAGAAACAGAAGAACGTGGGCATAATGAAGAGAGGCAGAACTTGAGACTCGGGGGTAGTGAAGAACAGCCTCATGTGAGTAGCCAGTGATGCCACCTGGGACCATGGTGGGATCCTGGCCTGTGCTGTCACCAGAGGCCATGTCTGGGTCCATGGCCCTGCAGTAGCAGGGGTCTGTTACCACCAAAGTCCAGGCCCACATCCCTGGTCTGAGCTGCATCCCAGGGCTTATTGATATCTGAGGGCTGTATCACCTGGGCATCCTTCTGCCTCATCTTCCTGAGTGCTGAGGTTACAGGTGTGACACTTTTCAAGGAAAGTGTCACTAATGGTTCAGTTTGGAGCAAGATCTAAACAGGAAGTCATGTAGTGAGAGTTTTAGTGTCCTTTAAAAAAAAAACAGTTATGTGAGTATGTTTTTGTTTTAATCCCAGGTGTGGGATAAGAGGCTGCTTCACAGAAGGTGATTATGATTTGTCCCATGCTCATGCAGGGGCGTGATCTTTACCAGCTGCAGATACTAATTCTGAGAACTCTGGAGAAGGTATAAATGGGAGACCCCTGACAGGGCCTGTGGAGGCTACTCTTCCCCCTGCTGCCTGAGAAAAGAGAAGAAGAAATTGAATCCTGATGATGAAGATTGGACTTGCCCCAAGAAACATAGTCTCTAATCAGCAGGAAGTAGTCTGAAAAGGTCCACACCCCCTTTTCCTCTAACATTTTTTCTCTTCTACCTAGTGTTGGGTTGGAAGAGACTAGGGTGGAGTAAGGGTTGGAAGGTAGGTAGGTATAAGAACAATAAAGTAGCCCCTAAAAATAGCACCAACAAAGTCACGTTCAAGAAGCTCTGAGCCAGAGAAGAACTCTCTGGGGGACAGCAGCATGTGCCAAAGACCTGTGGCAGAAACAGGCTCAAAGTAGAGAAAAGACTGCTATGGAAACTCAAATACAGGAATCGCTGTGGCCAGCCTCTGAGCAGGGAAGGATGGCGTAGTCAGTGTGCCAGAGCCATCTCTGGAATATGCTGGACTGCTCTAAGTGGGACACAAAGATGTGAAAAGCATTTAAAGACTGGACTAGAGTTTTTCAATTTTCTTTTTTCTTTGGAATTCTGAATAAGGTCTCACTATGTAGTACAAGCAGGTCTAGAACTCAATGTTCCTGCTTCTGCCACCTGAGTGCTGGGCACACTGAATATGACATCACGCCAGACAGACTGTGACTTTCTAAAAAGCTGCTTTTATAAAGCAAGTGTGTGTCCCTGGTAGCTAGAATCACAGTGGCCACACAGCAAGTGCTAGACCTGTGGTTTTCAACCTTCCTAATGCTGTGAACCTTTAATACAGCTACTAGAGTCGTGCTGACCCTCAATCATAAAATTATTTCATTGCTACTTCATAACTATAATTTGTTACTGTTATGAAACCTAATGTCAATATCTAATATGCAGGATATCTGTGCAATCTCCAAAAAGGAATCACTACCCACAGGTCGAGAACTGCTGTGCTAGATGACCAAGCCGATGCACTGATATGTCCATATCTTCCTGGATTCTGAGTGAAAACAAAATGTCCTCCTAGACCACAAAAGTGCTTCTCCTGCTCTGAGAATCTGAAGTCTGTGATTTATGGGCAGGTTTCCTTTGTTGCTACTATGGCCTTGATGTTCTTATTCCTCCAAAAACTCATGTTGAAATGTAGCCCCACAGCCCAGTGGTGCTAAGAAGCAGAGGGTTGCCATGGACCCAATGCTGAAACATATGTGTATCACGTATAAAGCTGTGGCTTTGATCCCAAGCACCACCAAGAACAAGTCAGAGTCATTTGGGGGTTGGAGTGGTACATTTAAAGGTGGCATTTAGGTTGATATGATGATCCTGATTGATCTATGGGCCTTAGGGGCAGTCTCACATTCTGTGCACCAGGTAACCTCCCAGACATCTTGCTGTGCTTCGGGCAGATGGAAATACATCAGCTCTCCCACAGACCTCAGCACAAAGAAGCCTAGTTGAGAAGCACCTGAGTATAGGTGTGTCTCTGCTAACACAGAGGATTAGACAGAAGCCAAGTACCGTGCTGCACGCCTGGAATCCCAGTGCCCAGTGTGCAGGTGAGAGCATCTGGAGTTCAAGACCAGCCTGGGATGCATACATACAGTTTGATACCAGCCTGTACTACATGAGATCCTGTCTCAAAATCCCAAATATATGGAGGGGAAAATGTGCTCACTTGAGACTGCCATTTGCACATGTAATTTCACAGCCTGGAGTTCACAAGTAATTGTTCTCATTCACCCTCTCCCCCTCCCCCTCCCTCCTCCCTCCCTCCCTCCCTCCCCCCCTTCTTTTTCTCCCCCTCTCTCTCTTTCCCTCTGTGTGTTTGTGTCTAAGTATGTACATATTATAAAGACATACTCATATTCTATATTGCCAAATGTAATCTGCACACTGCACATACATGTTGCTAATAGCTTAGCTGTATCCACTGTTCATGCTTTGTTTGTTCCAAATCCAACCCTTTCCTCCCAAGTCAGATGTTCCTGGAGAAGTACCATGTTGTTGCCAGCAGATACTAACTAGAATCAGCATTTCAACAAGTGTCTGAGCCCAGACATCCAGAGAATGAGGGACAAGTGCTTGGTATGACAATGAGAGAGACTGCCATCACAAGTCTCAGACACCTGACCAGAGGGCGAGCACCTGACCAGATGGCGAGCACCTGACCAGACTGAGCACCTGACCAGAGGGCGAGATTGAGCTCTCAAGTGATTGGCTAACTTGTTTCCTAGTTCTCCCTAGGTAGTCTGCTGGCTGGAGATGAGCGATGATGCAGTTGTTTTAGATGTTTATCTGCTGCCTTCTCAGATTACTGACTCTCCGAATTAAGCTCAACCTAAACACGTGACTCCAGTCTCTGCTCACTGGCCTTCATGATGACAGACAGCTCCACGTTCTAGTATTCTAGTTTGTGGGTTGATACACATCTTATTGCTAACCCAAGAAACATTGAGTTTTCTGCTTCTAGTCAATTCGTCAGCATCCTTATATGTCAGACACCATCTTGCCCCTCTGTCTGCTGTGGCTCCCCAGGCAAACTTTACTTAATTATGGGAAAAAACTCAATTCAGAAAATGATGTCACTTACTTTCTGAGGTTTCCATGGAGTTCTTAGTCTGTGGCATCTTCAGACTGTCAGAATGATCACTTCTTTCTGTGTGCTCGTCCGTAGACTCACTCCCCGTTTAACCCTTTATTGGGCCTTACTACAAGGCTACATAGACAGGACCAACCCAGCCCTCAAGCAGTCGACATGTGCAAAGAAGAGATCTCTGAATTACGTGACATTAGATTAAGTGCCCAAAATGGATTTTCCTAAGCCAGGCAGGGTGGCACATGCCCTTAGTCTCAACAGTCAGGAGGCTGAGACAGGAGAATCAATAATTCAAAGCCAGTCTAGGCCACACAGGGAGTTCCATGGCTCAGGCTACCTAGTGACATCCTGTTTCAAAAGAGGGGTGGGAGAGTTGAAAATGTGGCTCAGCAGTAGAACACTCACCTCATACACACAAAAGCCCCCAGCATTGCAAAGAGAAATAAAGAGAGCAGAGTTTGTGCAGTGGGGCCCACCTGATAGCCAGTGCCTGGCGCCACTGGTGTCAGTGACACCCAGCACTAAGATGCTTCTCCTGCTCTGGGAATCTGAAGCCTGTGATTTATGGGCATGGTTCCTTTGTTGCTACTATGGCTTTGATGTTCTTGTTCCTCCAAAAACTCATGTTGAAATGTAGCCCCACAGCCCAGTGGTGCTAAGAAGCAGAGGGTTGCCATGGACCCAATGCTGACGCATATGTGTATCACGTATAAAGCTGTGGCTTTGATCCCAAGCACCACCAAGAACAAGTCAGAGTCATTTGGGGGGTTGGAATGGTGCCAGTTTAAGTGATATGAGTGATTTTCCTTTTTTTTACTTGCCCCATGGGAGACAAAGCAACAAGGTGTCATCCCAGAAATAAAGAATGACCTTTGGTGAAGTCCTAGACATAATGATGCATTGATCTTGGACTTCCTAGCTTCCATAACTGTGACCAATAAACACACAGGCTTTTCTTAAGGATGTTTTCTTTTTTAAGCATGTATGTGTATGTATGTGCAAATGAATGCAGGTTCTCACAGAGGTCTGTCCCAAATAAGCAAAGCAGAAAAAGCAAAACCATGTTTTGAAAGAAAAAGGCAAGAGAGAAATTCTGGTCCTGTGTCCTATGTTTTATTCCTCTGAGAGGATGCAAAAGATAGGGACCAACTCCTGGAGGCAGCAAGGGAGACCAGAGATCAAAGCAAACCAGAGTGGACTTTCTGCTGTCTCCCCCTTCGTAGCACTTCAACTCTATGAATGTGGCTGTTACTTTCCCAAGAAAATTATGGAAAAACAACTGAGGCAGGGTCTCTCTATGCTGTGTAGCCCAGGATGCCTCAGCCTCCTGGGTGCTGAGATTACAGGTGTGTACCACCATGCTCAGCTTAATGAGATTTTTAAAAAATGGACAAAGGAAAACGTAGTAACCCCACAAACCCTGAAAGCCTCTGTTCACTGTGACCCCTCCATAGACTCTTGTGCAGAGACCCTGGCCCATGAGAAGAGATAAGCCTTCTCTGTCACCACCACCACCATTGTAACCTTTTAAAGAGTTGTGCTGAGTACAGTAAGTATCCCACACCTCACGTGAATCTTTATAACAACGATATACTGCATGTAGTATCATTATAAACAGTGTGCCTAAAGCCACACACTTGGTGGGAAAATAATGAAGCTAAGATTAGAACTCCATCAATCCAATTACAGACCATGGTTCTCAACTATGGCATCCCACTGTCTTTAAACAAGGAAGTAGCTCATGGTTGAGGAGCCCAGGTCACACAGAGTTGTGTGTCTGCTTGCCCAGAACCTGGGAAGGGGTTCACTGGAAGCCATTCATCTGATCCCCGTTTTGAATTTCAACAGAAACTTGGACTCACTGCACATGACCGATGCCTGTTGGAGGTGAGAAACCTGTCTGTGCCGGCTAAGCAGGGGAAGATGGAAGGCTTATCTGTTTATTTTGATGAATGTAAATGAATTCTATTACTTGTCAAAATGTTATCAAGACCCTGGTGAAACGAGAACACCCCCCCTCTTTAGGGGGAAGAGAGAGAGAAAAGGAAGAGAGAGCAATGTTTATGATAGGTTGCTTTGATTTGAAATGAAAACACAACTTTGGTGGGGGGCTTTCATTATTTTAGAGACCTTGGCATTCTTGCATATACACTCATGAATTAATCATTAAAATCCTGAACTGTCGGATAAACCATGTGGGTTTTCAATGCCATCCCACAATAAAGGGGTCGTCAAACATAAAAAGATACGACGTTTGCACTGACACTGCCTGGAATGACTTTTCTCTAGGAATAAAGTGAATGAGGTGAGTGAGAGCGAGTGTGTGTGTGTGTGTGTGTGTGTAAGACAGACAGCCTCAGGTCCCAGGCCAGAGCTGTGTGTAAGCCAACTCCAACCGTGTCACCACAGATTAGTGCTATTTAATATCTGTTAATGGAATGGCTCTGTCTGCCTTCAACAGCAGGATCAAAAGAGGACTGTGCAGCTTTTAAATTATTAGCACTAATTAGGCAAATCAAAGAGGAGGAGGGCAGGGAGACCAGAGAACGAATTAGCGGAAATGCAAGGGGATCACTGCCTACCTCATACTGTCAAGACCAAGCCGCCAAACAGCCAATTAGTGTTGAAGACCCTTCCAGTGTGAGGAAAGAACCATCAGACCCACTCTGGGAGGAAGCAGAATGGCTTCATTACAGTGACTTCACTAATTAAAATGTAAAGGTTGCTGATCATTGCATAATTAAATAAGGTAGCAGGCTACAGCCCAAATATCCAGAGTGTGTGGATTGAAGCCACCTCCAGGGCCTCCTCAATGACACTCCCAGTCTGTCTGGAGCTGTCCATCGTCCTGAGAAATATACCATCTAGTAAATCGTCTAAGAGAAAAAGTGTTCTGCGGGGATGTTTCTCGCGACCACTGCCACCACCCATCACCAAACCCAAGATCTACTTCCTTTAGAACCTTTTTCAAGCTAATTAGCCAAGGCAAAGGAGGCAAGCGGTGTTCCGTGGGAAGACGACCAGGCCTAATTAGCTCCCAGCCACCGGAATCTAAATATAAAATCACGGAAGCGGAGGTTGTCCCTGTTGATGTAACCTTTATCTCTTCTCTCTTTTACCTGCCAAGCAGAAATACTATTTTCCTGAGAGTTTGGCTGGGGATGATTTCCATGTTTTACATGGAATCTCAGGCTACTCAACCACACACATCTCCAGGGCTTGCAGATGAGAGAAGGCAACAGGCTGGGTGGGCCAAATAGTTCAGTCCCTAACTAGGGTATGGGCAGCTTTTAATACCAGGTTGAGTTTCAGGCAGGTGTGCTAGGAGAACCAGGTGTTCTCCTAACTGTAGGAATGATTCTGTTCAAATTTTACCCTTTTGAGCACGGATGCATGCTGTGTCCTTTCTTTTATTTTCTCTCCTCTTCCCCATTTTCTCTCTCACATCTCGAGTTTCTCTTCTCATTCTTTCTTTTATCTCTCTTCCTATTCCTCCTTGTCCCCACCCACCTTTTGAGACAGGATTTCACATACCCCAGGCTGGCAACAATCTAGTGATATAGCTGAGAGTGTCCTTCAACTGCTACTGATCCCTGCTCCTCCATTTCCCAAGTGGTAGAATTATGTGTGTCCCACCACTAAGCTTTTGTCGTCTTTTCTCTCTGTGTGTCTGTTTCTCTGATTCAAAAAAAACCTACATTTTTTACAAGAGAATAAGGAGGAGAAAGAGGCAGAGGGCAGGAAGGATCACGGCAGGAAGGCAAGGGTTGAATCCAGAGCTGTTGGGTACAACACAGCTAACCCCATTCCTTGCTGCAGAACTCATCCTGGGAATCTGAGCTGGACAGTGAGGGGCCACTTTTGACCCATCACCTGCTGTAGTGTGGGGTCTAAAGGGCACGGGATCCCATTTCTGAGTCAGATGTGGAAAGAAATCCACTTCTTCCCAGACTCGTGACCTTGACCGTGGTGTTTCTATTCACCTGGGTTTCTCTGGAAGATGAGAGAGAAGCTCCTGCTTCCTCTACGGTGTCTCTGAAGATGGTGTGAAATCCAACATGCTCAGTCCTCAGCATGGACACTACTGACGTGTCCCCGATCTTCAGTGCATTCCTGTTCCCTCCCCCTTTCCACACCTCATCTAGTGTCGCCTTCTCCAAGAAGCATCATCTTTCCTAATAGTGCCCAGTGCCCCACTTCATTAAAGCCGCTGCCACCCAACTGAGTGACCTGAAATTTGTCTACTGTGGATGGGTACCGATGATCCCTTATGTGGCTCAACTTGCTATTTATCGTATCTTAGAGCCTGGTATGGTGTCTGCTATATAATAGACACTCAACTATTCTATTTGTTTAATGAATGTTCAGTGACTATAAGATCCACCTCTGGACTTGGTACAGTACCCTAGATAGATACAGAATGGGGAGCTTTGGGGTTATTATCTGACTTTCAGTGACAGCTTGTCTTATCTTCTTAATGAAATTGAACCCACAGTAGCCAGGAAAATCTTCCCTTTTGTTGGATCCCTCTGGAAACTTCTCTTTGCCCCTCATCACAGGGGCCAATAAGGCTCTACTGGAACTGCTTGACACCCTCCCCTTCTTCTAGTCTACCACCCTCTAGTCCCACAGACCTCCCTCCCTTCTAGCCAGTATCATTCCCCTCCCTCTGGCTTTATACTCTGGGGATATTTTGTGAGCTGGACCCTTCCCATCATTCAGGTTGTAGCTCACACATCACCTAACAATGAGGGTTTATATGGCTTCACCATGTGAAGTCATTTCTTTCCATCAGCCATTCACTGGCTTAGTTGGCTTCCTATTGCAGTGATGAAGCACCATGACCAAAAGCAGCTTGGGGAGGAAAGGGTTTATTTAGCTTACTTAGCCAAGAGTCACAGTCCATTAAAGGAAACCAAGGCAGGTACCTGGAGGCAGGAGCTGAAGCAGACACCATGGAGGAGTGCTGCTTACTGGCTTGCTCAGCCTGCTTTCTTATAGAACCCAGGACCACCTGCCCAGTGGCTCTGCACAAAGAGGGCTGGTCCTCCCACATGAATCATTAATCAAGAAAATGTCTGACAAGCACATCCACAGACTGGTCTGTGGGAAGCAAGTCCTCAGAGCTGAGGTTTCCCCTTCCCAAGTGGCTCTAGTTTTTCTCAAGATGACAAAAACTAACTGCCACACTCTGGTTGTTGTCAATGTCCCTTTTGTGACCTTGCCCCACACACACACACACACCATATAAAGACTTTATAGTGAGCAGAAATGAGTTTGGCTTACAGCTCTGGAGTCTGGGAAGTCCAAGATGGCAGCGCCTCACATGGTGGAGCTCTAGCTGTGTCACAGCCTGGTAGGAAGCATCACATGGAGGCAGAGGAAGGAGATGCACCAACCTTTTCTTTTCTCAAAAACCAACTGCAGAAATAAACTGGAGGCTGCTGATCTCAGAGCCCCCAGGCCTCTACCATTCAACACTGTAGTTTGCAATGAAATTTTCTCTTTCTTAAATAAATTTTCTTTATTCTTAAAAATTATTAGTGTATTTTCTTATACAGGTGTTTACCTGATATATATATATGCTTCGTCTACATGCATGTCTGTGTATTATATGTTCCTTGGTGCCCGCAGAGGCCAGACAAGAACACTGGATCCCCTAAAAGAGGAGTTATAAAAGCCATCATGTGGGTTCTGGGAATCAAACCTGAGACCTGTTGAAAGGATGACCAGTGCTGTTAACTGCTGAGCCATCTCTCCTTACCCATACATTTACATCTCATGGCTTTGGGGTATACACTTAACCCATAGTAACCAAGCCCTGACCAGCTCTGAAGGAGGCCTGTCTGTGAGGGGTATTCACTGCCTGCCTTAGGATCAATATTCATGGGCAACGAAGGGAGCATGTCTGAGCTGAAGGACTCGGCTGGGACTCTGCCCTACATATACTTTGGGGGACTCTGCATCTGGGGTATCCCTGTGAAGGTCCCCACCCTGACCTGAGGCAAGGATAGGTCAGGCCTTGTGCACTCTTATTCTCTCTCTCTCTCTCTCTCTCTCTCTCTCTCTCTCTCTCTCTCTCACACACACACACACACACACACACACACACACACACAGCAAGTTGACCAGGGAGGCAGTGTGAGGCCCTGGTTGGGCCTATTTCTTCACACTGAGGGCAGTTTGCAGAGGTTGGTGCAGCCCAGCACTGACACCTAGGAACAGGGAAAATGAGTGTGTGAGTCCTGGTGGCATGTTCAAGATCAGATGGCATGTATTCCACGTCCACCCTGAAGCTCTCCAGGCCAGATCCCTTCATCTGTTCCACCCCATTAACACCTCTGGGAACTGGCTGAGCTTTTCCTGGCAAAATTATAAGAGAAAAAAAGAGTGTAAAGCCCTCATCCCCACACAGCACACCCTCTGGACTAGACTGACACCTCAGGCACCTCTTTCTCTGCCTTTCCAGAGTCCTCTGGCAAGCATGCTAGTCTTTAAGGTAGATGGCTCACCTAAGAACTCCTAGCTACAGACACCATGCCCTTCTCGAGCCACAACAGCAACATTTACTGTCAACGTTGGTCATTTAACGTCACCACAATGTCCTTGATGACAAATGTACTCTCCCTGCCCTTATTGTCTAATAAGTTCTTTGTCCCACCAAGAGTTGTAAGTGAACAGGTAGCAGTCACAGCCTAAGATGCAGTGACTCTGTTCTCCTACCCACTGGCAGCACCCAGCTCTGTGAACCAGTGTGGGACCTTGAAAGGATAGCTTGGTTCCTGGTTGAGCACAGGCCTCAAAGCCCAGACCCTAATGCGACTATAGTAAGTGTCCGGCCACCTCCCCAGACTCCAGGCTCCTGACACAAGGCCCCCTCCCCCCCCCCAGACCTCCATTGATCTGTGCCTTCCAGTCAGGTAGGGCTACACCCCTACCAGCCCCTCCCTCCACAGGTAGAGTGACTACAGGCCACTCAGACTCAAGAGATTTCCATATTAATGAGATACCTGAAGGCCAGAGGGCATAGCCAATTAAGCATTCTTTCCCTGACCCTCTTCCATCCTCCCTCCCTATTTAAGTCAGGTCCACTCTGAGTTTGGGGGGGGGGGGGTGGACAGCAAGATCTATCTACCATCCACCATGACAATAAAGCTTTATAAAAAGGATCCTTGGAGTCTCTAGCTGCTGTCTAATCTCCTATAAAAAACTTCTCTGCGTTCTCGCCACAGAGGCTGCCTCTTCAAGCAAGCTAGCTGAACAGCCAGCGATCCAGCCAAGCAAGTACAGTAACAAGGAGTCTCTTTCCCACGGGGCGCTGTCAGGGCACCCTTTCTCTCTCCCACTCGTGTGTCTGTTCTTCCACGGTCCCCAGCGGTGTCTGGGAGCCGGAGGACAAGACCATCAGCCTCCAGTCCACTCAAGAGCCCTACCCCAGTGGGACTTCGGACTGAGTTCACCCCACACCCAGGCAAGGCCCTGCAGTACCCACTCAGTGCTGCATGGAAGGGGCTCAGTCAAATTCCCATGCTTCTGCCACTCTGAGCCACGGTTCCAGCCGACTGAGGTTCCAGCTGACTGAGCCATGGCAGACACGAGGACACCACAACACAGCCCAACAGGATCCACGCCTGCCCCCACGAGTGAGCTAACAACCCCACAAACCAAGACCTCCAGAGCTCCTGAAGACTGCTCCACCCTAGAGGGAGAGACAAGGCTAGCACACTGACTACACTTGCAGTTACACAAAAGTCTTCCTTCTTGAGGAGGTGACTCAGAGGGCCACAAAAGTATGAGGGCCTGAGTTTGAATTCCCAGAACCCCCATATAAAGCCAGATCTTAAAAGGAGTATAATAGTGTGTGCCTCTGTAATCCTGGTACTCCTATAGGAAGATGGGAGATGGAGGCAGGTGAATCCCCAGAAACTTTTGGGTTTACTAGCTTGGCATATGCAGCAGAAAGAAAATAAGAGACCCTGTCTCCAACAAGAAATGATGTCTGAGGTTGTCCTCTGGCCTTCATGTGGGCATGTCTACAATCACACACACACACACACACACACACACACCAGAGAGAGACAGAGACACAGAGCGAGAGACAGAGAGAGAAAGGAAAATACTTTGTTCTATGTGGTACACGTCTCATTTGTCACATTAGCTTGTCACTTTTTCTCATGTGCTGTCTCTGGGCTCCCCTGTGCTCTCTTTGTTCCACCGGAGCAGGAACTCATTCTGCTTGTTCACTTCCGCATCCTGGTGCTGGATACAATGCCTGCCTCATGGAAACTGTTCAATCAGTATTTGTTGAATGAATGCATGAGCTACATGAATGACACGGTGGCAAAGTCCTCGAGGGCAGCCTCCGTGCCTGCTGTTCTTGCAGCCAGAGCAGTAACTCTGTGAATACTTTATAACCACTGCCCTCCCCAACTGCCACCCCATCCTCTCTAACCAGCTACTGTGACTCTGAATTCAAGAGGCCTCCCCGACACAATCCTGGGCTATTTTTGGTCTGTTTTTCCCCTCTCTGCCCTATTATGGTAGTGAGAAGAAGCTGGCTACCTGCAGCTTGCTGTCACTCTACAGAAAACCAATCTTCCTGTCTCTGCAAGCCACTAGGAGGTGTCCTCTGTACCAAGCTACAGGGCAACAGCCACCCAGGTTGTGTTTGCAGAGAACCGTGTGATTACATTTTTAGCTTTCTGGCCGGAGGTAGCCAGTGAAAATGATTATAGAGACATACACAAGATATGGGAAGACAGACTCCAGCCACCTCCTCAAAGACCTCCTCTCCTCACTTCCCTGCACACACACAGGCATGAGCTTCTCTGCCTCCTTTGGCGGTGTGTCTTCTCATTTCAGATGACTTCAGCTCTCTTTTCCACAGACTCTGAGGGGCCTCTCTAAACTAATGAGATTCTTGAGCTGGAAGTCTGGATGTGGCCTGCTCTAATCTTCTCCTCCATGCTTAACATGTTCATCTAATTTGAATGCCAAAGAGGAAAATCTTTTCTTTTTAGGAGACAGGAAGCAAGAGCATGTGAAAAGGGCTTTGCTCTCTGAAACACTATAAACACAGAAGGCTGGGGTAATGGCCTCTTTCCGTGTGGAAGAGACAGGGCCTTAGCTTGGCAGCTCTCTCCCTCACAGCCAGCAGTCTCCAGAGATTGATGCAGCCTAGTACTGACACACTGGAGCCAGGAAAAGTATGTGCATCCAGTGAGATGTGTCAAGGACACATGGTGGAGAAGGCAGTTTCATAGTGACCTTTGTGAGTTTCAAGAGGTTCCCATAAGTCTCTGGAGCAGAAGGAGTGGCAGGAATCATCTTCCCTTTTTGTAAGTGAGGAGAAGCCATGGAGACATGGCCTGGTGTGGTGGCTGAGAAAGCAAAGCCAGTATGCCACTGGCACTTGTCCAACTTGTCTTGTGGATTTAAACACAGGGGTTTGAGGATCCTGGGTTCCAACCCCAGCTCTACGCCCAGCCCTGTGGCTCGGAAAAATCAACCTGACTCTGAAAAAGCCTGTGCTTTCTTCTCCCAGTGGAAATAATAATAATTCTCTATGGGTATGTTCAAAGCATTTAATAGACAAGTAAGCATAATGTGGTAAGCATAGTACAGACAAGTGTGAAAAGCATAGAAGCCATCATTGTACTTCCATATTGTAAATGAGGCTATGGTGATGAATAGTGTTGTCAGCCTCACGGGACCTAGACTCTGCCAGGAGACAAGGCTCCGGGCACATATGTGAGGGACTATCTAGATTATGTTAGCCTCTGGGAATGCCTGTGAGTGACTGTGTAAATTACCTAGGAGTTAACTGCGTTGAGAAAACCCACCTTAACTGTGGATATTCTATCAGTTGAGGACTTAGACTGAATAAGAGGAGAGAACGAGCTACATGTTAACATTCATCTCTCCCTGCTCTCTGATTGCACACACAGTGTGACCAGCTGCCTCACTCACCTGCCTCCATGGTTTCGCCACCGTAACGAGCTCTGCCCTCAAACTGTGAGCCGAGTAAACCTTTCCTCTCTAAGTTGCTTTGGTCAGATGTTTTGTCCCAGCAATGACGGAAGTGATTTAGACAGATGTGAACAGAATTGTCCTCTGGGTTGTCTGGTTTAAGTTAGGTGCTGTACACAGTGGTTGTAAAGTGCCTGACATAGGCAGTATCTTAGTCAGCCAATCACAGCTGAGCATGAACTACTTAAACAGCAGAGAGAGGTTTTTTAAAGATGTATTTGTTTTATTTGTATAATTCTTCTGCCTACATGTACTGTGTGCATCCCATACATGTCTAGTGCCCGAGGTCAGAAGAAGATATCAGATCTTGTGAAACTCAGGTTACTGATAACTACACGTCACCATGTAGTTGCTAAGAACCAAACCAGGGTCCTCCGCACAAACAATGGTGTTCTTCACCCCTGAGCTATCTCTCCAGACTCTGACTTTTTTAACATAGCTTTGAAGGCTGAAAGATCTTAGATCAATTCTCCAAAGAGTTCAGGTCCTGATGGTGCCTCTCTTCCTGGCTGGCAGATGCTTCTGTTCTCACCGACTCTTCACACAGTAGAGAGAAAGTCGGTTCCTGGGTGTCTCTTACTATGAGGTCATTAATCCTACCAGATAAAAGCCACACCTCTATGGCCTTGTTTAGCTTTAGCTACCTCCTGAAGGCCCTGCATTCGGAAGACGTTTGTCACTGCAACAAAACACTTGGCATAAGTAGTTCAAAAGAGATGACTTATTTGGGCTTACGGTTTCAGAAGGTTCAGTCCTTAGTCCTTAGCTCTGTTGATTCTGGGCTCAGAGTAAAACAGAATGTGATAGTGACAGGAACACATGACAGAAGCTACCCACTTTGTGACATATGGAAAGCAGGGGGATTGGGAGGAACCTGGGACTGGGTCTAATCTTCCAAAAAGTATGTATAGTGACCTACTCCTCCGGCAAAACCCTAGCCCTTGAAGTTTCTAGAACCTCCTACTTCAAGTGGGGACCCACTTGCCACCACATGAGGGTCAGGCCTGCAGGGCACACTTCACATTCAAACCATAATAAACTCTTCTCTACATGGTCACACTGATGGTTAAAACCTAACGTGTATTTGTAGAGGGAAGGATGGGATACAGCTAAGTCCGCAGCAGTGTGCGCACAGCAATCCTTACCCTACGCTGCAGTGATTACTACAGTTGAAGCAGCTCATGTCAGGACTATAATCAAACTGGTAATTCATCTGACATTTTGATGTTCTTCCCACATCTGAATCACTGCATTGATTCAAACACCCATCTTGGCTCTGAGGGATGCTGACTAGCCAAGGCTAGCACTGTGGAGGCTCCTTTTCTGTCTTTATTTCTGCAAACCCACCCCCAGCATGGGTGGGTTTCAGCTTCCGATGACCACTTCTGCACCCACTTTTGGTTTGGTGTGGGTCTTGGTTTTGGTTTCTTAACGTAGTAGGATCTTGGGCAGGAGAGAGGGTTCAGGCATTAAAGGCTAGGCTCACAGCCACAAAAAACAAAAAACAAAAAAAAAAAAAAAAAAGGATCTTGCTAGATAGCCCAGGCTGGCCTCAGACTCACTATGTGACTTTGACATCATGATCTTCCTGACTGCCTGGATTATAGTATGCATGCCTAGGTCTGTTAGATCTTTAAGGACTTCCCTTCACCTGCTGGGCTGTTCCTCAACCTCAGGCTAAAAGCATGTGTAGTAGCTTATTTTCTCTCAAAGTCATGACAATTTGGGGTGTCACAAAACTGCTCACCAGGATCCCAGAATATGCTTCTAGGGAACCCAGTCAAGATGCTAGCTCTACCCCCAATCCCAATGACACTGTACCTGACTCTCAGGTATTAACCCAGTAATTCCTCCTGGAAACCCCAAGAATCAGTATATCAGTGATCCCCATTCTGCAGATGAGAAAATAAGATGCAGAGAATGTTCTCCTAACTTGTCCATCACATATCTGTAAAGGGCATGGAGAGGATTTACTTCCCACCATTCCTTTGCCCCACTCCTTTCTTTTATTCAAGATACCAAACTCTTTATCATAAGTTTAACAATAGCTATTGCATCCTCATAGGCACCCTAGAACTTTACTATGCAGCCCCAATCAAGGGTAAATGAATGAAAGAATAAATGAATGACCTGAGAACTTGTGGATGAATAAATGACCTGAGTACTTGTGAATGAATGAATGACCTGAGTACTTGTGAATGAATGAATGAGTGAATAACCTGAGAATTTGTGAATGAGTGGAAGAATGAATGACCTGAATACTTGTTAATGGGTGAAAGAATGAATGAATGACCTGAGTGCTTGTTAATGAGTGAAAGAATGAATGAACCACCTGAGTACTTATTCAGCAGCTACTTAGATATTTTAGATTAAGGCAGGTAATTTGCCCACTTGCTTGGGAACCTCTCTGTTTCCCCCTTGGTTCTCAAAAGTGATCATTACAGACTTCATTCATTCTCAACATCAAACCTTCAGAGGCTTCTGAACCAACTTGTCCCCCATCTCATTTGGCTGCTCTTCCCCAGTGCCACAGACTATGCCTAACCACAAACCCTTAGGCTCCAAGCTGTTTTGAGAGGTAAACCTAGGAGCAATGGAAAGTGAGCCCTGTGCTAAATGCAGGGCCACAGCTCCATGTGGTGAGCTCTGTTGCTGCCTCCATCTCATGAAAGAGAGGACAAGATCAGAGCGTCCAGGTCATCTTCCTGACAGGAGAAAAAAACTGGGGCTTGGACCTAGTTCTTTCCAGATCTCTGATCTATGCCATTAGCTCATGGTCATGAAGCTCCACAGGCCAGAAGCTCCACAGGCTACATCTCATGTCTCCTCCTCCACAGGCTACATCTCATGTCTCCTCCACAGAAGTGTTCTTTAACTTCATACTGAATTGCCTGCATTTTAGATGTCCATTTCACTAAGGGAAATCTGACTTCTCAGCCTCTTCTCAACAAGTCAGATGTGGTAACCGAGAGCCCTGCGCCCAGTGGATGTACATGACAGGAGCCAGCAGTTCTGCATAATGGAGTAATCTCTCCTCTCTCCTCTGCTCTAGTGGGCTCACCTCAGCCTTTAGTCCCCATTCATCTCACCTTCCTGGCCACGAAAGGGTTCCAGTTTGCCACCTCTCTCATCCACTGTGCTAGCTCCCCCTCTTGTAGCTAAGGTTGCTCCTCCCACCAGGAGAAACAATGGCAGCAGACAGATCTTGTGAGTGACAATAATGACTGGCATTCCACATTTGAAAAAGTATTCCTGCATCCACAAGCTTATTTGATCACCAAGACAATAGACATTTCCTGGCAACTGATCTGGGCCAAGGTCTGTCAATAAACACCAGAGAAGCAGAGGAAAAAAAAAATAGTCTCTGCCTTTCAAAAGGCCACAGCCTGCAGTGCAGAGAAACAACTGAAAATAGAACCAAACATGGTTACGGAAGATGTTTATACAAAGAACAGGGAGACCAGAAAAGCAGCAACCAGCTGGCCAGGTGTCTGAGCTCAGGCTGCTATAACAGTACCCAAGGCTAAGCTGACTCTCAGTCCCCTCTTATCTGTCTGTCTGTCTATCTATCTATCTATCTATCTATCTATCCCTCTATATCTCTATCTCTTTCTATCTCTCCCTCCCTTCATCTCTCCATCTATCTATCGTGTGTGTGTGTGTGTGTGTGTGTGTGTGTGTGTGTGTAAAATCTGCAGCCCTGGCTAGCAAATCTATCTACCTCTCTATCTCTATCTCTCTATCTCTCTTATCTGTAACCCTGGCTAGCTTAGAACTCATTCTGTAGACTAGGATGGCCTTGAACTCACAGAAATTGGCCTGCCTCCCTCTTCTGAGTACTGAGAGTAAATGTGAGTATCACTACCCCAGGTCTAGGTTGTCTTTTATAAGGACACTAACCCCATTCCTGAGGCCTACCCTTGATAACATCATTATCTCCTAAAGTTCCACTCCCTGCTCCATCACATTAGGGGTTACTATGCCAACACATGAGAGTGACACAAGCACTTGGTTCATACACCAGGGCAGCTAAGATGTTTCACAATCTCCTTGATACACACTGAGGGGACAGACAAGACTGTGTAAGGAGGTGGGTGAGTATATTCCTAGCAAAACTGCGACAATGGCAAGAAGTCAATGCTTTCCCTTTTTAAGACATGAGCTGCTCTTGGCAGACCCTCAGGGACATAGCTGATCTTGTCCCTTCTGGTTTTCCAGCTTCTCCCCCAACCCCTTGCTCACCCCTGCAGCTGCTCTGCTCCCTCTTGAATGGAAACTTAGCACACGAAGTTCCCTTTCCTTGGTGTCTTTCCCTGTCCTGTAACCTTCAAGTCTCACCCTAGACATAATTTCTTCAGGAAAAGTATCCGTGGTACTGTAGTCAAGGCTCTGTGTGCTCTGGAACTTTCTTCCAATGTGTTGTAGCTCATTATTATGGGACTGACACATTAATTTCTGTCTCCCTCTGTGACAGATTGGAATATTAGCCCCCAATTCCTTACCCTTCTGTTTCTACTCCCTTTGCTGTGCGATTCCAAGGTCTTCTCCTGGCTTTGAGCTCAGGACGTGACTTATTTAGGCTGTTGTGATATGGATAAACGTGGCATCGTGTTGTGTCTGGTACCTCGGCACTTTGTGTTTCATCCATCCTCATGAGACCATGGCTAGCTGGTCTCTGGGTCAAAAAGAATAAAAGTCACATGGACCAGACCTGAAATCAATCCGCCACTTAGAACCACAGCTATAGAACCCAGCTAGTTCATCCAGTTCATAGCCAAAGACTCAGATAGAGGAGCAAAATGCTCACTGATTGCCTTTGAGATATAAAAGCAGTGAGTGAGGTCGCAATGTCTGAATGATACACTTCTGCTCAAGCTGTGCCTCGTGAAAGCATGCATCCACTGTTCGTACTCAGAGTCCTTACCACCCACAGCTCACTGCACCCTTCCTAGCTATTCATTGATAAAGAATGGGAGCACCAGCAGGGAGCAAGCCCTGTACTACCAGAGATGAGCCGGCCTCACCAGACACAATATCCTCTGGTCAATGAGAACAGCCCAAGCTCCTAAGAGACAAATAAAGAAGGAATGAGTAAGTTCCTTTCTCTGCTTTTTTAGTAGTTTCTGCTCAGAATCTCAGGGCTTGCAGAAGACACCTACACCAAAATGAGTGTTTGGACCCTCAGAAATGTCAGCTCCTGTCAGCCATCAAAGTATGACTGGACTAAAAATTTTTTCCCGTAATGCTCATTTTCATTTCAATCGACTCAGAGACCAGAAAAGTTGATGCTATTAATAATGATAGATGCTTCTAATAAGAGGCTAATAAAACTGTGCTTGGCTAGATCACACCAGACTGGCTACTTTGCTTTTTGCAACCACATGGGAACACAGATAAAAAAATCTGAACTTCAGGCCTAGCCTGTACCCACGCACATGGCTACCAAGGATGCAAGGGCATTCAGCCAGGCAGTTTGAATTTAGAGGCTATGTCTCTAACCACTGGGGTATGTTGTCAAGTCTGTGACTCAGACCCAAGATTCAGTTCCAAGTTTGAATTCATGTGATTGGCATGAGTTCAGGCAAGATTCTTTCCCTTGCTGAGTGTGCTAAAGACATTTGAAGACTAAGCCAGCTCAGGTACCCACTGGCCTATGGTTTCAGCTGCTCTTCCCGTCCGCACACTCAGCTGTCATCTCCAGGAGACTCCTCTCAGGAGCATCAGACACTGGCCCTGGCAGACAGGCACTGATAACCAACACAGCTTTCCACTACCAATGTTAACATGTATCAGGAAAGATCAAAAGTGAGCATCAAGCCAGGTATGGTAGCAAATGCTACCCAGCATTCAGGGGCTGAGGCAAGAGGACCATCTATTCATGGGCAGTCTAGATTACATAGGCAGTATGAAGCGTATCTGGGCTATATAACAAGACCCCATCTCAAGAAAAAATGCAAATATCAGTGGATTTCTGTGAGTTCCAGGCTAGCCTGGTCTATAAAACCAGCTCCAGGCCAGTCCAGGTTGTATAGTGAGACCCTGTTTCAAACAGTTAATGTTCAGTGGTGAACACAGGCAGGATTATGGGTGTGGCTCAATAGTAGAATGTCTATTTGGTCTGTCCAAGGCTGGAGATTCCATCCCTAACACTACAAAACAAGAGGGGAGAGGGAGAAGAAGGGAGGGAGGGAGGGAGGGAGGGAGGGAGGGAGGGAGGGAGGGAGGGAGGGAGGATAAGGGAGGGAGGAATGACAGAGAGACCAGAGTTACTAGACGAGAATGTTCATATAGTATACTGTTAGGAAAAAGCACAAGAAACTAAGCCCAATTGTCATCAGAGAGGCTGCATCTAGCAACTGAGAGAAACAGATGCAGAGACCCATAGCCAAACATTAGGCATAGCTTGGGAAATCCTTTGGAAGAGGTAGAGGAAGGATTGTAGGAGTCAGATGGGTCAAGAAAAGCAGAAGAAAACGCACAGAATCAACTAACCTGGGCTTATTGGAGCCCACAGAGACTAAAGTGACAAGCAGAGAGCTTGCACAGGACTGACCAGGTCCTTCCTACATATCCTACAGTTGTGTGGCCTGGTCTTCTCGTGGGACTCCTAACAGGGAACAGGGGCTGCCTCTGACTCTTTGCCTGCTTTTGGGACCCTTTTCCTCCTACGGGGTTGCCTCGTCCAGCCTTAATACTAGGGAAGGTGCCTAGTCCTCCTGTAACTTGAAATGCCATCGTGGGTTGACATCCATGGGAAGCCTGCTCTTTTCTGAAGAGAAGTAGAAGAGAAGAGGGGGTGGAGGGGGAGGTTGGGACAGGAAGTGGGAGGAGTCAAGGGAAGGGAGGTTGCTGTCAGAATGTAATACATGAGAGAAGAATACATTTAAAACTTTAAGTTAAAAATAAAGAAAAATACAAGAAACACACACAGAAGCAGAGACACACATGTTTACACTGACAGGAATTCCATAAATAAATAAATAAATAAATAAATAAATAAATAAAGCCATTAACCTGTACGGTAAAAGAAATGAGGAGAGCCCTTACCACCCCATGCACAGTACCTGCTGTCAACAGGGGAGCCACACAGTCTTCCCAAAAGTGCAAAACAGACCTGGTACATTGATACATTGGCACACACCTTCATCTCAGCACTCAGGAGGAAGCAGAGGCAGGGGGATTATGCATTCCGGCACAGCCCAGGCTTCTGAGTGAAACCCTGTCTCAACTTCACCTCAAAAGTACAAAAAGGCCAAAATGGCTCATTTATCCTTTGATTCCTTACAGCATTATTTAAAAGAGTAAAATATAGAAGAAAATATTCAAATACCAATCAATAGCAAACTGGTTAAATAACCCATGGTTGTTCACATCTGTACGCCCAGTAGTCAGGATTACTGTGAATTCAAGGCCAGCCTGGGCACACAGTGAATACCAGGCTAGCCCAGGCTGCACGGCATGACCTTTCCTCAGAAAGCTAAGCAAACCAAACCTCGAGGTTGTTAACTCCATCACAGCAGCTATGAAATGACGCTGTCCAGTGGTGAGAGGACGTGAGGAAATCCTCCCTGTCCTTGCCAGGAGAAAGTCTCCCCAGCACACTGAGGAATGAGGCTGCCACCTCACCTGTGACCCTCGTGGGAAAAGTCGTCAGCAGCTGTCTGGGTGGCCGGTCTGGTCTGACACTTCATTTTTTAGCCTGTTAAATTTAATGTCCCTCTGCTTGGTGATGTAAATAGAACGTTCTCCTTGCAGCTATGACAGGGGGTTCAACTCGTCTCAGAGACCCCGGTCTCACACACACACCATTCATGTCTGTTCACTGCAGCCAGTGGGCTCTAGGATCTGTCTGCATGGCTTTCATGTGGGAGCCGACGAAGCGAAGGCACTTGTTCTAATCTTTACTTCCTCTTTTTTACGACTCTTTTTTTTTTTTTTTTTTTTTTTTTTTTTTTTTGATAGGGTCTCACTGTGTAGCCCAGACTGGCCTCCAACGCTTGATCTTCCTGCCTCAGCCTCCAATTTGCTAGGAGTACAGATGTATACCACCAGTGCTACATAGTCTTTAACACCGTGCCCAACAAGCTCTGAAACATGGTATACATTGGTTTCCTTACATACAAAAATAACATGATGGTGACCAGCTTATATGTTCTCAGGAATATTACATGAAGCAAAGGACTAGTAGAATACCTTCCACATTGCCAGTACTTTTTAAAAATTTTTATTGGTTATTTTGTTTATTTACATTTCAAATGTTATCCCCCTTTCCGGTTTCCTCTCTGAAAAACTCCCATCCCACCTTCCCTCCCTGCTGCCTCCATGAAGGTGTTCTCCCACCCACCCACTCCCACCCCACCACCCTAGCATTCCCCTATGTTGGGGCATCAAGCCTTCATAAGACCTAGGGCCTCCCCTCCTTTTGATGTCAGACAAGGCCATCCTCTGCTATGTGTACTCTTTGGTTGATGGTTTAGTCCCTGGGAGCTTGGGGGTGGGGGGGACCTCTGGTTGATTGATATTGTTGTTCTTCCTATGGGGTTACAAACCCCTTCAGTAAGGCTCTGGCTAAGCCTCTCAGGAGATATCCATATCATAGCCAGTACTTTTAATTAATCAGAAAGCTCTCTTTGCTGGCTTACTAGCTCTTGCTCACCCAGAACTCTGGAAGCTGAAGAAGAAGAACAGCAAGTTCAAGGCCTGCCTGACACACATAGGGAAACAGAAACTAAAAATAAATAAAAACCAATAAAGACCTCGATGGAGGGAAGCCCTTCCTTTGTCCTACCCTCTGTCCCTGGACCCTCTACAGCCCACAGCATTCAAAACACCAGCTTGGAAAGCAGAGACCCTTGTCAGATTTGGTCCTTCTGGCTCCTTGATCTCAGATCCCTCAGCCTCTAGAAGCATAGAAATCGAGTTCTTGTATGTTTTCAGGGCAGACCACTGGTACTGGATAACCAGTTAAGGTGCTACCCCTGGGGACTGGTGTCATCACTGGTCAAATCTTGTTGAGGCAACCATATTTTTGAGATTTGGTAGCTATAACTTTATGCAAGTGCTAAATAGACTCAGTTGTATTTATTTACTTATCCATTTACGCGTATGTGTGTGTTAATTACTTTTCTGTTGCTGTGATAAAACACTGTGACCAGGCAGTTTCTAGAATAAAGATTATTTGGATTTACAGGTCCACTATGTCAAAACAAAAGTGTGGTGTCCTTGCAGAAGCTTTTCAGTTTCAGGACATCCCAAGTATTAATTGTTGATCTTAGTGGTGGTCTGTTCAGGAAGTTGTCTCCTGTACCAATGTGTTCAAGGCAGTTCCCCACTTTCTCTTCTATTAGATTCAGTGTGTCTGGTTTTATGTTAAGGTCTTTGATCCACTTGGACTTGAGTTTTGTGCAGGGTGATAAATATAGATCTATCTGCATTCTTCTGCATGCAAACATTCTAGCTAGAGCAATAAGACAACTAAAGAAGACTGAGGCGATACAAACTGAAAAGAAAGAAATCAAAGTACCATTATTCACAGATGATATGATAGTATAGCTAAGTAACCCCAGAAATTCTACCAGAGAACTCCTAAGTTGATAAACACCTTCAGCAAAGTGGCTAAATACAGAATCAACTAAATCAGTAGCCTTCCTTTATACAAATGATAAATGACTGAGAAAGAAATTAGAAAAACAACACCTTTTACAATGGTCACAAATAATATAAAATATTTTGATGTAACTATAACCAAGAAAGTAAAAGAACTATATGACAAGAACTTCAAGTCTCTGAAGAAAGAAACTGAGGAAGATCTCAGAAGATGAAACGATCTCCCATGCTCATGAATTAGCAGGATTAACATAGTGAAAATGGCCATCTTACCAAAAGCAATCTACAGATTTAATGGAATTCTCATCAAAATCCCAACACAATTCTTTCTAGACCTTAAAAGAGTTAATTCTTAACTTCATATAGAAAAACAAAACAAACAAACAAAAAAAAAAAAAAACCCAGGACAACCAAAAGAATTCAAAAGAATAAAAGAACTTCTGGAGGTATGTATCATCATCCGTGATTTCAAGCCGTACTACAGAGCAATAGTAGTAAAAACTGCATTGTATTGGTATAGAAACAGACAGGTTGATCAATGGAATAGAATTGAAGACCTAAAAATAAATCCACACTTTAGACACTTGATCTTTAACAAACAAGCCAAAACCATACAATGGAAGAGAGAAAGAAAAAGAAAGAAAGAAAGAAAGAAAGAAAGAAAGAAAGAAAGAAAGAAAGAAAGAAAGAAAGAAATTAAGCAAGCAAGCATCTTCAAGAAATGGTGTTGGTCTAACTGGGTGTACCCACTTATAAGTGGTCATTAGACATAAACTACAGGATGACCATGCTACACTCTACAGACCCAAAGAAACTAAGTAATGAGGAAGACCCAAGAAAGGATGATGAACTCACTCAGAAGGGGAAATAAAATAGACTGGAGGTGGACGGAGGGGATGGAGGGAGGAAACTGGGTAGGAGAGAAGGTAAAGAAAGGAATGGGGATGGGGGCCGGGTGTAGGGAGAGGTGAGGCAGGACAGGGCTAGGAGAGTGAAAATCGATGGGGGACATCTGGGACTAGCCTAAGACCTGGGATTGAGGGGGCTCCCAGGAATCTATGGGGATGACCATAGCTGAGACTCCTAGCAGCAGGAGTTATAGATGCTTAAGTGGCCACCTTCTGTAGCCAGCAGGGGGGGTTGCTTTCAGTGGAGAGAGGAGGACATCAGCCCACCCACAAAATCTTCAATCTAAAATTTGCCCTGCCTATAAGATGAACAGAGATAAAGATGGAGCAGAGATTGAGGAAATGGCCAAGCAATGCTTGGCCCAACTTAAGACCCATCCCATGGGAGAGAATCAACCCCTGGCACTATTAATGATAACTCTGCTATGCTTCCAGTCAGGAGCCTAGCATAACTGTGTCCAGAAAGGCTTTACTCAGCAGTAGATAGAAACAGAAGCAGAAACACACAGCCAAACATCAGTTAGAGCTTGGGGAGTCTTGTGGTAGAATTGGTGATAGAATTGATCGAGCTAGAGGGGTCAAGAACACCACAAGAAGACCTATGGGGTCAACTAACCTGGGCCCATGGGGGCTTATAGAGACTGAACCAACAACTGAAGAGTGAGAATACATGGGCTGGACCTAGGCCCCCTCACATTTATAGCAGATGTACAGCTTGCTCTTCGTGTGGGTTCCCTAACAACTGGAGTGGGGGCTATCTCTGACTCTGTTGCCTGCCATTGGGTCCCCTTCCCCTAACTGGACTGCCTGGTTGGGCCTCAGTGAGAAAGGATACACTTAGTCTTGTTGTGACTTAATGTCCCAGGGTAGGATAGTGCCCAAGATGGGGGTGGGGGGGACTTCTCCTTCTCTGATGAGAAGGGGGTAATGAGGGGAGGGATTTTTGAGGGTTGAACTGGGAGGAAAGGAGAGAGGTGGGGGCCATGATCAGGGTGTAAAGTCAATTCTAAAAAATAAACATGGTGGCAGGAGCAAAAGGCTAGGAGCTCATATCTTAAATCTCAGGCACCAAGCAGAAAGAGAACTCAAAATGGTATGCGGCTTTGGGTTCTCAAAGTGCACCTCCAGTAACATACCTAGTCTAAAATTATCGTACCTACTAACTCTCCCCAATGACACCAACTGGGAACCAAAAATTCAAATGCCTGAGATTATGGGGGACATCTCATCCAAACCACAATATAGCAATAATAATTCAAGGAAAAGGGTCGTGAATTTGGGAGGGGCAGGGTTGGAGGGAGTAGAGGAATGTGGGAAATTATGTAAATACATTACACACAGTTTAGCATGTTTCTCTTTAATCCCAGTACTCAGAAGGCAGAGACAGGAGGACCTCTGTGAGTTGAAGGCAAGCCATGTCTATACTGTAAGTTCCAGGCCATCCAGAGCTACATAGTGTGACCCTGTTTCAAAGAAAAATATAGCACACATATCCAAATATTTTTAATTAATTTTTTTTAAAAGCAGAGGAAGTTCTGTTCTTTATAAATGTCCCAGTCGCAGTATTGTATCATCACAGTACATATAGACCAAGACATGAGGCTCCCCTGGTGTCCAATATGTCAACTCACAGGGCTGAAGAGAGAAGAGGCCATGATGGTCAAGAGCGTCTCTCATACACATAAAGACCTGAGCTCAACCCACACACAGCTGGGAGTAGTAGCTATGTCCACAATACCAGTGCCTTTGTAGCAAGATGGGAGGCAGAACAGGGGATACCTGAAAGCTCATGGAGTTAGAGGCCATCCTGGATTACGTGGCAAGATCCTGTCCCCCCAAAAATACACATAAATAAATACATGCAGGCATACATACATGCATATATACATATATACAAACATACATACATACATATATACATACACTAAGGTTTCCAAAATACCTTAATTTGTGTCTATAGTTGAAGCTTCTTCACTAGTAAGGCCCATGTCAGGCCTCATATCAGGCTCTTGTTATAGTTTTAAAAAATAAACATCTCAAACCAGGCGTGGTGGTGTGTGTCTATAATCCCAGCACTCAGGAGGATGAGGCAGGAGCATCCCGGAGTTATAAGGCTATCTTGGGCTACATAATGACCCTGCCCCCAAAACAAGCAAGCAAAAGCCTGCAGTGAGATCAGTGAAGTCTTTGAGGATGTTGAGTGTTTCCCTACATCTCCCAGGAGCCCAAGGAGTGAGGTACGGACTCTCCAAAAAGCAAGTGAGACAGGAGTCAGTCACATGAGTCACCAGGGAAACGTTAGCTTTCAGGAGAAAGCACAAAGGGCTGGGAACCCAGATCAGGGGCAGACCATTTGTCTAGCATGCCCAAGCTCATTCCATCCGAACCACAAATGTGTGTGTGTGTGTGTGTGTGTGTGTGTGTGTGTGTGTGTGTGTGTGTGTGTATTTCTGTGCCTGTGTGTGTCTGTATCTGTGTCTGTACGTATGTGTGTGTATGTGTGTGTGTCCCAAAAAGAGAAAGAGAGAAGGTAAATGGCTTCCTGCCCTTGGAGACAATTCCAGAAGATCTGAGCTGTGCTCACTTCCATGTGCTCAGAAGAAAAGCCGGATGCTCCCATCTCAGCAGGTTCTTCTTGTTCTAGGCTCTCAGTAGCTTCTCTTCAGCCACCCTTCTTCTCCTTCATGCTCTGTGCTTGACCAAGAGTACTACTCCAAAATTCCAGCCTTCTCTGTCACCAGCTGTCTCCCTGGTAGCCTTTGATTTGTCCCACATTGGTAACCCCACCTGTGGACACAAGGAAAAGAGAAGACATGCTTCTCCTGTGTCAGGTTGCACTCACTCAACCAAGAACTTCGGCCTGTGGTGGGGCTGAATCTGGAGCCCTGAAGGCTCATGGGAGGCCAGGTAAACCATTACCAGTTTTGCCTTCAAGCTTAAACAGTCTAATAAATTTGGAGACCTCATTGTTTACATGCTGATTTATGTGACAGAGAGTTTGTATATGCATTTTTACTTTACTTGGTCTTGGTAGAATTCTCCCTACACTTATTACAAGTATTTCTAAACCAATCAGGAAACTTAGCTGTCCCCCTTCTCCCTGGGGCCCAAGGCTCCAAATGCAGCATGAGACACAGCGGCCTCTACAAGCCCACTGTGCCACCTATTATAGTCATAGTGTTTCTTTCTCTGTCACCACCCTCTGCCATCCACAAGCATCGAGGTTATACTTATTCACTGTGACCAACAGCCAACATAACAGGGCAACAACTTGGAGCAATGCTTCCTGACCCTCTGCCTGACTTAACAAACACGCCCAAGCACCTTCCTCCACTCATTGTCTCTGGGAAGTGCTGCTGTATGTCCATTTCACAGATGAGGAAGCTGAGTCTCAGCCACCTGAATTCACAGTAACAGACCCAGAACTCAATCTCACATAGACTAACTACAAACTCTAGTTCTCATCCATTCCAGTATCCTGCCAGGTAGAAGCTTGTAACTTGTGGGTGTAGACCATGGGAGAGCTAGCTGAGTTTCTAAATCCAAGTTTTAAGACTTTTAAATGAGTCGTGGCAGAATAAATCACAGGCATCCCTGTTCCCAGGGTGGTAGGGATGATATGAAAGATGGTGGCCTGGAGGCACTTACAGTCTAGATGTGAGCAAGAGTAGAAGACAGCACCGAGGCATCACAAATCATCCCTTAAGGAGAGGCCTGGAAGGTTCAGAATACATGCCTCAGTAGGCTTAGCAACCTCACTGGAAAGCTCTACTTACCAGTAAGGGTGTGATGTCAGCCCCAAACCAGAGCCCCTGCTTAGGGAGTCAGTAAGGTGTCTATCAATAAAGCTGCTCTGGCAGGGAGAGGGTTGTAGGTACTGTGGTATGGGAAGCCAGATGTGTAACTAACTCCAACTATTTCTAGGCTCCCTTAAATCACCTGGGTGGAAAATTTCCTCACGTGCAGTGTAGATAGACACATTGACCAATCAGATAAGAGTCCCCACACTTGTAGAGCTTGTATCCCAGGGGGAAAGTGGGCAGGTTAGTTTTTAATGTCAACCTAACACTACCCAGAATTGTCTGGGAAGAGGGAGCCTGAGCTCTTTAGTTTTTAATGCCAAGTCTATACAATCCAGTCACCTGGAAGGAGAGAATATCAATTGAGGTACTGCCCAAATCAGATTGGCCTGTAGCATGTGTATGAGGCTTAATTACCAACTGATACAGGAAGGCCCAACCCACTATGGGTGGTAGCATCCCCAGACAAGTGGGCCTAGGCTAGTTGAGCAAGCCAGGGGGAATAAGTCAATAAGCAGTGTTTCTCTCTTGGTTTCTACTTTAAGTACCTTCCTTGGACACATGTCCTGGCTTCCCTTGATGATAAGATGTAGCCTGTAACATGAAATAAACCCGTTCCTCACCAAGTTACTTTGGTCATGGTGTTCATGACAGCAAAAGCAAACTAGAAGAGGAGGAAGCCAACAATAATAATTCGGACTGTAAGAGAAGAAATAGGTAAGACTTAGAACACAGATGAATTGAGGACTTATATAAAAAGAAGGTCATCGGAACAGTGTGTGTGGACTCTGAAGACACCTCGATCCCCAAGGCTGTCTGGAGGGAGTGAATCCCCAAGGCAATGGAAAGTCACCTTCTACCTGGTAGATTTTGCAAACAGAGTTGCCTGGGAGAAAGAAACCCTGAAATGAGCATGCACTAAGTACATAAGACCTGAACATTATTAAACAATTGTCTCCTGTGTGGTTTTGGTATTAAGAGTTGAGGGGGGAAGGAAGACAGGAAGCCAAGGAAGCTCCAGGTGACCCCTACACCTGAATAAGGCTGGGTAGTTGACGATACAGTTGACAATGATTGGCACTGATGATCAAAGTGCTGGAGAGTCCAGACGGTCTGAGTGACACTGCCTTGGCCAACATACTCGTCAGAAGACAGAGGAGGGCACAGCTCTTCTTTTACTCCTGACTGACTGATGTGACTGAGAATTCCAGGGATCCACATCATTCCCAGGATTCCTGTGGAGTGCCAGGCAACAATGAAACCCATAGACTCCCAGGCTTCCATGGAAACCAATGCTGCTACTGAGTCCTAGTAAAACATGCCTGGCTCTATCCCCAACTGTGAGCATCTTGAGAGAGGACCAGGTCTTAGCCATCACTTTGGTCCTAGCACATTCTATGGTTGGTGCATGGGAGATGTTCAGCAAATATCTGCTGTACAGAAAGAAGGAGTGACAGGCAGATGGACAGACGAATATGTCAAATACCTATCAAACACCTAGGGTTAGGCACTTAACAGCTGTTCATTAAAGAACAGATTGATATTGGCAAGTAAATTGTAGTTATGGGGAAATATGCATGCATTGTTGCTGCCGGCCATGAGGACAGACTGCTAACAGTTCCTATAAGAAAATGATTAAAAATATATTTCAGGGGTGTGAGAGGCTAGAAACAGTTCAGTGGCACATGCATTTTTTGCTTTTGCAGAAGACCTTGGTTTGATTCCTAGCACCAACACCATGCCTTGCAACCATCCATAACTCAAGATACAGGATATCCAATTCCCTCTTCTGACCTCTTCAAGCACCAGGCATATACCTGGTGCATAGACAAGTGTGAAAGCAAAATACTAAAACACATAAAATAAAAAAAAAATAAGTAAACCAGAAGAATGAAAAAAGAACAAAATAAACACAGATAATTTTAAAACCAGAGGAAGGAGAAGGAGGAGGAGGAAGAAGAAGAAGAAGAAGAGGAAGAGGAAGAGGAAGAGGAAGAGACAGAGGAGGAAGAGGAGGAAGAGGAGGAAGAAGAGGAGGAGGAAGAAGAGGAAGAGGATGAAGAGGAGGAGGAGGAAAAGGAGAAAAGAAAAAGAAGAATTATTAAGTGGAAGAATGTCTTAGGAGGTGGCTTCTGGACATCTGCCTGCAACTCCAGCTCCAGGGGATCTGATGCCTCTGAACTCTGGATACCTGTATTTATGTGCATATACATACATATAAAAATAAAATTAATCTAAAAAGAGAGAGAGAGAGCACGCCTTAGAATAGGGCCGGAGAGATAATTCAGCAGTTAAAGGGTCTTGCTGCTCCTGCAGAGGACCAAAGTTCCAATCCCAGCTTTCACGTGGTTGCTCTCAACCTCCTGTAACTCTGGTTCCAGGGAACCCAACACCCTATTCTGGCCTTCACAGGCACCTGCACGCACATGGGGCACAGACATACATTTGGACATACATATGTACACTTTAAAATCGTTTGATGTTTAAAGAATAGCTTTACAACACCTCCGAAAGGATTTCTATCAAATAAAGACACTCTGTTGTTTTAGTTTGAGTCTTAAACGTCTCTTAAAGGTTTGGTTAACAGCCTTTTGTGCGGTGGGAAGAGAATGGACCCATCCAGATATGGGGCTTAGTGGGAGAAAATGAGAGGGGTGGGGCTGTGCACTTGAAGCAGATAAGAGGACCCTGGTTGGTCTGTCTCTCTCCCAGTTTCTCTGTACATGTCTGTCTCTTTGTTTCTTTATCTGTTTCTTCTTCCATCAAGTTAATGTGCGCTAACCAGATTTGATCTCATCACGATGCTCTCTCTGCCTTCCCACAATCTCAGAAACAGCAAAGCCAACCAACCAGTCGACTGAGATCACTAAAATTAGGAGCTAATACGCCTCTCTTCCTTCAAGTTGACTTGTCTCAGCCTTCTGTAACAGGACAGAAAACTGACCAGTACAAATGCAAAAGGCACACACCTAGGACCTGCAGTTGGCTGGGTCTGGCCACTTCCTAAGTTCTCCATCGTGGGTCTGTTCCCTTACATCTCTGTATGATGTAAGGGAAAGAGATGCCTACCCGGGAGACAGATGTTAGAGTAAGGTGGGATTCTGCGGCAGAGGACCACATACATGTACTGAGGCACTGATGTTTATTTCTGAGTGCAAAATAAAATAGTGCTCATCCTCTGAGGGTTCCACAGTGCAACAGCAAGCCAGACCCAGGGATTGGAATGACACAGTTAATTTTGAGTTAATTTGGCTACACCATGGTGCTATTGTATTTACTGAAACATTGTGCTGAATAGCCCTATGAAAGAGGGGTTGGTTTTGGTTGGTTGGTTTTAAGATTAGCATTTGTATCAGCAGACTTTGAATGAAGCTGATGGCCCTCCGTAGTGTGGGCAAACATCATCCAACCAACTGAAGACCTGACTAGGGCACAGAACAACCTCTGTATGCCAGAGAAAGAACTCCATGGGCAGACGATATTTGGATTCAAACAGCACTTCCTGCCTGTGTCTCCAGCCACCATCTCATTACCTCCCAAAAATCTTGAATTCAGCCTCCTTAGTCCTAGAAAACATTTTCCTTTAAATCATGGCTGTGTCTGTCTGTGGAACCCCATCTAATCTAGGAATGATAGCACCAGAATAAGTTGGATCCCTCCGTGTGGTCCATATGAACATAGTGTTGGAGAACATGGAAGCATGGCGGTTAGCTGCACCTGGAAGAGTGTGAAGAAAGACCTCAGATGCAGGAGCTGTATCCTGTATACCAAGTTCTCTCAAGATACGACAGAACATCTCCCAAACATCACTGGCAAAACCACGTGTGCTGCCTAATACTTGCATTGATTTTGATCTGGCTCTCTCTGGAAGATTCTTTGTCCGGCCATTCTGAGTATTACTTGTACTCAGCCATGTGACTGAAACATATCCTTTAGCTCCTCTGAGTTTCATCTCCCTTCCTGATAAATGCAACTTCAAGAAGCTCAGGAAGGCACTTGGGCCTTGTATCAATTACTTTCCCATTGCTGTGATAAAACATCATGACCAAGAACAACTGAAAGTGGAGAGGATTTATTTTGGCTTACGGCTCCAGATGGAGTCCACAACAGGAAAAGAAAGCAGACAATGAGTCAAAGCTATGGCAGCAGAAACAGGAAATCATTCACAGCCTTCCCCCGCCACCCCAGGGACATAATTCCTCTACCAGAACTGCACCTCCATAACCTCCCCAAACAGTGCCACCAAGTAGAGACCAAGTGTTCAAATACCAGAGCCTGTGGGGAACATTCTTATGCAAACCTTATCACAGAACCTTACAATTCTCTGTTGTTATCAAAACGTTTCTGAGACTTGTGCCCTTAGGAGCAGGGGGACTCTCTATAGACCCTTATCCTAGAAAGGAACAGAGAAATGGATCTCATTTACAGCAAACACTCTTCAAATTGCTGTAAATAAAGGCTAACACGGAGCAATTCTAAGTAATCAACCAGAACTGTAAATCATAAAACTGTATTCCCTGCAGTTCCTTAAAGAGATTGTTGTAAGACCCCCCGCAAGGGGACCCTCACCCAAGTCCGGACCTGCACGCCCCAAGGACACACGAGAGACCTTCTTGATGCAATTGCAGAGGAGGTTTAATGACGAGGGCCCTCGGGCTGGAACATATCTCACACAGGAGATAGAGGTTCCGGCCCTGGACCCAGGGAACTTGGGATATTTATCGGTAGGGGTTGGGGAGAGCGGGAAAATTTGGCGCGGTTACATATGATTGGATATTTCAAACATCAGCAACTTGCAGAACTGGCAGAACTTGCAGAAACTCGGACCTCCCAGAAAAGGGAGGGAGAGAAAAGTAAACACCAGATAGCCCATTACTCACTTGGGCTTGTTTGGACTTGTCTGGGCATGCCCTTGTATGCCTTTATTTTTTGTCACCCTGCCCCTGCAGGGGCTTAATATTTTTATTATGACTATATTTAACAAATTGTTGGTGGTCTTTGCTGACCATGAATTTTTGTTATTGTTACAATGCTGCTTTCAAATTTTGTTCTCACATTGTATCTTCCATTCTCCTGAAGGCACGGCTGGATGCAAAGTCTAGAGTGCAGACTTCGGAGAGATACCTGGAGAGGACAGCCCAGTGGTTAGGAAGCACTAGCCTGGAGCACTGGGAAGTCCTCAGGACCCTTTTGATGTGATTCAGAGAAGCAGGAGGTTAGTAGACACAAGGCATCAGCCTGACCAAGGAGAACAGGATAATGCGCATAGCCGGTGGTCCTGCAACAAGGCACATGCTGTCCTTAGATTAGGAGCCTGATTCGGACTTCTGAAAACCAGGGTGGTCTGGCCAAATCCATTAACTAAGGCATGCTTAAGGCTTGCCACTCATCCTGGGTCTAAGCCCCTTCCTTCCCCAGGGCTCTTCAATGACCCCAGGCCTTGCCAGCCCAAGGTTTGCTTTCAGTAGGCAGCTTTATTGTTTACAGATAAGGAAGAATGCCCCATGGTTAGAAGAAACTAAATCCCTGAAGAATTCAATTGGCTGCTACATCCATTTAGAAGATTAAAAATATACTCAGCACATATTGTTTCCCTCTTATAGGGAGCAAACTGCTAACTAGACCTCTCCAGTGCTGCTCTGTAAGTCTCAGGCCAAATTAAAGTCCACAGTCTCATCAGGGAATCAGAAAGTTCATATATCTAGTCTCAAATTGGGAAAGAAAAATAAAATAGAAAGCAGAAAAGCAAGCTATTATGGGCTGGAGAGATGGCTCAGCAGATAAAGCCCTTGCTCTATATCATGAGGACCAGAGTGTGGACCTTAAGACTCACAGAGAAGCCTGGCAAATGTGGAGGCTTCCTGTAATCCTAGAACTCAGGCGGCAGAAAGAAGGAATCTCTGGAGCAAACTGGCTAGCCAGACAAGCGAGGATTGCTATGCTCTGGGTTCAGCAACAGGCTCTTCGTCAGTCAACAAAGTGGAGGCTGATTGAGAGAGACGCCCTGTGTCAACATCAGGCCTTCCCATGCACACACATGACTGTGCACACACACACACACACACACACAAACTCAAGTGCACACCACAACAAAAGCTAACAAACGTATCCTTGAGTAGTAGTCAGAGCTCAGAGAAGCCTTTTGTGTCTCAGAGCCTGGCTTCTGTTCCCCCTTGCCTTCCCTAATCTGACCGATTTTGCCTATCAAATCTAGCCGATTTTTGTTTTGTTTTGTTGGTTTTTTTTAGGAAGACTATAAAGATTACAGAATAGAAGGTGTCACGAGATAGTAGAGTAGGTGGCTAGAAATAGGATCTCAGTAAACAATTGTAGCCTGTCACTTTCACATAAAGACAGGCACGGCTCTTCTGTTTGCGCTAAGACAGGTTGGGCAATCGTTTTGTAATGCAAACAAGCAGCCTAAATTGAGATCAGAGGAACAGCACAGCGTGTGCCACGAAGAGCCCCTCGTTCCGAACTATCACTGCTTGGTTTCAAATTCAGCATTTTCATCTTTATTTCATGCCCAATGAAGAAATGCCTCAAGTTTATTTACCAGCTCGACAGTAATGTGCGGTCTAAGGGAGATTACCCTCACCGGGATCCGATTTGGTTGGAAAACGGTAAGTAATAAATCACTTTGTAGGGGAAAAAAAATTTTTTTTGCTTTTAAATAAAGATGAGAAAGACAGTAGAGTTCATAAAACACACCAGTCAGATCTGTGCTTTGCCCTCAGCAGATCACTAGAAGCAAGGGTCAGCTCATCTCCATTTATCTCATACTGATGGCGGCTCCCTGGCCTTTGGAAGTGATCGATTACCTGTTGGTGCACAAAGCCAAAGGTTAAATGTATTATTGCACGCCACAGGCCAACCCTAACCTCAGGATGAACGTCATAAACAAAAAAAAAAAAAAAAAAAAGGGAAAAGTAGAGTGAGGTCTGTGGAGGGACAGGCTTCAGTCTCCAAAGAATTACAAAAGGGAAATGATGCCCCCTGCCGTCAGGAGCCCAGAGGCACAGCCAGACTCTGGAAAGGGAAGCAGCCTTACTAGGTAAAGTGTACTTTGAGATTTGACAGGTCCCTTCAATCAGACTTCAGGCAAACCAAGCCACACCAGTGAGACTTCCTTCTCAATGGCCCATGAGCAGCGAGGTCCTCTATGCAGAGTTGGATCTGTGTTTTGCTGGGAATGAAAGGAAAGAAAAGGAAAGGGGAGAGGAGGGGAGGGGAGGGGAGGGGAGGGGAGGGGAGGGGAGGGGAGGGGAGGGGAGGGGAGGGGAGGGGAGGGGAGGGGAGGGGAGGGAAGGGGCTTAAAGCCTATGGCAGGACCCTGGGGAACAGAGTGGTCTCTTCTATAAGATCCCCTGGGGGATCCATTCTAATATGTCCATCCTCATCCTCGTCTCTTAAAGACTGGCCCACCCTGGTTTTAAACCTGGTCTGAAAATCCAGGCTCCATTGGAAATCCCACTTCGATACATCTATTTGCATGCTATTAAAAGGTACAGTTTACCCCTAAAGAGAAATGAACCAGTTTGGCCCACCCTTGGGATCCCAGCATTCAAGTAGATACATGTGGATCACTGAAGCAGAAAGGTAGTTAGTGATACCAATCTGGCCTATACAGCAAAGGTCCTGCCTTTAAAAAAAAAAAATTCATGGTCCAAGGACTCACCCTCTAGACAACTGTTGATGTAGCCATCTGAAACAGAATAGGCAAAGCTGAAGGCAGCCATCACCAGATTTAACCATCTGCTAGATTTAAGGCTGCCTGTTTACCAAGTAACTCTGGCTGCCTAGCTGCTGCCCAGACACACTGAGATTGTGTATTCTGACTCTCAATCTGTGGTTGGGGGGAGGGGGGGAGGAGCTCTTAAATAGCTTCAGCCTATACTTTTTGAGCAGAAGTCAGAGCTTCAAATCATAGTGAGAGATCTTCCACAATAAACAGCCCAAATCCCAAACCCACAGCACTATGAGGATATCATTAAAGGTGAAGCTTGAGACTTGGAGGATGTCATCGGGGGTACAGGATTCAAGAACCTTGTACTTAGTGCTGTTTGTTTGCTTGCTTGCTTGCTTGCTTGCTTGCTTGCTTGCTTGCTTGCTTGCTTGCTTGTTGAGACAGGCCCTTGCTCTATAGCACAGACTGGCCTAGAACTCCCAATCTTCCTGCCTTAGTCTCTGGAGTGCTGGTGAGCCAGTGCCACCATGTCTGGCTCTTTATTCATACCGACATTGGTGCAGGTCTAAGAGGACATTGCCCCAGTCTTTCACATCACAATACTTGGAGAAAATGTCAAGTCACACATCCTACTATGGACCTGTAGCCTGGAATTTCCATATAGGATTTGGTGACAAATTCACTTTTAATATTTGTCAATCTATAGAGTGCAACGTAAACATGCTGCAGCCATGTCAGTTTCTAAATATGATCCCTCTCTGTGGAGTCTGTGGTGGTTTGAATATGCTTGGCCCAGGGAGTGGCACTGTTAGGAAGTGTGGCCTTGTTGGGAAAGTGTGGCCTTGTTGGAGGGAGCATGTCACTATAGAACTGGGCTTGGAGACCCTCCTCCTAGCTGCCTGGAAGCCAGTGTTCTCCTGTTTGCCTTCATAACAAGATGTAGAACTCTCAGCTTCTCTTGCACCATACTTGCCTGGACACAGCCATGCTCCTGCCTTGATGATAATGGACTGAACCTCTGAACCTGTAAGCCAGCCCCAATGAAATGTTGTTCTTTATAAAAGTTGCCTTGGTCATGGTGTCTCTTCACAGCAATGGAAACCCTAAGACAGAGTCCATCTCCGGTACTGTAATATAATATCTGAGAGCATGTTATATAGGAAAGAGAGTTATCTAGACTTTCAATTCTGGAGGCCAGGGAGTCCAAGAGGATGCTGTCTGCACTAGCCCAACCCCTGGTAAGGATCTTGTTCTGGGGCTGGAGAGATGGCTCAGCAGTTAAAAGCACTGACTGCTCTTCCAGGGCTCCTGAGTTCAATTCCCAGCAAGTACACGGTGACTCACAGCCATTTGTAATGAGATCTTCTGGTGTGTCTGAAGACAGCTACAGTGTGCTCATATACATAAAATAAATAAATAATTCTTTAAAAAAAAAATAAGATCTTGTTCTGTGTCCCATGTGACATGACAGAAAACTGGAAAGAAGAAATTGAGCAGAGGGCAGTGCCACCAGCCTGTCGTTCCTGTCCTTAGGAAGCTGAGGGGGGAGACTTGTGAGTTCCAGACCAGCCTGGGCTGTATGGAGAGACTCTACTGAAGTGGAAATTTCTGGTTTCTTTCGAAATTCAGCTGTCATATGATGTTTTGCTGGGGCAGGCAGGTGAAAGGATGTTTTGCTGAAGCAAGCACGTGTGAAGCAGACACAGGTGAGAGGGGGTTTTGCTGAAGCAAACATATGAAAGGACACATGATTTTTTTAGAAAGAGTATAAATGTTCCCCACAGACAGTGGGGGGAAGCTATCGAATCGGTTTACCTTGTTCCACTGATGATGCTCATGTATTGGTTCACCTTGCATCACGTTGCTGATCTTCTGTTGTCTTCACTTCATAGAGAGTAACTCACCAAAGAACTTCTTGTGATATTCCGGTGGCTTCCTGCTGCTTCCAGTCTCTGGCAGGTTGGCAGAGCCTTGTGGTTTCTTCTGTATCAGACTGCAGCTGCTGATTCATGAGTGGTGATTGCCAAGTGGACGGGACTGCTGCTGCTGATTCATGCTGGTGTTTTTGCTAGAGGACTGGACTGCTGTCAACGAGCATTGGAATGGCCCCAAAGAACTATTATAAACAGGTCCCCAACCCCTGTTTCCTATTAACCTTTCTTTCCGCTACCTCTGGTGGGTGGTGGGCTAGAAGGGAGAGCGAAGCATTTAGAAACCCTAATTAAAGTAGGTTTTGAAAAATCTAAGTCTACATTCTATCTGCAAAAACCCCAAAGAAAAGCAAGTGGGTGAATACAAGAGAGAAAATCAGGAGCAGTCTTGCTTTGCAACATCCATTCTCCTGACAAACCTGCACCTGTTAGTGTGAGCACTCACTATGGCCACAATTAATCTACCCAAGGTGAGAAAGACATTAATCCCTCTTAGTGGACTAACCACTTCATGAAAGACCCACTTCCAACTCTGCTGTCTCATGTCACATTCCATCGAGGGCTTCAGAGGACAAACCCTACTCCAGCCATAGTACTTCATTTAAGCTCCCTTCTTAAAAATGTGTGTATGTGCCCATATGTCTGTATGTGCACCATGTACATTTGCCCGCAGAGGCCAGAGAGGACACTGGATCCCTTAGGTCTAGAGTTGCTGGTGGCTGTGAGCCACCATGTGGGTGCCAGGAACACAAGCTAGGTTCTCTACAAGTATTCTCAATCTCTGAGACATCTTTTCAGTTCCACTCCTTGATTTTCAAATTAAATAACTTGAGCTCGCTCTTACAAATACTTCATATTATCTTATACACTTGAAATGGCCAAAATGACCTATTCAGACCTAGTTACCATCCTCGGGGGGGAAAAACCTTGTATACACAAGCAGTGATGAATTTTTTTAATATTTTTACTCCAGTCCCAAAATTGCTGGAATTATAGTTAATCTAAAAGGCTAGAGGAAGAGCCTGGTGACAGATTGCCCAGAGCTGTGGTTGGTTTTAATGTCAGCTTACCACAGATTAAAATCACCTATGATGTGAGAAGACTCACCTCAGTTGTCAGGGACTCCCTCTGGAAACAGTCCAGATAAAAAGGGTGTGGCAGACGAAAGAGTTCAGGCTCTGTGTTTTCTTGGCCTTCCCTCTTGCCATGGGAAGGACTTACCCTGTTCCTGCTGTTGCCGGTTTCTCCAGTGATATCAGAACCAGCACTTCCAGGCTTCCATCACGGATTAGGGACTAGCAGCTCTCCAGGTTTTTTACTCCAGGTTGGGAGCGCTGAGGCCTGTGGCCTGAGCAACTAACTACTGGTTGTCAGCCTCCCTGGTGAAAGACAGCCACTGTGGAACAGCTCCAACCACTGAGGCAGCAGCCGCCAAGACAAAGCAATTTTAAAAAGCTCTCCACCTCTTAGGTAAAAAGCTAAAAGAAATTAAACAAAGCTCTCCACCTCTTAGGTAAGACTCAGCTGTTGTTGCAATTTTAATGTAATCTGACTTGATTGGTTCATATATAACTCATGCCATTGGCTCTGTTTCTCTAGAGAATCCTCTAGATTGCAAATACACCTACTATGTGCACGTCCTCAGCCCTGTCCCCAGCTCCAGAGAAAAGGAGAGAGAAACATGGGAGAGAAAGCCAAGTTATTAAATCTGAGTATAGTAGCACATACCTGCTATCCAGCCCCTGGAAGGGAAGATTGTGATTTGGAGGCTAACCTGGGCTAAATAATAAGACTCTAAGTTGGAGAAGAAAAGTATCTAGTGTCTGTTTGATTGTTGAAATTACTTATAATTGTGGAAATATTACGTTCGCTTAATATACTTTTTGATATTAAGAATTTCAAGATAATGATGAAACTCTAATTTATAAACCCAGTAAACTGAGGGTTACCTGGTAACCGGCTAGGACATCATGAAGAAGACCGTCAGGCACAGAGATATCTAAAACCCATGCGATTTTGTTGAGGTTTCGCCTAGAGCTGTGCCTTCAGACATGCTTACTGCCACTGCTCTCTTCCAGGCGTGAAGATCTTGCTCTCTCACTGGAGCCTACAAGGCCCTCGACAGCCCTGACTCCATCACCCATCCCTTTCCAAGCTCCAACGAGCCAACTTCAGCTTTCTCTGTAGCTCTTCCACCCCAGGACTTTCGCACGTTACTTGTTACCTCTGCCTAGAATGTCTACCTGCATGTCTTCAGTTTTCTCCTAAATACTCTCCAAGCTCACCATCCTCAGGACACCTCTCTAACAGTCTGAAAGGATCTCTGCACTTAGTGCTTTGTTTTGCACTTCCTCCTCTGCGCTAACACCGTTAGGATGATGTGGAAACTGGTAGTCATGGCTCAGTAAGTCACAACCGTGCCTGCTCTTTCTTTGTAACTTGTACCACAATTATAAATAGCTTCCTATGTGCATTTACCCCACAGGACTACAGACTCCATGAATTCAGACAGAATTCAGGTCTTGTTTTGTCTGTTTATGCTGTATACCTGATGTCTGCCACAATCCCTGGGGATATGTCCGTGTTGAATTTGAGTATGGATTCTCCCTGTGAGAGTGCACAGCAGAGAATCCACACTTAGGTGTTGGAAGTTGAATATGAATGAATATGAAATACTAGCGTGGGACATGTGGTCTACTTCTTTGAAGTGGTTTGATGAAAAATGGCTCCCATAGAGGCCCATAGGAAGTAGCACTATTAGGAGGTGTGGCCTTGTTGGAGTGGGTGTGGCTTTGTTGGAGGAAGTGTGTCACTGTAGGTGGGCTTTCGAGGTCTCAGAAACTTGGCCCAGAGTCTCACTCTCTTCACATAGTTGTAGAACTCTCAACTACCTCTCCAGCACCATGTCTGGCTCTAGGCCAGCATGCTTTCCACCATGACAATAATGGACTAACCCCCTGAACTGTAAGCCAGCCTTACTTAAATGTTTTCCTTTATAAGATTTGTCAGGGTCATTGTGTCTCTTTACAGCAATAAACCACGTGCCATCTTGCCATCTCCCCTTTCGTTATCCCTTTCTGCAACTGTCTCTTCCTCAGGCCCTCTGTGTTTCTCTGGCTTCTGTACCAAGCTTGTGCAGCATCTGGTAGACGATGTGATGGTTAGTTAATCTTGTTATTGCTGCTGCTGCTGCTGTTGTTGTTGTTGTTGTTGTTGGGTTTTTGGAGGAGGAGCTGGTTTGTTTTGTTTGTTTTGGGGATTTTTTTTTTTTTTTTTTTTTTTTTTTTTTTTTGAGACAGGGTTTCTCTGTATAGCCCTGGCTATACTGAAACTCAATCTGTAGACCAGAGTGGCCTCAAACTCACAGAGATCCACCTGCCTCCGCCTCCGCCTCCGCCTCCGCCTCCGCCTCCGCCTCCGCCTCCGCCTCCGCCTCCGCCTCCGCCTCCGCCTCCGCCTCCTGAGCACTGGGATTAATGGTTAATCTTCATTATTAACTTGAGTACATTTAACATCACCTAGGAGACTGGTGACGCACACATCTGGGATTGTCTGTACAGATGTTTTCAGGAAGAATTAACTGAAGGAAAAAAATTCACCCTGAACGTGGGCCGTACCACCCATGTGAAGGGCCTCGGATAAAATAAGAGGGAAAGAAGAAACCCAGCACAGCAGTGATATCCCCCTCTCTCTTCTTCCTGTCTACTGTGACACCATGCTTTAACCTGCTCTGATTTACCACACAGACCCCATGAAAGACTAACACGTCTGAAATCACAATCCTAATAAATCCTCAAGTTATTTCTCTCAAGCATTGTGTCAAGAGGATAAGGAAGCTAATACAGTAAGAGCTTAATATGTCTTAGCCAATAAATTCTAAGACAAATGGAGGTACAGACGGATGGACGGATGGATGGATGGATGGATGGATGGATGGATGGATGGATGGATAGGACAGACAGATAGATATTAGATGAACAAGAAAATAGATGTGGTACTCCTTCTTCTACAGGAAGGAATCTCTCCTTGTGATTTTTTGATTACTCCCAAACATCTAACCTGCTGTTGCCCTAACCCAGTGAACACAGAAGCAGCTTCTCTCCTTGAAGTTCACTTACAGCCTCCACATGGCTCCAGCTTGATGGGCTTGTGACACTTGGGGCCCCTCTTCTAGGCAGCTTCTCCATTACACCTAATAGCCGGCCTGGAAATGGAATGACTTCACTCTTCAGAGGGACATGCAGGGAGTCTCTCTCTCTCTCTGAGCAGCAAGCACACACTGCCAAGACACCTCACTTCTATAAATATTCCTTTCTAAATGTTAAAGGGTTAGAGCAATTTCCAAAGGTCTCTGCCTCGAAGGAGCCCTCAAATGATATTTAATTGAACTACTTTTACTTTGAGAAGCGAGGGAACCAAGATGTAAAAAAAGTGGAAAGGCTTCTTGGTTTTCTGTCAAAATACAGGATTCTAGATAAAATAATGGAAAGAGAATTTCCTGTTATTAAACCTTCGAAAATGAACATAAACAGCTCAGCCAAGCAGAGCCAAGTATAGGATTTTGTAAGGTGATTGGAAGAAAAAGAATCTTCTTTTAAACTCTATTTTCAAGCTTTCAACAACTGTTGGAGGCGCCTTTGTTGATTAAAAATCGCTAGTAATCTCTCTCCATTGGCACTGAACATTGAACGTTAAATAAAAGCATTAAATAAAAGCCTGTCTGGTACAGGGTTAGTATTAACTTCTTGCATAAGATCCACAAGGTGTTTTGTGAGCAGAGGAAAATGGGGTTTGTAAAGGTTTAAAGGGGAAGGAGAGAGGCACACCTGAGGGACACAAACTCTAAAACGAGCAAATGATCGGTTCACCGCTTTGCATTTGTACAAACACTCAGATGAAAACTGGTGTGCTCGCCTTCCAAGTCACATCAAGAAGGTACCGGTTAAGTCCTTTGATGTGTCTGGATCACCAGTGTGATTCTAAATATGGCCCAGTAGTCTCTAAGGATGCAGAGCACAGGGGGCTACTGGGAGCTTGAAAAGAAAGGGAAATTGCATGGGAGAGGTTCATTAGCCCAGAGGCAACCGCTGGGACGCAGCCGAAACCCTACAGACCCCCCATTTGTTTAGAGCACAGTGTGAATAGCGCCCCCTAGAGCTCTGTGGTGAACAGCCTCAGACTCCTCTTGGTATACCTGTATTGTGGGGTCTTTTGTTAGGCTAGGCAGCAGGGAGATGGGTCTTCAGCTTGAAGAGAATCCAAACCAAAGAAAGTCAAGTCACCAACCCCAACACACAGGGAATTTTTGGTTCCTCTTCCCCACTCCATGGACTTCTTCCTGGCCTTCTGTCATGGCATTGGTAGTCATCCGCGGTGAGGTGGAACACAAGCGCTGTTTACCAGTGTTCCAGGGTGCCTCCGTAGAGACGGGCAGAATCCAGTATACACTGCTGGTCACAACTATACCCCAAGCACAAACGTAAAACAGATGCCTCTGTAATGCATATAAGGAATGGCAGTGGGCTTGGTTGGGGTTCTGGTGGGGCTTTGCAGGAGCCATTAAACATCTACTTCAGAATCGGAATGCTGCCAGTGTCCTTGGACTCAAGAGTCTGGTCCCAAACTTCCAGCATCCCTGTCAACAGCTGTGAGCTCCCATTGTGCTGCCAGCAAGTCTGTCTGCTGTAGTTTAAGGAGGCCCCTGGTCTGTGTGCAAAGCTACCCTGCAAAGCCCCTCTGCCAGCTAACCCCACCTTGCTTTGCCACCTAAAGACCACCATCAAAGGAAGACCCAATAGGCTGAACACAATCAGAAAGGAAGCAATGTTCCAGATGAAACTTCAGCTCTGCCACTCAGATAGCAGGAATCGGCCCCTACATACTGAAGTGTAGGAGCTAGGGACGTTAGATATCATCTTTCCCATCTGTTTTAGTTACTTTCTCAATGTTGTGATGAAATACCCTGACAGAAGCAATGTATGGGGCAAGGGGTTTATTTTTGGCTTACAGTTCTGTGAGAGCCATAGTCAATTGTGGTGAGAAAGAGAGCCAACAGGAGCAGGAAGGAGAAAACAGGAAATGGAACTAAGCTATAAATCCCCAAAGCCACCCACCCCGTGACCCACTTCTGTAATCCACTTCCTTCTGAAAGTTTCCAACTCCCAGACAGCCTACCCTTCCAAACAGCACTACCTGCTGGGGACCAAGTATTCAAATACATGAGCCCATGGAGGGCCTTTCTCTAGACAACAGAAACAAAGAGGAAGCAGCTGAGTTGTTAAGGTCACCTAGTAATTTGACCCAGCATCTCTCAACCCACGGTGATGCTTACTTGTGCGAGGTATGTGCTCTTAGTGGAAACACAAAACTGATTAGGAAAATCTTCTGCCACAATGCCTCATCTAAACACATAGAAGGGGACAGTGTTGCTTCAGCCCATAGAACTGGAAAGAAGTTCAGAAAGAAGGCCGGCAGCAGACACTGGAGCTTTGTGCAGGACACCATAGCAAATCAAGGGCAGGAGAACATTCTATGCAGAACCAGATGCTAACTATGATCATAGCTACCATTGTGATGGAGGCAGCCAAAGGCAACATGTAAATAAACGGGAGAGCTGGCTCAGTGACACCTCACCCTCAAACCAGGCTGTGGGGCACTTGATCCACAGAGCACAGTGTCCCACCCCTCTGTCCTCACCCTCTGACGCCCCCGCACATCCAATTATCACAGATGCTTTCACCTCGGCCTGGAACATTTTCACATGGCAACATCAGCACGCAAATCCAGAGGTGGCAATGACTTCCGGAAGAAACAGCATCTCCAATTTTTCATAACGTGATGCAGAAGGGTAAGCCTTCATGACTCTTCCACACTGTCAGGACCATCTCCACTCACTCATTTCCTGCAGTGTCCCTCTTAATAACAGGTATTAAATGCAATCCAAGCTACAGAATTAGTACGCAGCACCCCATCACCTACACCCGGGTTTCCGCCCCACAAAAACAAAACAAAACAAAAAACCCAGGCAGCAAGCTCAATGTGACAATGTGAGAATAACTTGTCATCCTGGTAATGTTCTAACTGCAGATAAGTGTCTGCCATAATGAAAATTGGTCTCTTCCGTTTCAATTTATTTTGTCAACAATCCAAATGAAGCCTAGATGTGTCTTCCGACACCACTGCTTGCACACCGAACGGGAATGAGAACTCTAAAACGAGCCTCATCATCAGATGACTAAATATTTACATTAAAGAAGAGTCTCTTCTGGAAGCTGTCCCGGGTCCACTGTGCTCCTGCCAGAACACCTGCAGCTTCTTGTAACTAATTAAGGAACTCCAAAAAAGCACATTCAAAGGGGTCTCCGCAAACAGATGCACACTCCATTAATTAAAAGCCAGAGCAATCACCCAGGCTGTAATTGGAAAATGTGCTCCTCTCCGTTTTAAGGCAATCATGGTTGTTTGCAGATGCTTTCTGATGGTTTCTCAAAAGAGCAAGAAGACTAGCAGCAGGTTCCGGCTGCCTCTGGCCGGTGGGGCAGATGTTTGGGAAAGGCTGGAGATGCAAAGTCACCCAGTCTCCTTAATTAGTTCCTCTGCCTCTGCCTCTCTCAAAGGAGCCCTACTAATGAGAAAGGGAACTTTAAAAGTTGAAAAGGGGAAGTGCCTGGTTTTGCTACTGAAGATGAAAATGATAGGCCCATGCAGAGCAGTCCAGGTCTCTAAGATGGGAACACAGAGCTCCTAGAATACGTAGAGCTGGGTAGCAACTGAGGTCCCCCTGCTGGCCTTTAGTTGATTAACAGGGTCTGCAGAGCCCTTATAGAGAGTGGAAAGATGGTGGAGAAGGTGCATTGTGAAAGGGAAAAGGAGACAGATTGCCTGGCAATCTCCTATACCCTCCTTTAGAGGTTCCAGGAAAAGGTTTAGGGGAACACCCTGGTTAGATAAGGTTGCTTTATGGTGGGTTATCAGTATCTCAGGGTTCACTGATGTCACAGGCTGTTGCTTCTCGCTAAAGTCTACCATTCATACAACTTCCCTCTGATGCAAGGCTGAGCCTCTTGCAAATTGACTTTCCTTTGCAGACGGGCTTCCTGCTGCTGACAACTAATAAGGCATAGCGGATCCTGGAAATTGAAGGGTGGAGTAGGGACTTGGTCTCAGTGTGTAGCTATGAGGGGGAGTGGGTGTTAAGAGGTAGATCTCTTACAAGGTCTATCCACCTTCAAAAGGATTGTGAGGCTCCAGCCCCTCTGGAGCCGCTTCCTGTTTTTCAGGATGTGATTTCTTCTTTGCCTCTCCCAGAAAGTCATCACCAGAGCTAAGTTATTGATGGCACAATATCTCTGACTCTCTAGAGCTGTGACCTAAATAAATTTCTTTTCTTTATAAAGTAACCACGCCTGGCGGTGGTGAAAGCTTTTAATCCCAGCATTTGGCAGGCCTTAAAGGCAGGAGGCTCCCTGTGAGTATGAGGACAGCCTGGTCCATACAGCGAATTCCAGGACAACCAGAGCTACACAGTGAGACTCTGTCTCAAATAGATAAAGTGACTTTGCCCCAGGTATTTCAGTATAGAATCAAGAAGTGCACCATATCTTAGCGTTTACACTCTCACACTCATTAGCTTAATATCCTTACAACACTAAACACCATCATTGTTCAACTTTACCCCACTGAACGCCCCAGAGCCTCCTGCTTCTCTCTGACTGCAACTCTGAACCCATGGTTGACGTGGACGTTTCCGGTTGTATCATGGGAGGCAGACATGTAAGCTCTCACCTAGTGCTTCCTATCATATGGCCATGGACTAACGCTCAGAAAGTGTAAGCAAACTCCTACTTAAATGTTTTCTTTTATAAGCATCCTTGGTCATGGGATTTATAATAGTAACTAAGACACTCTGAAACTGATGGTTTCTGTATCAATCCTGACAGGGCCACAGGGCTCATGTCCGTTCTTCATGCCTAAACCTTGGCAGTGGCCCAGGAATAAGACACACATGGTGAGAAGCCAGGCTAAGCTCTGTCCGGGAACCTGGATGAGCCACCACTGGGAAAAGAGGATTCAGGTGAGGCCTGGCACTGGTTCTTGCCCTTCTCAGAGCTTCTGTAACCTTCCTCCTCTTTTCCATGCCACTGTGCTGTGTCTCACTTCCTGATCCTCCACCTATGCACTATAAGCAGAGCCATCCCTGAGGATTTAATCCCAGATTTAGTCTTCCAGGTGGTAGGAAATTCCCATGAGGTCCGTAAAATGTTAATAAATATGTACATAAATAAACAATATAGAATTAATTTGCTCATTTATACTTTTAACCTGAGTGGCAATATGGGGGGGGGGGGGTTGGGGTGGACAACAACAGCAAACACAGAAAATAAAACAAAACCCCAAAAACCTCATACAAGCAAGACTTTTCTGAACCAAGTGACCTACCAGCCCAGACCTTTTGTTTTTTCTTTCCACTTTTTTTTTCAGGAGACCTTTACTTTACCCAGGGCAAGGAAATAACCTCAGAGGTACTCCTAGCAGGGACTAGCATCCTGGTATTGCAGGACTTAGTCCCAGGAAAGAAACAAAGCCCAGCTGAGGAAGGACTCAGCCCAACAGAGTTGAGGCTTAAAACTTATGTTTTGAATTCTCCTGTGGGCTCCACTCTGAATTGCTAAGCAACTCCTGGTAGCACGGTGGAAGTCAAGAAGAACAACCCTAAACCATCATAATATCTGAAGAGCTCTCTGACTTGGTGACTGGGATACCTCCCTTATTCCAGAGGCCCTCCACGTATTGTCTCCCCCCTTAAAATTATCATGGGGAATTCACTTTCAAGTCCCTTGTACTCCTAACTACAATGCATCCTCAAGACCTAGAATAAATGCATTCCTTTGGCCTGCCTTGCACCCCACCCAGCCATACAGGTCTTGGGGGCTCCTCTCCCTTTCAGATATTCCTGCTGCCCTGCACTTGCCCCTCCCAGACAGGTAAGAGACCTTGCAATCTCTCACTTATCCTTCCTCTCTCTGTGACCTCTACCCACACCATGTTCCACTGCCCTACTTATCCTGGATCAGTGGGCTAATGGTCTCAGAACCTCCACACCTTCACATACTCTTACTGCTCTATGTGGTTACCTGTGCCCTTCCCCCAGGCCTGAGCAGGCCTGCAAGTCTTTTATCACAATAGATCAAACAACAATAGGACCTAGGAGAGGCATTGCATTACCAGCCTTGGCCCTTGGAGCCTGCTACCTGAGCTAAGAAGAATGGACTGCCTGCTGAGCTAGCCTTGACACCTTCTGGACTGCTATCTCCTTGCCCAGCCCCTGGGCTGAACCAAGAAGAGACTCTGGGGGTGGGGCTTCCTCTTTATATGTGAAAGCAAATTATTAAACTTCGAGCCTCAATCAGAGAACTTTGTCCTGGCTTCATCTCTTCCCACCCTTTCCCTATCCTCAGCCTCTCTTACAGGTGAACCCAGTTCAACTGTTGCTGCTGGCGGCAACAGAATGGTGCCTTGAACAGGAACCTCAGGACAAGAGACCAGCTGAGGGATGTTGTCTTGTGTAGAGCTCTACAGAAAACGGAAGAAGAAGAGTATCCGGCACACTTAGTAAGTAGCAAACGATTTTGATACTAGCGCTAGTTATGGTTAATTGTTGAAGGCCATGTTTGCAGGAAGTGTGTTTGTCAGGGATAGGGTCTAGGAAATAGGCGTTGGCCCGGCGTCAAATTTACCTAGGAGTTGACAACGAATTATGGGTCAGGAGAATTCAAACCGGGCATTCGCCCACAGCTTACAAGAATTGCTCCAGGCGGGAGGATCAGGGTTTTCAAATAGTATGTTAGAAAATTTTTTGACAGAAATAAAGTCATACTGCCCATGGTTCCCACAGGAAGAAACCTTGAATAAGAAAACCTGGGAAACAGTTGGACAGGTTTCACGAACTATGAAGGCAGATCCTAACACCCTTTGCCTTTGAGAGCTTGTAAAAATGCTATTGATAATTGAATAGGAGGTGACAGTGAGTTGGGGAAAGGAGAGTATTTATAGGCCCAAGAGAGGCAGCCTTAGACGAGAGGAACTGGGTTTAAAAGAATTTGAAAAACAAAAAAGGGCAGAGCACTGAGCAGTATCCATAATTCTTCCTTCTTTGTTTGTCCCTTGGAGCACCAATGTCCACGTGTCTCATTGTGTGAATGATTGGTGGTCTGTCTATGTCTTGTGGTGTTCTATGTTTAATGTTCAAAAGATCGTTAAAATTGCTTGATCTAACACTTGGACTAGTCTAACTTGGTTTTCAAAGGCAGTTTTAATATGCAGAGCAGCGGCTGATGAGTTTGCTTAACACCTGTAGCTAAGGAGCTGAGGTGGAAAAGCCTTCCTAACAATTGGTTGTTGGTATTAGCTGCTTTTCAAGGGACCAGCAATTTTTTAGAATCTATAAGGAAGTTAAGAGTTGTTTGTCGTAGAAAAATCTCTGTGACAAGGTGCTTTTATCTTAAAATTACAGCTAGAGAAAGCGAGAAATTTTGTTTGGTTTAAATATATAAGATGTGTTGTCACTTCATTTTTGTTTCTAATTGGTTTTAAGGTATAAATATGTTCTACATGTCTTGGTTATAGATTATCGGCCTAAAGTTATTGGATATGACAAAAAAAAGTTTACAACCTTGGTAACAAAGGTTGGCTTAAGATTGGTAACTCGGGGTTAGAGTCATTCAGAAACCAGATGTATAAAGATAAGATTTAAGAACAATGTCTCTTTAGTGAGATCTTAAAAGCTGCACTATCATGCATTCATATATAAGAATTGGCAGCAAAACTTTATAACATAAAGGTAATCTGCTTGGTGTTGATTTTAGAGAAAATAGATTGCTTACATCATTAAAGATTGGTTTTGTTTCTCAAAAATATGGTTATACTCTAATGTTGCAAAAGAGGCTTAAAAACATAGTTAAACTGCCAATATTCCATTGGCTACAGTTGGTAGTTCTATCAAGAGTTTGAGATTTTTTTGATTTACCCATGTTTATAGAGAAAAGATACAACACTTATCTTTTAAAGTTTAAAGTTTAAATTTAAAGTTAAAAAAAAAAGTACACAGTTCAGGCCTAGCCAAGCCTCAGAGAACATTTACATTTGAATTAAGACAATGCAGACTGAACTCTGCAGAAGCCCAGGTGCCAAACATTCCTTTTGTCCTGGGTCTTGACCAGCAAGGTGTTTCTTGCAAGGGAGGAGCAGTAAACCTAAGACCCAAAGACTTTACAACAGTCTTTGGGCCTAGAGTTATGATTATGCTGGAGACATTAAAATTATGCCTACTTCCCTCCATGAGTTATAACTATACCTGCTGACAAAAATTGTTCAATTTTGTTTCGGTTCTTTTGCATCTGCTTCCTTCCAAAGTTGTTAAAAATGAGATGCTTTGGATTCCTCTAATATATGTAACAATTATTAGAGGATAAAGTTGGCCCTTATCTGATATTCTCACTCAGCTAAAAAAGATTGGTTATTAAATTAATCCAAAATAAAGTTCAAATTTAAGATTTATACAGCCTGACTTGCCTACTCCAGCTGCCATTCCTGTAAATACATATAGAATTATTATAGATATAAAAGATGGTTTTATACCATCCCTTTACATTTCTGGTAAAGGTGGGAGGCTTGCAGTCAGTAAATTTATTCATAATTTTTAAGAGCCCATGAAGCGATATCATTAGAAATGTTTGCCTCAAAGAATGGTTAATTGCATATATATATATATATATATATATATATATATATATATATATATTTACTTTGATGTTAGAAATTAAGAGGTTAAATCTTTTAGTATATATTATTCATTATGTGATACTTTATTGGCAGATTTCTCTAAAGAAGTTTTTCTACAAGCCTTTGCTCCAATATAACGAGCTTTAAAATTTTTTTGGAATACTTGTTGCTCCAAAAAAGATTCAAAGGCAATATCTTTTCAATATTTGAGACCTCAGTTATATCCTAAGCAGATTGTGACACAGAAAATTCTAATAAAAATAAATAGTTGGTGCTAGAGAGATGGCTCAGTCGTTAAAGGCTAGACTTATAATTAAAAACATAAAAGTTGAATTCCCAGCAACCACATGGTGGCTCACAACCATTTGTGGTGGGGATCTAGTGCCCTCTTCTGGCTTGTAAGTGTACATACAAAAAGAAAATGGTTTGCTTTTTAATCTTGATTTGCGTTTAGTGATTTTTAAAAGTTGTTAAGAGATGTTAATTTGCTAAAATCTTATCTTAAGCTTACCATAGGAGGATTTAAACCTCTGTTTGATATTTTCAAAGGGATACAAGTCCTAATTCCCCTTGACAATTAACCATAAAGGAGAGATAGCTTTGCTGAAAATAGAATAAACTGTTAGTTATCAACAGATAGATTATATAGACTGAAAAATTGTTGGCTGTTTGTGTTATTACTACTCATATGTCCACAGCAGCCCTTTGACAAAAGAAACTATTAATGTAGATTTATTTTTTATATCTACAAATAAAGTTTAAACATCCTATTATAAAATTATAATTGTGTTAATACAAAATTATATGATAAAATCCTAAAAGCATTTTGGATAAAAGGTTTATTCCTTATTCCAAATAGCAATTAAATTGATTATTGAAAAATAATGATATCTGGCCTATTACATGACAAACATTTTAGACAAGTTTGATAATCATATGTTATAATTTTCTCTATACATGCTTTTATATTTCCTAAAATTTACTATTCATGCAGCCCATAGAAAAGATGTTTACTATATTTACTATATTTACAGATGCCTCATCTATTGAGAAGACAATATATGTAATTAAATCATATGTGTATTTTCTTGAGTTTCCCCTGCTTCAACACAAATAATTAAATTATGTGTTGTAGCCACTGTTTGAAATGCTAAAAAAATCAAGCTTTCAATTTATATACTCATAGCCAGTATATGGCTCATGATTTATAATTGCTTAAAATTGTTTCTTTTTTAGATATAGCTAATTCTCAAATTTTATTTATAAAAATACAGCTTAATTTATGAAACATGTACTGTTACTTAACTTTATAAGACATTTAAAAGCTCATTGGATTGCCTGAACCACAGGACAATGCCAGAGCAGATTTGTATACTAGACATATTCTAGGCCTTTCAAAAATAATTGGCCATACAGTCTTATTCTTTACAACATCAAAATAATAATAGCTTAAGACAACAATTTGACATTTCTAGAAAGTGTACAAGTTAAATTACAAAAACTTGTTCTCAATATCTTCAATTTTAGCCAGGCGGTGGTGGCGCACGCCTTTCATCCCAGCACTTGGGAGGCAGAGACAGGCAGATTTCTGAGTTCAAGGCCAGCCTGGTCTACAGAGTGAGTTCCAGGACAGCCAGGGCTACACAGAGAAACCCTGTCTTGAAAAACCAAAAAAAAAAACTTCAGTGTTTTCATAATGGTGTTAAGCCTTAAAGACTTATATGTAATCAATTTTGACAAATAGATGTTACTCATTTTTTATTAAAAAATTAAAATATGTACATGTGACTTGACACCTTTTAGACCTTTTAGTTGCAACTACTTTAACAAAAGAGCAACTAAAAATATAATTAGTTATTGCCTATATTATTTTCCTGTACTTGGTGTTCCATATCAGACTAAGATAGATAATGGAACTGACTATTACAGTTATTTGGCTACAGTCAAACATTTGAGATGTTTTGTTCACAATTTAATATTACTGATATTTCCTTATTATCCTCAAGGACAAGAAATTGTTAAAGAGAGATTATAAAACTTTAAAATAATATTTTCATAACTCTCTAAATATGGGAAAAGCAGCTAATGGTGCTTCTTCCCTGGATTTACAAGTAATTCTTAAAAAAAAAAAAAAAATGGCTTTTCTAAACTAGAAAGGGGGAATTATACCCCAAGGTCACCAAAAGCACACCTTGCTTTTGTCTTGTTTTAAATTTTCTGCAAACTAATGCTAAAGGTCAGTCTGCAGTGGATTCCTACTGGCATCCAGTTACTTCTAGCTCATTTGCCAGGGTCTTGTGGAGAGACCCCTTAACAGTACTTGGTGTGGTCCCAATCCTGTTTTAATTTGGGATTGTGAGTCAGTCTACATTTTTTTCAGAAAAAGAAATTGGAGCCTGATGGCTGCCTGAAAGACTGGTCCATCAAGTGGACACAGATCTTGAGCCTAATAATTATGATTCTAATGATGAAGATGGCTCAAAATCTTTATCAACCAGCTTATTTAACTTGGTATATAGTCTCCACTCTTACTGGAGAGTAAGTAATTTTTACTAAGCTACCCACCTGGTGGCCAGACTTTGTGTCTGATCCCTGCTAATTAGCAGTTGGATTAGATACTGAAATACTTCCACTTCCAACCTTATTTTCTACATTGCTTGAATAATCATGTTGCTTTTAACCTTTGAATCTTATATTTTAAGCAGATTGGTTGCCCTCACACAGGATTGTTCTCAGCAAGCTCATCTAGTCATCCTGGCAGTTACACATCTCTGTGAAGAATTGCATCTAGCGCATGCCCACAGGTCCTTTGGTCTGAATGTGGTTTTGGTCTAAAGAGTGTGCCAATGGTGGCCGGTTAGTCAATGATGGGTAAGAGTGTTTTGAGCTCCTATAAACCTAAGACAGAGGCATACATCATTATGCTATGTATGTTTTCCTCAATGATGGGTAATTATAGGAGTAATTTTTAGCTCCCATAGACCTAAGGCAGAGGCATACATCAATATGCTATGTATGATTTCCTCAATGATGGGTAATATAGGAGTAATATAAACGCCAACCTAAGCCAGGCACGGTTGCCCAGCCACTTGAGACCCTAGACAGGATGAAATTGTGCCCTGTCCAGATATTGGCACTGCCATCTTAAAAAATTAAGGGAGGAACTGTGCCCTTCCCCCAGGCCTGAGCAGGACTGCAAAGTAATTTACCACAATAGACAAAACAACAGTAGGACCTAGGAGAGGCATTGCATTACCAGCCTTGGCCCTTGGAGCCTGCTACCTGAGCTAAGAAGAATGGACTGCCTGCTGAGCTAGCCTTGACACCTTCTGGACTGCTATCTCCTTGCCCAGCCCCTGGGCTGAACCAAGAAGAGACTCTGGGGGGTGGGGCTTCCCCTTTATATGTGAAAGCAAATTATTAAACTTCGAGCCTTGATCAGAGAACTTTGTCCTGGCTTCATCTCTTCCCACCCTTTCCCTATCCTCAGCCTCTCTTACAGGTGAACCTGGTTCAACTGTTACTGCTGGCAGCAACAGTTACCCCAGCAAGAGAAGAGGGCTCTGTCATCAGCTGCTCTGAGCTCCCATCACTCTATACCCCACCCCAGTCTGTCAGACTAGAAGTCTCAAGACCTTCCACTCTCCCAATCCCCCTGAAAACACTTCTGCTGCCCTGAACCCTCACCATGGTTGAAGAGGGTACAAGACTCTGGGACTTCCCATGTGTACCCCAGGCTCATCCCAGCTGGGCATTTTAGAGACATCTGCTACACACTTCTTCCACCCTGTGCTCAACTGGCTGGTAAAGCCAGAGGTGTGTGATCCCCTCCCACACCCCAGAGCACACTCCTGCTTCAACTAGGGAAGCCAGAGGGTGTTCGATCCATCTACACCAGACGTACATGCAGAATATTCCATGAGCACCCTGACTTATGACGTTAGGGATCATGGCCCTGGCACACACTCCTATAAAGCTGTTCAACTCCGGATCATGGAATCAGAGAACATAAAACTACCACCTCTAGCACAAACTCTCACCATACTGTACGGACTCTGATTTATGAGGCCAGAGGCCAAGCCAGTGCTGTAGCTAAGCCAAGATACCTTCAATTTCTCCATCCATGAACCAGATGTCTCTACTACTAGAATTCAAGCAACACTGAGCCGAACCAATATCAGTACCAACCAGAGGAAATAACAAACACTGAAGCAAATGCTAACTCAACACAGGCATCACAGGAAGACTTAACTAAAAAGCTGGGTCCAGGTAGGCAAGTCTCAACATAAATAACACAAGACAGCAAGACATGTCTCCTTGAAATCTGCCACCCCAATAGTAATGATCACCAGTAACAGTAACTTAGATGAGATGTCAGACACAGAATTTAAAAAGAAGATACACACACTCTCTCTCTCACACACACACACACACACACACACACACACACGTGAATGAGTTCACAAATAATCTTCTGAATGAAGAGAATACAAACAACTGAATGAAATGAGAGAATTAATTCAGGATTTGAAACTAGAATTCAACAAAAAGACAGAAATACTGAGGAAAATACAAAACTGATCCAACACTGGAAAGTAAGTCAAACAAAGTCTCACCAATGGAACGCACCATGTAGACGACAGAACAATCAGGATTTAAATATAAGGCATGCTTATCAATTTACTCTTCCCCCAGCCCCTCTTCTAATATCTCAATGCCCATAATCAGCTTGAAGAAGTTAATGAAGAGTCGGTGCCCCTATTCCCTGGGCTTGGGGGCTGAGGTGGTTAATATTGGTCCATCTTTCTAGGGAAAAGTAGTGGTTTTGTTGGACCAGGGAGGATTAGCTAGGATTTATTGCATAGTCATAACCTATTGGTAGAAATATGTGTAATTGTTATTAAGATGAAGTTGTAATTTCTTAAATGGTACAAAATTTACTTTGATTTCAAATTTAAGGTTTTCATTGGTACGAGCTTCTTATTGATATAAAAGTGAGATTAATATTATTACCCTCATAGGCATTGTACCTATGTAACACATTTAGGAATACAAGACTTATACCCAATCCTTCTTTTTTTTTTTTTTCTAACTGATTTGAAATGGTTAGCCTGTGAGTTAAGGGCCTATAGAAAATTCATGGCTCTGAGTTTATTGTTAGGGTGTTTTCTATATTTTATTTAGAAATAGCTGAGAAGAGTTAACAGACAAAAGTCCAGATTGCCTTACATGGATAGTTGATTTTCAAAAACTCAGAAGTCCACAGAATTGATGTTACAAACATTTCTGTATTAGTGTTCATTTGATTAGAGACCTGTCTGCTCCTGACAGCTTCCTGTCTTGGATTCTAAGAAGAAATTGAGCGTCTTTGGGTTACTCCAGTTGTGGTGATACAGCCACTAGGCAAGAATTGCCTTTTTTCATCTACAGACAAATTACTGTCCAGAAAGGGACACACTTGCAGAATAGTCGACTGATTTTATCTGCCAAGACACAGTAATCAGCCCTTAATAATTCTGCATCACTAGGTCTATCAGGTGATCCTGGGCCAGAAGGCTGAAGATCGGGTGCTCCAACGTTTTGTAGTACAGAGACTGTCTAGGTGTTCAGTGTTCTCTATAAATTGGCTAAGTTTTAGAAGCTATGCTTTGTGCTTCCCATAATTTCAGTTAACTCAGTCATTCTGGATTTCTGACGGGGTTGAAGACCTATAGTCTCATAGCCAATCCCGGCTATTTACTTTGAGAGAAAAGATGGTTTTCAGCTGACATTCATTCTAAAGCCAAGAAAAAAGCCAGGTTCAGAACTAAGTCTCTTAGTTAGGAGAAATGACAGAGGTTCTGGTTAGTAAACAAAATGATGGACTGGGTATTAGGTCTATCTTGTACCTTACTGACACAAATTGATATAGTTATGCTCTAATTGTATTTTGAGAGAAAAGTTTTATTTTAACAGGAAGGGTGATATGTAAGAGGAGCTAAGGTGGGAGGAGTAAGGAGAGGGAGAGGAGGAGCTAGATGATGAGAGAGAGAGAGAGAGAGAGAGAGAGAGAGAGAGAAAGAGAGGAGTGGGGAACATGGAGGCGGATGTTCACGTGTTTCCGCCAGTCAAAGATAGTTGATATATCTAGGTTGGGTATTGGGTTACACTTCTGATTGTATGGACATCTTGTTATTGAGCATTACCAAACTTATAAAGCCTTTGATTAACATTTTAAAAATTGTATAAAAGCAAAAAGGAGAAGCGGGGATGGAATAGGGGTTCTCTAGGGAGGGGAAATGGGGAAAGGAGATTGCATCTGAAATGTAAATAAAATATCCAATAAAAAATAAATTTAAAAAATAAATAAATAAAAATAAATAAATAAATAAATATAAGGCATGAATTGGATCATTTGGTCAAAGTCTATGATAAACTTTTGGAAAAAATATGAAAGTAGAATGAGAAATGTGGCACTGTAAAAGACAAACTTGTAAATTTTAGCCATAGAATAAGAAGAATTCTATGCAAAAGGAATATAAAATATTTTCAATAAAATCATTAAGAAAAAAAGTGTTAGGTTTAAGGATTGAGATGTTCTTCCAAGTAGAAGAGACCCAGAGAACATCATATTCACAAGACAAGGAAAAAAGACCCTCTCCATGTGATTTAATAGTCAAAACACTATACATTCAGAAGAAGAAAGTGCATTGGAGCAAGAGGGCCCAAGTTATCTGTAAAGGAATGTTCTAGAGGGCCCAAGTTATCTGTAAAGGAAGGTTCTAGAGGGTCTAAGTTATCTATAAAGGAATGTTCTAGAGGGCCCAAATTACCTGTAAAAGAATGTTCTAGAGGGCCTAAGTTATCTGTAAAGGAAGGTTCTAGAGGGTCTAAGTTATCTGTAAAGGAATGTTCTAGAGGGCCCAAGTTATCTATAAAGGTATGTCCGTCTGTCAGAACAACCGCTGGCTTTCCTATGGAAACTAAGTTCCAGAAAGATGTGAAAGGATGTATTTCAAAGTCAGCAGACCACAATTTCCAACCCAGACTACTATATCCAGAAAGATGCCTGCTCGTACCGGAGGGAAAAAGCAGACAAGGAAAAGCTTTCCATGATGAAAGCAGGCTGAAGCAGTGTATGACCATGAAGCAAGCTCTGGAGACTGGAAGGAGTACTTGGAGTGGAAAGAATGATAAACACGTTCAAGAAGCCAAGGAGAAAAAAATGCTAACATATTTGTTAAACAAAGACTAAGAAAATGCCAAACACCACAAAAATCAACAAAATTACAGGAATTAATACACATCTTTCAGTAGTAATTCTGAGTATCAATGGCTCCAACTTACCAGTCAAAAGACAAAGAGATTAGATCCTAAGACAGAATTCCACTTTCATGATGTTTCCAAGAAACATACAATATCACTTATGGTAGACTCACCACAGGGTAAAAGAATGGGCAAAGGTTTTTCAAACAAATAGACCCAGAGACAAGCTCGAATCATTACACTAATACCTGTCTGTGCTGGTTGGCTTTTGTCACAACTTGACAGAAACCAGAGTCACCAAAGAGGAAACCCAGTTCAAGAACTGCCTACATTAGATTGGCATATTTGTGAAGCAATTTCTTGATTAATGATTGACGTGGGTGGGCCCCACCAGGCAGGCCTGGCCCACTGAGAGTGGTACCATCCCCCTGCAGGTGGTCTGGACTGTATAAGGAAGTTAACTTAGCAGAAGCAGGAAGTAAGCCAATGAACATCACTCTTTTGTGTTTCTGCTTCAAGCTCCATCTTGAGATTCCTGATCAAATTCCCTTGATTATGGGCTATAATCTGTAAACTGAAATAAGTCCTTTCCTCCACAGTACAATTCACTAGTCTTCCTATGTCTTTCTCCTTATTTTAATTTTTCTTTCCACTCATAGCTAATATATCACTACACACAATTCTATCTTTTTTTTTTTTGCTCCCCAACATTGCTAGCACTTAAGGAGCAGTTGTTTTGTATTTTATTATTACTACATTTTCATATGAGTATACCTTTAGGGAGTAATTGTTGTAAACAGTTTTCTTCTCTTAGAAGAGTCATGGGGATAAAGCCTAACAGTCCAACAGAGGAAGATGACTCTTCAACCTTTCTACAGCCTACTCTCTCTTTAACATCATGAACACGTCCACTGAAAGAAGGGTGACTTAATTTTCTTAAAAACAATTGATATAACACAAAAGCACAAGTAACATAAGAAATCAAACAGTAGCCGGGCAGTGGTGGCGCACGCCTTTCATCCCAGCACTTGGGAGGCAGAGGCAGGCAGATTTCTGAGTTCGAGGCCAGCCTGGTCTACAGAGTGAGTTCCAGAACAGCCAAGGCTACACAGAGAAACCCTGTCTCAAAAAAACAAAAAAGAAAGAAAGAAAGAAAGAAATCAAACAGTATGTCTCCTCCAAAACCCACCAATCTTTGAGTAATGATCCCCACCAATGAGAGAAACTTAGAAGAAATGCCAGCAAAGCATTCAAAAGAATGATTGTAAGTATGAGCAAAGAAATCGAAGAAGTCAGAAACTCCTGAAAGAACTGCAAAGGAACACAAACAGCTGGATAAAAAGGGGAGTCAATACAGGGGTCAGAAGTGGAATTCAATAATGAGGTAGATAATACTCATGAAAAATCAAAATGAAATACCAGAAATGAAAATTTCAATAAATCAAATTAAAATGTCACTGGAAAGTCTTACAAATATAGTGTGGTGTGGAAAGGATAGACTATCAGGGCTTGAAGACAAGGTATATGAATTGAAAAATACAGTCAAGGACAATAACAAATTATTATAAACATATGAAAAGAATACACAAGATCTTTAAAACCTCATGCAAAGGGCAAAACTATGAATTTCGAGCATAGACAAATTCCATTCCAAAGACATAGGAAGTATTTTTAATAAAGTCATAGAAAATTAGCCATTTTAATATGGCCATAGAAAAACCAAATCTAGAACAAAGACAAAGAATAGAGACAGCGATGCCTTCTGACGCCAATGACTCTCTGCACTCCAAGTCCTCTCCCCGGCCTGACCTGCTCTTGGTATAAATGAAAGTCTACGTAAAGGTCTTACACAGTTTGGAGTCACTATAATCACATCCTATCAACTCCTTTGAAGATGAAAATTCCTCCTGAGAAGGAGATAGCACTGCTGGAGAAGGCCCACAAGCAGAGGCCTATCCCTGCATATATACATGTGTGCTGAGGGAAGCCACCAACTCCTGAATCTCAGCCCCATACTGATATCCAATACAGATTTTACTTTCCTCCAACTATAACATGACCATCCGATTTCTGTCATGGAACAGAGACAACTTTGGCCATAGCTGTAGCAACAAAATAAGTGGAACAATGTTGTTTTGGGTATGACTAAGATTGTCCCAAAGGTGGGGTGCTATACTCTCAAGTAAACTGTGAACATTTCTCTCCTGCAAGAAAGTATTCTGGGGAGAGAAAGATGGCTCAGTGGGTAAAAGAGCTTATATCACAGCCTGGTTATCTTACCTCAGTGAGAATCCCTGGAAGCCATGCAGAATCTGAGAGATGGCTCAAGGTTGAGTGTGATTGATATTCTGCCTGAGGCCTTGAGTTTGGTTCCTAGCACTTATCTGTATCAGGCAGTATGCCAACTGTCTGAAACTCCAGCTCCAAGGTATACGATGCCCTCGTATACCTTATGTGGTATGCTGGCCACATAACATACACATCAGACACATCACATATAACATACCACATCATACACACACACATTCTCTCTCTTTCTTTCTCTCTCTCTTTCTCTCTCTAAGCAAAGTATAATATAAAAACTTTAGATGGTACAATCAGATTAAGAATATACTCTCATGGTAATGGTGGCTGCCTCAGTGAGATAATGTATCTAACTAAAGGTCAGCCTGGGACTGGAGAGATGGCTCAGTATGTTAGGCTCCAGCTGCTAAACCTGAGTTTAATCCCTAGGACCCACCTGTTGAAAGAACTGGTTCCTGAAAGTTGTTCTTTGACCTCTCAGTGGTGCTCACAATAAATAAGTAGACAGACAGAGAAACAGACAGACAGACAGACAGATTTCCCCTCTCCAAGCCCAGCATGAACTTTTTTTTAAGTTCATCCTGGGGGAAGGGCTGAGGTGAGTGGTAACTTGGAGCTGATGCAGGATCTTTATACAGCAATACCGATGGGGAAGAAGCCAAGACTGTTGAGTCTTGATATGAGCTTGGTGAACATCTCTTAAGTTACATTAACTCTTTCAACCTTTCTAAACAGCATGAGAATATACTTAATTTTGAGAGTTTTACTCACTCCCTGAGTGATATTAGAAATGAAAGTGGACCATTATCGGCCTGTAGGGACTAGGAGAGCCGAGAAAAGAACAATTTGTTCTGTGAGGACAGGAATTACCCCTGAGGTGCTTTCTGATTAAATGGGAAATGACTTAATTCAGTGAGAGTACTGAACGGCACCTGGGGCTGCAGAGGAACACTGAGGTTTTCTCCTTGTTTAGAGATTTTGTTAAGCGCTGGAGAGATGGCTCAGCGGTTAAGAGCACTGACTGCTCTGCCAAAGGTTCTGAGTTCAATTCCCAGCAACCACATGGTGGCTCACAACCATCTGTAATGGGATCTGATGCACTCTTCTAGTGTGTGTCTGAAGACAGCTGCAATGTACTCATATAAATAAAAATAACATAAGCTTTTTTAAAAAAAGGAGAGAGAGAGAGAGAGAGAGAGAGAGAGAGAGAGAGAGAGAGATTTTGTTAGAAGAGTTTTATTAATACCACAAAATAGCTTAGTAGGGTCTTTTAGAAGGGTCCAGGCCCCAATACCACAGACAGGGGGTATGGTTGAGGCTCTGAAGAGAGTCTAGACCCATGGGATAGAGTGATAGAAGGGGAGGTCCCCTTCTTATAAGTGAACTAAGCCACTTCAGGGTCAGAATGTTGGGGACCTTATATGTCTGATTTATGCAGTTCTGTAAAGAGGCCATATAATCAGGATCTGGCAGCGAGCCAGCTGGGTTAGCGTCTGGCAATGCTTTCTAGTACGCTCTGGAGTTGGTATAAGAAGAGTCAGGTTCTCCTTGGTTATGCTACCTGAGACCCCACAGGAGGCCCTCAAGTCAGTTTCTAGGACCTGATAGGGCACACAAGAGTGTAATCTGTTGTAGGATTAGTTTAGAGAGCCACAGCTGCCAGTCACTGAAGGCAAAAGAGCCAGCCCCATGCCACAGCTATAATGGCTTGAAGGGTAAGAGACTGGATCCTGAAATGACCAAAAGTTTGGGTTAAAACTCCCAGTGACTAGCTGTTGCTCGTTAACATATAGAGGAAAGGGCTTGGTGCCATCAGGGCGAGGGAATGCTGGGACAGAGGTGCCTGCTTGTTTTAGGTCTCAACCTGTGTTATCACAGAGTCTGATCAAAGAGCCCTGAAGTGGAAGTTTCTGGTTGTGTCATGTGATGCAGACTCATGTGGTATTTTGCTGAGGCAAGCCCTGTGGGAGGACATGTGCTGTTTGAAGAGAGTATAAGTAGGACTCAATGGACAGTGAAGGTCCTCTTGCATAGCTGGCTTTGCAACGCTTTGTTGGTCTTGCGTCTTCTCTGCTCTTTGCTTCCTTGAGAGAGGCACAGCAGAGAACTCCTCCTGGTGTCTCAGCTGGTCCTGGTTGCTTCCGCTGTCTTGTGCCGATTTGCAAGAGTCCTGGTGGTTTCTGGTGGATTGTGCCACTCCTCCTGACTCGGGTTTGGAATCCTGACACTACTGAACTGGACTGCTGGTATCCTGACAAACAGATCGGAATCGCATCAAAGAACCACTTCTAAACAGGTCTACATCCTCTTGTCTTAGTTACCATCTTTCTCCCCATCTTTGGACAGTGGGCTGGAAGGGAGAGCAAAGCATTTGAGAACCCTTATTAAAAGTAGGTTTTGAAAACTCTAAGCCTACAGAGCCCTTCTTCCAATCCCCCTCAATGCAATCATGCTGGAAAAAAATGGGGATACTCTGAGGAGGTATCTGTGCCCTTTAAGTCTCAGACTATTGAAACAATGGACCTCTCAAAATTGGGATATCTCCAGGAAGTGTCCTGCCGGAGAAGGAAAAAACAAGGATCCTAATGCCAGCCGGAGTGGAAGCTCCTCTTTTGGGAAAAGATATTACACTGCTCTGACAAGATCTTAAGTAGCCCAGGGTGGCTCAAATTTGCTATATTGCCAAGAATGACCATGAACCTCTGATCCTCCTGTCTTCACCACCCCAGTGCTAGACTCACAGGCACATGCCACCATGTCCTGTTTACTTGGTGTTAGGCATCAGACCCAGAGCTTTGTACAGTGTGAGGGATGTTAGATCGAAATCAATGGGATGACATGAAATAACAAAAAGCCAAGGGTATCTCCAGAAGCAGAACTCTCTAATCAGAACAACCAAAGGCTGTGGTCTCTCTGTGGAAGTGGCGACTGTGTGTACTGGGGGAGGGGGGCATTTGGGAGTTTTATGTCAGAAGCCAGGACTCTCGCCTCTTACCCTCACCCCCTACTTCTCCCCACCTGCACAATGTCCCCTGCAGCGTCATCCCCCTGGCAACCACAAGGTCCTGCTTGATAGTTACATCCCCTGCAGCTTCATCCCCCTAGCAACCACAAGGTCCGGCTTGACAGTTATAGATATACTTATAGACTCAAAGCAGTGTACCGTATCTTTTGAGAATAGCAGTTAGACCGCCATTGTTTCAGGGCACAGGCCAAGAAGATTCTGTACTTTCCCATCACCTGGATCCCTCTTACTCCTCCCTTTGCAAAATGTATTATAAATAAATGCTTTGCGCCTAAATATATGACTCTTGACAAGTATTTGCTTCCTTGAGTTCTTTCCCCTGTCTCGCCCGTTCTTCTTTCAGGTTGCAGTCCTTATTGTGTCCACGAATTACTAGGCCAGCAGGTCGGGTCAGTTTTATAGGGTGGAACAGGATTGGGATGGAAGATTCTACCTGCAGGTCAGTTCCCCTGCAGTCTCAAAGTGGTACATCCCAGCAGAGGTTGGTGCTCATCAAAACGTCCTAAGAGCCCAGGTATCAAGTCAGCTCTCCTGGCCTGAGTTTCTTGGGCCACCTGAGGCTTTGGGGTCCTTAATCCTTCATAGCAAATAAACTGTATCTCCAGCCACTGAAAAGCTAAGTTTTGAAGAGTCTGAGCAGTATTCAGATCTGAAGTGAACTGCAGATGTATGGGCTACGGGTGAATAAATTATCTGTGGTCCACACACTGGTTCTGCATCAGTTCCTCGGCTGGTGGCGTCCATTGTAGCCCAAACAAGGGATCACTTAAATCAAATTTGGGGCTTTCCAAGCTCTTCCTTGCTTCCTATAAGATACTATAAGGCAAAGTGGCCAATATCACCATCCTGTCACCTGTAAACTCAGAAAAGTGACATGAATTACTGAGGATGGAAAGAGGAGCTGACCTCAAAACTCAGCTCTCTCCTCCCGCCTGGGGCGCATTGCCTACTAAGAAATAACAATATGTGAGTCTAAGAAGAGTCTAAAACTGGGAGTTGTGCCCAACTTGCAACAGAGGTAACACAGAAAACGATTACAATCGTGAATTTTGGAGCAAGCTACTGAGGGTTCTGCTCTGTGTCTGGTCTCTGTTTTCCTTGACCATGAAGAAATTGCTTAATCTCTCAACCCCAAGTCTCTCAAGAGCCCTGAAATGAAGCCATGGCAGCATCTACTGTGTACTCTGCTCAGAGACCTCAGTAAACTAGCCCAGCATAAGGGATGCTCAGCAAGCACCAGACATAAGAGAACTGGTTAATACGATCCAGGGTCCAGCCTTTCACTATGGCAATGCTGAGCTCTGGCCACAAGGTGGCACTGTTGCCTCTGTTACCTTTCCTATTCACTAAAGCTGCTTTTTTCAAAACAACAGGTTGGGCAAGGACAGAAAGAGTCAGATTTAAAAAAAAAAAAAAAAAAGGCTGCCTGGGTACTACAGCCCCAAACAAGACCCTCCTCACCACCTCAAAAGTACTGAAGCTCAGACGAGTTAGATGACTCGGGTCATAAAAACACTTGTCTCATAAGCTGACAAGCTGAATTCAGTCTCAGGAACCCACATAGGAAAGAACCAACTCCACAGAGCTATCCCCTGCCCTACACACACACACACACACACACACACACACACACACGCATGCACATACACACACACACATCATATGCAGACGAAATAATAAATAACATAAATATTTTAAATGCCGAAAAAAAAAAAAAAAAAAACACAGGAGCCAGCTGTGGTGGTGCATGCTTGTAACTCCCAGCACTTGGGAGGATAAGGCAAGTGCATCATGAGTTAGAGCCTAGCCTAGGCTATGCAGGGAGATCTTGTCTCAAAAATAACTACTACAGGGGCTGAAGAGAGGGTCTGGTGGTTAAGAGCATTTGCTGCTCCTGCAGCGGAACCAGATTTGCTTCCCGGCATACACTTGGCTGCTCACAACCTCCTTAACTATAGTTCCAGGGGTTCCAGTGCTCACGTCTGTCTGTCTTCCACGGGCACCAAGCATGCATGCAGTGCATATACAGGTAGAGAGATGGACAGAGGGAGAGAGAGAGAGAGAGAGAGAGAGAGAGAGAGAGAGAGAGAGAGAGAAAGAGAAAGAGTTGGAGAGAGAGAGTTGGAGAGAGAGAGTTGGAGGGAGAGAGTTGGAGAGAGAGGGAGAGAGAGAATGTCCACTCATTGCCTAATAAATGCAGTGTTCATGTTCCCAGTGTGTACTGTACGAACCCATCAACTCATCCTCACAATAACCCAGGAAATTGCTCCTGTTTTGGGTGAGAAACAAGCACGTTAAGTAACTGTCCCAGGGTTGTAACAAGTACTCATTTACAAAATCATACCCCAAGCACAATGCAGTTCTTTTGACCTGCAGGTCACTGTTTTACAGTGAACCCCACAGAGCTTTCTCTCCTGCCTTTCTAAGCAAAACAAGAAAGGTCACTGAGATGGCCTGGGAGACTGGCAAAGGGGAAGGTGATAGTGTCACCTCGCCTATATCAGCAATCTGCCACTTAGTTGCTGTGTGACTCAAATGAGTTGTCTAATCATTCTCTTCTCAAAACTAAAAAGATAGGCACTGCACACATCTGTAATCTCAGCATGCAGAAAGCTGGGGCAAGATGGCTGTGAGTTCAAAACCAACCTGAACTACGGAGTGAGACCCCCTATCTCAAACGACAAGTCAAACCCAATCAAACTAACTAAAATAAGCCCTGAGGATCCTAATAGCATCCACTTCAGATGATGAAACACAAAAGCACTTAGTGAGGCATCCGGCACATGATAAGTGTTCAGGTACTGTTGTGTATGTTGAGTGCACAAGCCCAAGCCTGTGAGAACCTCAGAGACAAATGATCTCCACTTTAGGGACCTCTAAATCCAATGAGCAGGGAGGGAGAAAAGGCTAATGGGTAGGCCACTAGCATAGCCCTGGGGGAGATCGCCACCTGCAGCATAGCGAGGGGCAGACCCCACTGTAGCCAATTAGTATGTTCTAATCGCCTCAGCAACGACAAGTTTCTCACTACCTGCCCCAGTGTTCTGGATTCCCAAATGAAAGACACACGCACACGCACACGCACACGCACACGCACACGCACACACACACACACAGCCTTATATTTAATATGCCTTCAACAGCTCAGTGACCTGGCACTTCCAAGCCTCCCCACTGATAACACACTCCCCTCCGATGTTCCTGGATCACTTACTAAAACCTATATTCCATCTTGGCTGCCCCAAACCCAAGCCTCAGCCCTCCTGGGCCACAGTCCCCGACTCTTACAAGTTGGCTGTCTCTCTGTCCTGAACTTCTCAGGCCTGATCTTTCTGCTTTCCCCACATGGTGGTTCTTCTTTCTCCCTTGGTCCCCTTGCCCAAGAATCTTAAAAGTCCATCCTCTGTCTTCCTGCCCAGCCATTGGCCACCGCAATTTTATTTACCAATTGAAACCAACTGGGGGCAGGGCCCTTCGGCACCTTACATATGGATTCTCCTGCAATTCTGGGAACCTATTACATAATACAAGCATTAAAGCAAATCCACAGCTCCCAACCACCTGCCATTTTGTTGAATCTGTCAATATTTGCTCCCCATTCAAGGATTCCAGAAAGGGGTTGGATGAGAACTGGGACTCTACCTGCCTCCAGTGACATGAGCTGACCACATGACTTCTGTCATGTGTGGTAACTCTTGTTGATACTGTAAACCCTATACAGACATATCTACTACTTAGCAGGGATCCAGCCCTGGAGGAAACAGCGTTAAACAGCGTTGAGTTCCCAAGACAGGGTGCCCAGGCTAGGCTGTGGAATGTACCCATTTCCAAGAATGAATACACAACGCATTTTGCTTGCATGGGCTCATTTTAACCCCTGAGCTGCTAAGCCCATTCATTCCCACTATGGATAACATGTCTTCCACAGACTAGAGCACCTTTAAGCTCCATCAGGAGAGACTGATGATCAATAGAGGTTACCCTGTTTGTTTTGGGTTTGCATTTATTTCTCTGTTTGGAGTGGGGCGATGCACATGAGCCAGGATATAGCTATGGAGGTCAGAGGACAACCTTGCAGAGTCTATTCTCTTGGGTCCCAGGGACTGAACTCATCAGGTTTGGTAGCATACACCTCTACCCACTGAGCCATCTTGTCAGCCCCCATAGTGGTTCTTACGTAGAGAGCTACTATACCAGCCAAGGAAAGAGCAACCAAGATCCTGATGACTAGCACACAGAAAGCTCCAAGACACATCCCAAAAGACAGACAGCAGAGTGATTTTTTTTTTAATCCTGTGTGAAAAGAAAAAAAAAAAAAAGATGTATAATATCTGAAGTTCTGTGTGCTTTAAGATTGTGAAAAGGCCTGAGGCCAGTCTGGTCTACATGGTGATACCTTGTCTCAAAATAAATAAAATAATTTTTAAAAGAAAACTATGCAAATAAACAGGCAGACTAGAGGGATGGCTCAGTGGTTAAGGACACTAGCTGCTCTTACAAATGGCCTGGGCTTAGTTCTTAGCACATACCTGGTGGCTTACAACCACCTGAACTCCAGTTCCAGGGAATCCAGTGCCCTCTTCCGACCCATGAGGGAACCAGGCATGCACACGGTGGACGTGTGTACATGTAAGCAAACACTCGTGCCCATTTGAAAATAAATAAATAAATTTTAATGTGAAAAGATCCATTAAGAAAACGAAAAGTAGGGCTGGAGAGATGGCTCAGCGGTTAAGAGCACTGGTTGCTCTTCCAGAGGTCCTGAGTTCAATTCCCAGCAACAACATGGTGGCTCACAACCCCTTTCAAAATGAAATCTGATGCTCCTTCTGGTACGCAGGTGTACATGCAGATATACATTAAATAAATAAAGCTTGGGGAAAAAAAGAAAAAAGAAAGAAAAAGAAAAGTGAGAGAAATGATTACCTGTGTCAGCATAGAGTCCACTAGCTCTGCAGAGAACAAGAGGATGAGCAGACCCTGCTATAGAATTCTTCTATTATAACTGCAATAAAATGCACACACGCAAAAGCCCTCTTCACCACTGTCAGATGGGTGGGTTTACAACGCCATGCAACAGCACTAAATACATTGTAACAGTCAGAGGGGTTCTTTCACCACTGTCAGATGGGTTTACAACGCTATGCAGCAGCGCTAAACACATTGTAACTGTCATAGTTCTTTTAGGTTTGGTTTGTTTATTCTGTGGGATGCCATCATCTCTAAGGTTTATGTTTTATTATGTGCATATGCATGTGAGGATGGGTGTGTACACATGTGAATGAAGGTGCCCATGGTTTCCCGAAGAGGACATCGGATTCCCCAGGACTGGGGTTATAGGCAGTTGTAAGCCACCAGACATGAGTGCTGGGAACCCAACCTGGGTCCTCTGCAAGGGTAATGTGCCCCCTTAACTGCTGAGCCATCTCTCTAGCCCCATAAATGTTGCTGTTGTTTTGAGACAAGGTCTCTCTGAGTAGCCCAGGCTAGCCTCAAAGTGAAACTCTTTCAGCTGCAGACTCCACAGTGCTAGAGTTATACCTGGCTTTATGGAGATTTTTCCATTAATTTGTTTATTCATTCACTGTACATCTCAATCATGGTTCCCCTCCTCTCCACATTCTCCCCCTCATGCAGCCCCCTCCTCTTCTCCTCTGAGAAGGAAGAGCCCCCCCCCCCCCCAACCCCATTACCAACCCACCCTGGCACATCAAATCATTGCAGGACTAGGCACATTCTCTCCCACTGAAGCCAGACAAGGCAGCCAAAGTAGGAGAACAGGATTCACAGGCAGGCGACAGAATCAAGACCAGCCCTGATCCGGTTGTTGGGGGACCCACATGAAGATCAAGCTTCACATCTGCTACATATGTGCAAAGGGCCTAGGTCCAGCCCGTGTGTGTTCTTTGGTTGGTGGTTCAGTCTCTTGGAGCACCAAAGGGTCCTGGTTAGTTGACTCTGTTGGTCTTCTTGTGGAGTCCCTGTCCCCTCTGGGCCCCCTTAGTCCCTCCCCCATGTTTTTTTAACCACATAAGCAGGAGGCAGAGGAGGAGCAGCAGCAGGAGGAGGAGCAGAAGGAAGAGCAGGAGGAAGAGCAGAAGGAGGAGGCGGAGACCAAAATTTCTGTATTATATAGGAAAGAGCTGGGGGGGGGGGGGGAGCCCAGCCCCTGCCCCTGGAAAGTTCAGGGATGGGGCAGGGTTTGCCAGGAAGGGGCTGAGGGACGCTGGGAGAACCTCGATGGCAGGTTTGCTTTGGTATGTAAAGCGTAGCAGAGTTGGCAGGGAAGGATGGAGGGGATTGCGGAGGACTGAGGAGGGGGAAAACAGGGGAAAGGGAAAAAGGAAGGAGAGGGAGGAGGCAGAAGAGAACTATGGGGGAGGGGCAGGATGAGGAGAGGAGAGGAGAGGAGAGGAGAGGAGAGGAGAGGAGAGGAGAGGAGAGGAGAGGAGAGGAGAGGAGAGGAGAGGAGAGGAGAGGAGAGGGGAAGGTGATAAGAAGGAGCAGTTCTAAAATCTGACTGACAGCCGGGCGGTGGTGGCGCACGCCTTTCATCCCAGCACTTGAGGCAGAGGCAGGCAGATTTGAGTTCGAGGCCAACCTAGTCCACAGAGTGAGACAGCCAGGGCTACACAGAGAAACCCTGTCTCGAAAAACCAAAAAAAAAAAAAAAAAAAAAAAAAAAAAAAAAAAAAAAAAAAAAAAAAAACCAAAATTAAAACTAAAATTTGACTGACTTGAATCAAATACTGTTCCCTTGTCTTTATGAAAGTCAAGTGACTTCGCTAAGCTTACACACACCGCACAAGCGCGCCTCAAGAATCTATGATAAGCAATGAAGGAATTTCCTTGTAAAGGAAAATCAGACCCTAGACCAGAGAAAGCTCAGTTCAGCACGTAGCTGCTTCCCATGGAGCTTGGAAGAAGAGCTAGGGAAAAGTGTTGTTTCTTCCTGGTTAATGAGGCCCAGGCCCAGTGGGTGCCAGTTAAAACTGCGGCCCAGGCCTCACTTGGAGCCAGAAGCTATTCAGTGAGGCCTATGGTTAGCTGGGCCACAGATGTCTCGCTCTCTGGGTCTGCCTCAGAACAGAAATCGCCTCTGCTATCCTAGCTCACAGTTCCACCAAGTCTGCAGTCATGGACACATAGAAGTTCTTCAAAAGTGGCTCCCTAGGTCAAGGGGAAATTTGTTCCGTAGTGACTCTGATGGCCTGTTTACCTGAAGGAGCTAAGTGCCACCCCCGATTAGATGGTGGAAGGAGGGGGGGGGTTGCCTATGTAGGCCAAAGGTGTTGAATCCCATGGATCTGAAAGCACAGCTAAGCTGCCTGGCCTGGGTGCTGGGACTGAAACTCAGTTCTTCTACAAGGCCAGCAAGGGCTCTCAGCTACTGAGCAATCTCTCTAATCCCCTACCAAGGCCAGCAGCTCTCCTCATTCCTAGGAGAGCAGAGGGCACCAGCCTGAGTGAGGAGATGCTGGAGTAAAGAAAGTTTGGCCCAAGGGTTTTGGCCCGGATTTTCTCAGGCTTGGCTCAGAAGGAGGCTTGGAGTCACCCCGGAACAGAGCTGCATTGGCGCAATGAGACCAGGAGGTGGCGCCAAGGGCATAGGCGACTCAAAGCAGAAGCGTCTCCTTCAGCTGACAAGAGGTGCAAAGATGTTTATCATCTATCTAGCTCGGAGTCTGAGTACCACATTGGCAAGAGGGAAAAAGAGGAAGAGAACTGAAATATCCTCCTTGAGTAAACTGTCAGATAAACACAGGAGCTCGTGCCTGTACTCTGAGGATTTCTGTAGGTTCAAAAACCGACCCAGGCTACCTATCCAGTTTCAGGCCAGCTTGGGCTTCACAAGGAAACTATGTAAAACACGAAAACAAACAAACACCACCACCCATCCTACCCACCCACACACACCCCAAAAAAACAGAAACGAGGGGCCTGGCTTGGTCTGGCCCAACCAACTACATGACAGGCAAAACCTCTTCTCAAAACAGAAAAGAACAAAAACTAAACACAGGAGTTACAAATTTTTTCGGTCTGTTTGCCATCGAATTACCTGACATATTATCAGTGATGGTTTTTCCACACTGTTGGACAAAGAGCTCTTCCTTAAGACGAATTTGGGTATTCTAAGTAAAAAGAGGGCAGAAGTGAAGACGGAGGCGAGGCGGGGGCGGGGGAAGTGGGAACATTCTATCCTATCCGTTACAAAGCAGAAGGAATCTCAGTAGTAACCTGGCAGCTCTGAGCTCGGCCGGCCTTCCTGCCACATGCGAATGCTTCAGGAAGCTCAGTTATTTTTACTAGGAAGCTGGAGGGGAAGGGCGGAGACCCAGCTTCCTGTGAGACTGCCTGACCTTGGAGTCTTAGGCCAAGTGTTCTGGCATCTTAAGGAGGGGAGCTCCTTACACCACCACCACCACCCCCCTTCCCACACCAGCTGGTTGTTTGCCTAGTCCACAGGCTCCCACCTCTTCCCTTGCTATAGTGGAGGTGCCCTGTGGCTAGAGCAGACAATAGGAAAGACACAGTGTCTTGAGAAGGGACAAGGAGGTGCTAGTGACCCTTTAGTAAACAACCTCAGTAGCCTGTGTGCTTGAGGAGCCCTGGCCGATCTAGGAAAGGCTGCAGGAAGCACGCTTCACTCTAGTCTTGGTTTCTCAGGCAAAGAGCAGTTAGATGAAATTCTACAGCAAACCCTACTGCAGGCTCCTCATGGACCCAGACTCAGGACTGTGGCAGGGAGACGCTTCAGGGGTTTACCTCAGCACCTAGCATCTCTTTTAAGAACAGTTGGGGTTAGTTAATCTGTCTCCTGTGACTGGGGGATGTAGGACTGTATAGCCCCTTAAACTACAGGTCACAGGTCTCAGTCCTAAAGAACCAAGGAACCTCTGCCCCTCAGTTCTACAGCGAAGTCCTGAATATCAGAACAGCATGCTGTGCCTCTTCTGTCACTTCCTAGTCGTGAGGGTTCCAGGTGAAGTACTTGGTTGTTTTAAGCCTTTGTATCTTTGTCTGTAAGATGGGTATAATCCCACCTTCTAAGAGTTGGTGGGGCCAGATGAGCTCACTCAGATACAGTTGTAGCTGTACAACATTCTAGGAACAAGCACATTCTCCAGCCCCTCCCTTGGCAGCTCCTCTTATGCAGAAGTATCTAGGGGAAAAAAAGAAAAACCTAAATGTTTGTCTGTGCTCAGGGAGCAAATTTTATGCATCTTCTGTTCTAGTTTGCTTTCTATTGATGTGATAAAGGCTATGACTAAAAGCAAATTGAGGGTCTGGAGAGATGGCTTAGGGGTTAAGAGCACTGTCTGCTCATCCAGAGGTCCTGAGTTCAATACCCAGCAACCACATGGTGGCTCTCAACCATCTATAGTGTGATCTGATGCCCTCTTCCAGCATGAGGTGAACATGCAGATAGAACACTCATACATTAAATAAATAAATAAATAAATAAATAAATAAATAAATCTAAAAGAAAATTGGGAAGGAAATTATTTATCTCACTTTAAAACTCCCAGGTCCTACTTCATCACTGAGAAAAGTCAGGGCAGGAGCTGAAAGTGGGAACCCAAAGGTAAGACTGAAGCAGAGACCATGGAGGTCTGTTTATTATCTCACTCCTCGTGGTTTGCTCAGCCTGCTTCCTTATACATCCCAGGACCACCTGCCCAGTGACATCATGGCCTATATGGGTTGAGCCCTCTCAAATCAAACACAGATCAAGAAAATAACCCACAGACTTGCCTATAGGCCACTCTGAGGGAAGCATTGTCTCAGTTGGAGTTTCCTATTCCCACTGGCCTGAGTCAGGTTGTGAAAACAAACAAACAAACAAACAAACATCTATCTGGGGCGAGAAGACATATGTGCACTGTCCCACTTCAGAAAAGCTCTCTGCATCTTCCAAGGCCATATAGAGTTTTCTACCTTCTTTATTGCTGACATTGCTTTCTGTCTTCTTCCCTTCCAGGAAGATGTCTTCAGCCAGTATCAGTGCCTTTATATCATGGGTTACATATGAAGTTCGCCATGTGAGATTCTAAGGCGACTGGGATGGCTATTTTTGGTTGTCAACTTGACCACATCTGGAATCATCTAAAACCCAAGTAGCTGGGCACACCTGTGAAGGATATTTTTTCTTAATTAAATCAATTGCAGTAGGAAGACACCACCCTAAATCCAGATTTTATTATTTATTTATCTATCTATGTATTTATTTATATAGAGGAGGGAAGACCCATTTTAAATCTAGGCCAACCCTTCGCCTGCAGCCTATGTAAAGGACATGGAAAGAGGAACCTTTTGATCACTGCCCCCTTGCTCTTGCCTTGCTAGTAAGTCCATTCCTTCGCTGGCATCAGAGCCTACTTCTTCAGGATTCCAGTGCATACTGAGACCAGCTGAGACACCAGGCTCCTGAACTGAACGACTACTGGATTCTTAGACTTTCTGTTGGATGTCAGCCATTGTTGGATTAGCTGGAGCACAGCCTTAAGACATTCTTGGTCCCTTTTTCCTATAGAGAGATTCATTCGATCACTCCTATTCCTCTAGAGAACCCTGACTAATACGGTAACCTACACCAGTCACAAATGCAGGTATGTCTCAGTTGGCTTCTGAGCTCTAAAACCATCTGTGACCAGCGAGGTGTTAGGCCTGACTGCGGCTCACAGTGCATCACTCCAGAAGCCTTCTCCATGTGACAGCAGCCCTTTGTCCTCAGCTCAGACACGCCTTCCTCTGCAAAGTAAAATTTATCCAGTGGACTTGATAGCATGTAAAGCCAGTGTTTAAAAGGCTAAGGCAGGAGGTTATGAGTTTAATGCTACCCTGAGCTATGTAGTGAGTTCCAGACCAGTCTGAATCTACATAGCAAGTTCCAAGCCATATAGCTACATAGTAAGTCCCTGTCTCAAAACAAAAACACTAAAGCAAAACTAATAAAAACAGCAAAACACGAATGTTGTAAACTACAGTGCTGTCATTTTGTCATCTGTGTTGAAGATGGGTCATCTTGATGTCACAAATAGGAACACAGGAGCAAAGTGGAACCAATTTTAACAAGGCAATTTCTCTTTTTGCAAAAAGAGTGCACTAGAACTCCAGCTAGGCTAGTGAACACTCTCACTAAAATGGCTACTTTTTTTATTCCTGCCAGAGTTAGTGGGAGCCAGACATCACAATCTGCTGTGACCCGCCAACTGGTACAAAGGGAGAGGGGAAAAGTTAACTACCTTTGATAGAAAGAACCCTCCTAACAAGAAGAGTGTATACAAGAACACAGGCCCTTGCCAACCAATGATTCGGAGAACTTCTTAGCAACTGTCTGCCCCAGGACCAAGGCATCCAGCTCTGGTCTCTGCCCACCTCTCAATACCCCGTGCTCTCCTTCGTCTCTCACCCAACTGCAGGTACAAACCACATGCTTCTCTGCAGGCAAAGTGGAGCCATCACAGCCCCGCCTCCTCTGCCTCACAGTCTCTCAGATTCCCATCCTGTCTGCCATGAAGGTCCCTTTCCTGAACAAGAAAAGCCAGAAACAGGTGAACATGTTTGTGTCTTTCCATAAAGTCAGAATTTACAAAATAACAATAAATGTACAAGGAGCAGTGTTTTGAATGGCCGATACTTTCATCTGCTATAGTAAGCTGTCCAGGTGAATGCTTAATTCCTAATATTAGCTTTCACTGCACACAGCACACAGTAAATACATCTATTTGTCTTTCTTTGTGTTTATGTGGTTTGGAGAATGAATAAAAATCACACACACACACACACACAATCCCTACAGTACACACACACACTCATGCCCGTGCACACGGTCCCTACAGTTGAGGATCCTCCCAAAAAGTTCTTCCGGGGCAATGGCAGAGTGTGGACTGCAGAATTCAACAGTTTCAGAAGTAGGCTGATAGAAATGCAAACAGAGTCTGTATTGATAGGACAGCAAATCCAAATAAGCCAGAAGGAAGAAACTTGCTGTGGATTCAGGCTGCAGGAGAGGCAGGCTGGACAGTAAAGAGAGCCTCAGCGGCTGGGACAAAGGGCATACCTAAGCTTCAGTAGGAAACCCAGCTCTGGGTCTAAATGACCAAGCAGGTAGTTGAGCAGGTGATGATAGCAGAAGGCCACAACAGCAGCAGGGACCAAGCTGAGGTAAGGTCCCAGTGACGATTTTCTGCCGGCCAGTCCCTGACACACATCTGTTGTCAGATGACAGATTTGTGGAGCTGCTGTCATCCCAATACATGTTACAGGGTTCAGGTGAGAGTTACTACCATCCTGGCTGGCGTCTGATAAGTTTATGGGCTTGAGTTCCCTGATGCGACTTGGTTTGTGCCCGAGTGTCCCTGCAATCTTAGCTTACTCTGATAACTGTACAGGTGGCACCCTCTCTGCTCATAGCTCATTTATCTGTGCTGTGTGATACAGGACGACGCTGTTTGTGGGTCCACCCTCAAAATGGAGTTAAAGGTTTACTTGTCAAATGGGCAAGGCCCAGGCTGAAAACTCAGTTTGAACATAATTTAAAATGAGTACACAGGGTACTGGGAGTAGGGCCCAGGGTGATCTCAGCAGTACTGACAGACTGAGCACTTCCTACTGTGAGGAGTAGCCTTTCCCTGCACTCTCCATAGTTTCTATGGGGAACAACAGCACACCTCTAGTGGAACCTCCCTTCTCCTGACACATCCTCCCCTCCTGGGAAGACTGAGATCTCTATGGGTGGGCTTCCCCCCAGAGCTACTAAGTCACTTAGGATGGCAGGCTTAGCCTCCTTCCTGTAGGAAACCAGCCTAGCTACACATAAAATCTTCTGCACTCAACTTTTGGAAGGGATTTTCTATTTGCCCTGGAGGGTTCTGGGAAAAGACACAGGTGGAAGATATCCATACGTACCTGTCATTTCTCTCTTGATTCACAAAGCCACTTCAGTCACACACTCTACCTTTACCAGGTAGACACACAATACCTGTCTGGGGCTTCTTTCAATCTCTCAATGTGTTATACATTTGGGTTAAGGGATTTTTTTTTTTTTTGGTGTTTGTTTGTTGTTTTGTTTTGTTTTTGTCATTTTCAAGCAAAAGATCTTTAAGAATGCTGGCCACAGAAAGGATATGAGCTCAGAGAGTTATAGGCCCACCAGACAACAAAAGCCCTACTCTCAAAGGTTCCCAAGGAGACGAGCAGGGATGTCCTATACCATAAGGGAGCAGCAGGTTTAGCCAACGTATGACCTGTGGTACCTAGCGTTCATAAAAGGAGTCACAGAGATGCTGGGCAGGGAAGCAGGACAAGGTCATGTGTGACCAAACCGTGTTGGACAGTGTTGGACCCTGTTTGCCCAGGGGGTTGAGTTTATTCCCCAAAAGGTTTGAGGCTCCAACGGGGACAATGATTCAGGTTGACCTTTTGGATTTTAGAAGAGTTATTAACACAAAAAAAAAAAAAAGGCATCATGGCAGAGACTCTGAGAAGAATGACATCAGGCCCCTGAGGCAGAGGTGGAAGAGGAGGGTGGGGTTTCTGTACTGTGAAGCTGGTGAGTCCGTAGAACTGCTTGTGGTTAGACAGTCTCTGAATCCTGGGTGGCAAAGGTAAAGGAGGAAGCCTTACACAGAGACAGAGGGAGGAACCAGTTAATGGTGACTTAGAGGCCTTATGTGCTTAAGACACTTGTGTGCTTAGTGGCACACAAGTGTCTCTTTAGAATATATTCATTCTGCCAGACAGTTCTCTTATACTACTAGGGAGTGTTACCTCCTTGAGTATTACCGCAGACCTAGTGAACATTACTATTTTACTCAACTAGTCCCCATGGATACTTGGTCAAAGTTTTCTCTTCTACCAGATGACCTGGCTAATAAATTATACTACCGTAGCAAGAGAAAGCCTAGGCAACCATGTGGAAGGGGACCAAGACCCACAGTTAACAGCCTCCCACAAAACTCCCAACTAGAAGCCAGAACCAACTATCAGCCATACATACCAAGGCTTTGGCTCAAGACCTTCCCACTCTGGGCTCTTACACTCTTTCCCTCTGCTTCTGCCACCCACCCCCGTGTGTGTGTGTGTGTGTGTGTGTGTGTGTGTGTGTGTATTGGTGTGTGTTGGGGCTTTCTCCAATAGGTGGGTGACCTTCTTTGTAGCCTGTGTATGTCTCTATCTCTTATACTGTTTCCTTGCTTAATTTCTTGGGTCAATAAGAGTTCTGTGTTTCATCTTTGAAAACATAATTCTTTAAAACTAAGAAGAGAAGTTGTCTTATTCACTATTCTGTTGCTGTGAAGAGAAACCATGACCAAGGCAACTCTGATAAAAGGAACCATTTAACTGGGGACTTGCTTATAGTTTCAGAGGTTTAGTCCATTATCGTCCTGGTGAGGAGCATGGTGGCATTCAGGCAGGTGCTGGAACAGTAGCTAAGAGCTACATCCGGATCCATAAGCAGACAGAAAAAACCTAGGCCTGGCATGGGCTTTTGAAATCTCAAACTTTACCCCCAGTGACACACTTCCTCTAAGAGGCCACACCCCTAATCCTGCTAACCCTTTCAAATGGTGCCACTCCCCAGTGACAAAGCATTCAGATATTTGAGCCTACAGAGAGCATTCTTACTGAAACCACCACAGAAGTCTAGTTTCTTAGTGCCCGTTGTTTTCATAGTTTGATTGTCAGATGAGGGACACAGATATCTTTTTAGAATATATTCATTTCTGCCAGGATGGTTACAATTCATTAAAGGTGATGCACCATGCATCCTGTGTGTGTGTGTTTCTATGTCTGTCCATGTCTGTATCTGTGTCTGTGCATTCTGAAGAAAGATTCTAAGTTAACACTAGCTTGATCTCAGCAATGTCTCTTTGAACTAACTATAGACCAGAAAAATCCCAACTGGGGAAAATTTCAACATCAGGATATGTTGCTAAAATTCCTTCCTGAGGTAGACAAAAACATATCGAAACTTCCACTTAAGGGCTCAAAACAAACCAAGGAACAATAAATACCACCACAGTTCACTCAGGGCAAACAATGAGTTTATTAGTTTATTTACAAGAGCAGTAGATGGAGGGTCACAGGCAGAAGCATAGGTGACCATACCACAGCCACACTGGAAGGTCTGCACCCAGCAAGAATGATGGCTTTCCCCACAGCTACATAGATGGAGTCTCCTCCACTCATCCTTCCCTTTGCATATATTCTAGCCCCTCCCAGATATCCCGAGGCCACATCCAGTTTATGCAGAACTTACTGAGAGGGATGGTTGGATACTCAGGCAAGAGTCCCTGTCAACCTTCCTTCCTCCTCCTGAAAAGGAAGGTCAGACAGCCAACAAGCCAGGCAGAGATGACATTGGTGAACATTAGTTGGACTCCTGAAGACGGCGATGCTTTGGCTTAGCAGATAGTCCACCCACCAGGCACTGTCTGGGGACCTTTTTTATCTTTGTTATACTGGGGATAGGGGCTGGCAGTTGTTTAAATCTGGTGGAGCAGAGCAAGGCGCTAACAAAACACCCTACAATTTACAGGGTGGGCACACACACAACAGAGTATTGGCAGGTTCAAATCAACAGTGCTACAATTGAGAAATTACTGGAGAGAATGCTAGAAAACCTCTGTGAGTTAGAGGGATGTAGAAACTGGTAGGCAGTCTCTGTGGGATACCTGTCCCAGTAGCTGCTTCCCCGCCTATGTTGAATGGTTTTTATAAGTTGCTCCTGTTAATCATGAGAAGTTGTAGCTTTGATGATATGATTAATAAAAGTGCCAAAGAAGACCAGAACTGTAAAACAGTGATAACGTGCCTACCCAGCACAGTCAAGGCTCAGAGTCTCACCTAGGGTACCACGTGTTACTGGGAAATCAGGGTCTCTTTTGGGGTTTAGTCTTATTAATAAAAGAATTTAAGAATAGGCTTAAAAGAAAGCACAAGGATGATTTTACTGGAGTTAAAAAAAAATTAAAAACCCTGAAGGATGGTAAGCTGTAAATCTTGGCAGCTTCCCAGAAGAGGAAGGTGGAGAAGAGGAAGAGAGAAAGCTTGGCTATTTGTAACAGCCACAAGGCAGAAGGGGGCAGGAATGTCTTCACAGAGAAAGAATAGGTCAGAGTGTCCGGAAGAGGATGGCCAAGCCTTGGCAAGTATTCAAAAGGGCAAAGAAGAAAGAAAGGCAAAGTGATTCATGAAAGCAGGTGGCCTTAACTGAGTCACATAGTTTTCTGCCCCATAAGTGACTGTGCCAGGAACTTCTGTAGAAAAGGGGCAGTGTCCCAGTCAAGGGATCATTACCTCATACAGAGAGAATTGTTCCTTCTTTCTCTTTAGCATGGCATTGGTTTGCTAAGGGGTGTCTCCTTCACCAGACAATTGCCTGGCCTAGCTGGACTCTCATGCTTTGGGTTGCTTGCCATGTTAGGACTCCACCTAGGACAGACAGACTCCCTTCTCTTGACCAGAGGGAACACCTCTGATGGACTTCCAATTCTATCACAGCATTCTCCCGTCTCAAGAGTGAACTCAATTCATTTCAGGAATGGGCTGAAACTGGGCAATGGATAAAACCTATTTCACCATGAATATCTAGAGGTCTATTTTAAAGTTGTTCTCTAGAAGGGATTAGTGTCTGGACTGAAGCTTCAGTCCCATGGTCACATAGCCCAGACAGGGCTGTTCACTGAAGAGGACTCCCTGGCATTCCTGGCTGGAGAACTGCTGCTCTTAGGGCCCCTTCCCAGGCCTTCCTAACTGGCTCCAGTCTCCTACTCTCTTTGCTGCTCTCAATCCATATCACTGCAAGAGAAAAAGAAAATGAGAAAGGAAGAGAGAGAGAGAGAGAGAGAGAGAGAGAGAGAGAGAGAGAGCAAACACAACAAGATTTTTCTTGAGCTAAGGAAAAAAAATAAGCTTTTTGTGCTTTAACAGAGACACTAGTGTCTGTGCCCTTTGGCTACCAGATCACTGAGACAACGGGCAAGAACACACTGGACTTTCCCCAGGAAACTGTCAGGCTTTACCGGAGAGGCTAGAGCTGAGGCCGCACCTTAATAGGACTGCTTCTTTGTACATACCTCATCTTTACTTTTTAAATCTTTTTATTGTATTTTCTGGTGTGGGTGCTTTGCCTGCATGTGCGTTTTTGCACCACTTGTGTGCCTAGCACACTGGGAGGCCATAAGAAGGTGTCAGATCCTCTGGAACTAGAGTTACAGTTGGGACCCACCATATGGGTGCTGGCAATTAAACTGAGGCTCTCTGACAGAACAGAGTTCTTAATCACTGAGCCATCTTTCCAGCCCCTTGCTTTCTATCTCAACCTAAACCCGAGGGCTGAGGCTAGAGAGATGGCGGTGGTTGGAGTTTAGTGTCTGCTCTGCTGGCAGAAGGACTGGTGGGTATGGCCCAGAGGCCTAGAACTCCATCACTGGGGAAGAGAAGACAGATAGAAGGATATTGCTCTGCTAGAAAAATTATGAGCTCCAGGCTCAGTGAGGAAACCCTGCCTCAAAGGGACTAAGTAAGCCCTTCTCTGGCCTATGCTTTGTCTTGCAATGCTGCAGGGATTGACCTAAGTTGGGCAGTGAAGGAATGAAGAAAGGACAGACACACAGACACATGGATTGAAAAACTGGGATCCTGTGAGCCTTGCTCTTTGATGGAGGTGTAACAACAGCAACCCAGAAACTCAACGTGCTTGTTATCACCTGAAGCGAAGAGGCAGATGTGGTGTGCATGGCTGAAGAAGGAGACAGGTTTACGGTATACAGCTGAACAAGCAGTGAGGTTAACTCATCTCAGTAGAAGGTCTCTATACGAGAACAGTCTCAGGCTGCAGTCATCCCAGAGGAGGAAGCTGTGGTTGACAGTTTCTGCACACACTGTCAACATTCTCACTCAGACCAGAGGAAAGCTTTGCCACCATCCCTCAGTACCTCACCCTGGGAAATTCTTGGCCACTCCTATGGGGCTGAGGCATTGGGGTTCTTGACATGGCTGTTCCCATGCCAACAATACACATTCATTTGATTTCCCCAGTCTCCCCGAGCCTGTAACACCCACCCACCCACCCACCCACCCACCCAACCAAAGAACAAACCAACCAACCAACCAGCTGACCAACCAAAAATTCTACCTACACTATTCTACCCAAAGGAGGACTTGGAGTGTGTGTGTGTGTGTGTGTGTGTGTGTGTGTGTGTGTAGGATGGGGAAGTCACTGTGCTTCTTCTCTTTGTCCCTGTCCCAGTGTGGCCTCATTTCCTAACTCTTCTCTGCTTTTAGCTTACTGCTTGTTTCTTCCTTAGCCTACCGAGCACGGGTGGCTGAGCTTCACTTGCTAAGGCTGACCAGGCCTAGGCTCTGACCCTAACAACTCCAGTAACAGGAGTACAGCAGGGCTGCTAGAACCTGTGGCGGGGGGACTTGGCTTACCAGAATGTAAGCCAAACCCCAACTTCCTTTTCACTTTGTAGTAGTGCTGGGGACTGAGCCCAAGGCCTGATACATGTTAGGCAGGTGCACTACCCCTGAGTTCTTTAAAGTTTTGAGGGCAAGGCTTCTCTGAAAGGAAAGTGTCTATGAAACCATTATAAATGCTGGCTAGAAGGGACTGAGTCCTAGATCAACTTCCTCAGTTACTGGTAACAGAGTTAGTACAAGCTAGGCAAACAGTTCTTCAGTGAGATATATCCCTGGGGCCAAAATGTCTTGTTAAGCAGAGAGGTTCTTGGGTAATAAAATTTGCCAAAGAGCAGTCCATCAGTAGATAACAAAATCTGTCACCTTTGACTTTTCCAGTGAATGACTTGATCTTCCCTAGCAGATGAGTTTTCCTGGAGACAGGACACATGACCACTAAGTTCCTTGTTTGAAGTTTATCATTAGGCAGACAAACTTCAGAGAAAGGGCTTCTCTGAGACAGGAGGAGACCGAGCAGAGAGGCCTGATCCAGAGCAGTGCTTCTCAACCTTCCTAATTCTCTGCCACTTTAACATAGTTAATACTGTGGTGACCCCCAAACATACAATTACTTTTATTGCTACTTCATAACAGTAATTTTGCTGCTGTTACGAATCGTAATGTAAATATCTGATAGTCAGGATATCTGATATGTGACCTGCCTGTGAAAGGATCATTCGACCCCCAAAGGAGTCACAACTCAGAAGTTGAAAACCACTGATCTAAAGACTCCAACATGCCTGAGATAAGCTATAGTGTGGCATGCAGTTTTCGGAGCACCAAACAAGCCGGTTGATACAGTGTGTAGTTGAAGCACAACTGTAGTTTTGATGTCTACCCTGCATGACAGTGATTACAGCAGAAACCCAGATTACAGGAAGAAACACTGCCGGCCAGCAGCGTTTTCAGTCTGTTTAGCATCATAAATCAGATTGATTGGCAGGGAAGCAACATCCTAAGTGCGCAGTTCTGTTTTTTAAAACATCTAAGGTAAATACGGGTCAAGAATGAGGGGTTTGTCCACGAGAGCACATTATCCTTTCTTTTTTTTTAATATAAAATTTGTTTTATTATTTTTAATTATGTGTATTGGTGTGTGCTCACACATGATACAGGTGCCCACAGAGACCAGAAGCCTTGAATAACCCACAAGTGAAGTTATAGTCAAGTGAGCTACCAGACATGGGTGCTGGGAACCAAACTCAGGTCCCCTGGAAGTACAGCACGCTGCACTTACCTGCTGAGCCATCCCTCTACGTCTACATCATCTCTTCTTGCTTGTGCTAGCTCAAGGGTAGAAAGGCATTCAATGTCCTCTCTGTCCTCATCTCTAAGGGAAGTTCAGGAAGTCAGTGAACAGTGAACATCCACTTCTGACTTAGAGGCTAAGCAAATAGGCAGAAGACAGAGATGTAGCTCAGTGGTAAAATTCTTACCTGTTGTGGTGAGAGCTTGAGAGGAGTCCGTGTCTACACTACACTTATCCACAGTACCAGCAGCAGCAGCAGTGCTAGATAGTTTGGTAGAGATTAAGATGTTATTTTGGAGGCTGGGGAGATGTCTCAATAGTCAGGAGTGTGTACTATTTGGGATCCAAGTTTGGTTCCCAACATGCATGTCCAAAAATTCCTAACTGCCTGTAATTCCAGCTCCGGGGGATATAGCATCGCTGGCCTCCAAGACTCCCTACACTCACATGCACATATAACATAATTTAAGATAAAGTTTTAATTTAGCTATTTTTATGTATATGGGTGCTTCACCTAAGTGTATGTCTGTGCACCAAGTATGTGGCTTGTGCCCAAGGAAGGCATCAGATCCCCTGGAACTTGAATCATACATGTGAGTGGGGCATGTAGATGCTGGAACTTGAATCATACATGTGAGCAGGGCATGTAGATGCTGGGAATCAAACTGAATCCTTTGCAAGAACAAGTGCTATTAACATCTGAGCCACCTCTCCAGTATCTCAAGCAGTTTTTATTTTAAAGATTTAACATTTATTACTGATAAAAGTGATATCAGAGGGTATGGTTGATGTAGAAACACTTTACCAGTGACAGGCATGGTGGTGAATGTATGACACAGCACCGAGCTTCCCAGAAAGTCACCATCTCAGAAATCTTCCTCTGCCTCTGGAAAAGGATGATTGACAAGTGGAGGAAGCAGAGAGAGCTATGTTCCTGCAGATGCTACCTGTCTGAGGAGCAGCGAGGAAAACTACTTGCCCTTCTTGACAGAGAAGATGAAGAAGAGATTTCTGCCATAGTATTACATGTGGTTATTACAGAGTTTAGAACAAAAAACAGTAGAGTCTGGAATGCAGACTCCAAAAGCTCTCATCCCACCATCAAGATCCTGGGCTGGCTAGGCCAGTCAGGCAGGCAAGGCCAGTCATCTGAGGAAGTTGTGGTTTAGAAGCTGCATGAAGCAATGAAGGGAGTTGCTTTAACATTCTCTCTCTCTCTCTCTCTCTCTCTCTCTCGCCCCCCCCCCCCCCACTTCTTGTTCTTTACACTCAGAAAAGCAAGAGAGGTTCTCAAAAGGGAATACTGAACAAATACAAAGCACAAAGAATTCTAATTAGGAGAAAAATACCAAAAAGTTGTAGATACTCCATGATGTTCCAACTCAGTGCTTCTTTGAATACACTTCAGTACTGTGAAACCTTGCCTTGAACTTTGACCCTCAAGCCTCACAAAAGCTGGAATTACAGGTGTGTACTATCAAGCCCAGTGACTCCTGCAGTTTTAGAATCCAGAAAGGAAGGTGCTGTTTTGTGCTTTTAAAGACTAGTCCCCCTCCCCTTAAAACTAAGCAACAAAAGAAACTCTGGCAGGGAAGTTACTGGAAACACAAGAACAGGAACAGGACAGGGGGAAGCCCCGCCCAGTTGATGAACAAAAGCAATTCCATTGAGTCCAACAAAGGAAATAACAAGCTGTGTTGATAGCACTGGGCTCTGGGTGCCTACACCAGCAAGGTCACACTTACCACCTACTATGCCTCGGCCAATCCCACAATTGACTTGACGGAACAAGATTGCAGGTTGTGTGGACACCAGGGGAAAAGCCCAGAGGGAAGAGGAAGCTGCTAGTCTGCAAGCCCAGTGTTTCTCTTCCCTGTACTGAGTCATCTTTTGGTAAGGCACCAGGAGAACACCTGCCTGAATTTCTGAAACATGGAAAACCCCAGCAGCCCAGACCCCTGATAGATTTTATCTGGGATAATCCCTCTCACCACCCTCCCCACTGTCATTTCTAACTCTAATGTGTTTAGATCTTTCCCTTTCTCCCTCTAAGATGAGACCACGTCCACAGTTCAGTCTGGCTGTAATGAAGAGCTCCAAACTCCGGAGACTCTTCCTCAAGTCTTAGGACATTGCGGCCACCCAAAAATCGCAAGAAACCATACCTGGATGCAATCAGCAGAGGCTTATTAGGGGAGGAGCCAGCGGTCAAAACAGCAAGCTCTTTAGCTCCAAGAGCAGGGTTTTGGCCCAGAGTGGTGGGTTAAAGGGTCTTTTATAGCATGGGGTGGGGGGAGGAAGGCATTTTCGTGCGCTTACACATGAATGGTTGCATTTTCGCATGCTTACACATGATTGGTTGTTTTACAAATTTTGAACATAGCATTGGGAAGACCAAGGGAGGGGTAACCAAGAACAGTGGAACATTTCAGAGAATCTAGCCCAAATGATCTAGAGTCATGTGAGATCACTCTGCACACTCATTCTTCTCAAAAATGTGGGTTTTACCATGCTATTGTGTCCTATTCTGCCATTTCAGATTACTATCTTTACTTTTTCCGGCTCTAGGGCTATGGCCCCACCTAGGTGGTAGCATCTTTATCTGTAGTCAGGAATGCCTTCCTGCCTTGGGTGAGGCTTGGGGAATGTAATCCAGCAAGTGTCCTTCACCTGGAATGTGAAGGCCTGAAATCTTATTTTCAGTTCCGAGTTCTGTAAGGCGAAAAATCTACACATATTTCATAAAATGGCCTTTATAATTTTTCACTCTACAGTAATAAACTTACGCAGTGTTGCCATGAAGTCTGAAACTTTAAAAATTTCCTAACTCGGCAGCAATAGCTAGTTTGCATCCCCCCCAGCAAGAATGTTTTCATTAGTCAGGAATGGACGCTGAGCCAGATGTGGTGGTACATACATGCCTTTAATCCCAGCATTCGGGAGGTACAGCCAGGGCTATGTAGAGAGACCCTGTCTCAAAAATCCAAAAGATAAAAGAGTGGAAGTGAAGACCCCCATACTCCTCAAGTCTCAGGAGATCACAACCACCCAAAGATCACAAAAAACCATACCTGGATGCAATCAACAGAAGCTTTATTAGGGAAGTTAGCTGGCGGTCAAATCTACAAGCTCTTTAGCTCCAAGAGCAAGGTTTTGGCCCAGAGTGGTGGGTTAAAGGGTCTTTTATAGCATGGGTGGAGAAAGGAAGACATTTTCGCACGATTACACTTGAATGGTTGCATTTTCGCGCGGTTACACATGATTGGTTGTTTTACAAATTTTGAACATAGCACTGGGAAGACCAAGGGAGGGAGGGGTAACCAAGAACAGTGGAACATTTCAGAGGAATCCAGCCCAAATGATCTAGAGTCATGTGAAAATCACTCTGCACACTCATTCTTCTCAAAAATGTGGTTTTTACCATGCCATTGTGTTTTTTATCCTGCCATTTCAGATAAACTATCTTTACTTTTTCCGGCTATAGCCCCACCTAAGTAGCAGCATCTTTTATCTGTGGTCAGGAATATGTCTTCCTGCCTTGGGCCTCTCCCATGGGAGAGGCTTGAGGAATGTAATCCAGCAAGTGTCCTTCACCTGGAATGTGAAGGCCTGAAATCTTATTTTCAGTTAAAATGGCCTTTATAATTTTTCACTCTACAGAAGCTGGAGGCTGACTGTTAATACTGCGTCATTCCCATGATGCACTGGGCAGCTTCCAGGAAACCAAAATCTTTGGGAATATGGACAAAAAAGCTGGGACTAGCCAGGCGGTGGTGGCGCACGCCTTTAATCCCAGCACTTGGGAGGCAGAGGCAGGCGGATTTCTGAGTTCAAGGCCAGCCTGGTCTACAGAGTGAGTTCCAGGACAGCCCGGGCTACACAGAGGAACCCTATCTCAAAAAACCAAAAAAGAAAAAAAAAAAAAAAAAGCTGGGACTTCAGGGAATTGACTGGAGTACCATCAATGTGGATGGAACCTGAAGCTTAAATTCTGCTCAGCTCAGAAATCTCAGGCTGATTGCTTCTCCCCCCCACCCCCCATTATGTGGATTATGATACATTACCATTAGTAATTTTTTTCTGGTTAATTATGATAAAGAACTAGATCCTTACATAATAGCTAGTATTTAATGAGCATTTATTGTGTTGGAATTATGCTGTCACAGTAGAACTATGGTTTACCATTGTTTACTGTAGCAGTGAAGAATTACAATACAAAAAGCTAAGCAATATTCCCATTTAATGTGTTTATAAAAAGATAAAGAGAGATGTTTTGGTGGATGTGTGATGAGGTGTGGGGAAAGGGTGTGTCTCAGCAGGCCCATGCCAAGGCATCCCTTCCCCCTGAGGGACCAGCCATACACAGTAGAGTAGAGAATACAGTTTGTTCAGAGCATGGGGAGGGGAGTTAAGAGGGCAGTAGAGGCAGAGAAAGAGAAGAGAGAAGTAGAGGAGTAGAGGCTGGCCATGAGCATGTGGACAGAGAGGGGGGAAGGGAATGGGGAGAGAGGGGGGAAGGGGCAAGGGGACAGAGTGGGAGCAAGAAGGCAAGAGACCAAGAAGGCAAGAGAGCAAGGAGGGGGCAAGCAGCCCCTTTTATAGTGAGTCAGGCCTACCAGGCTGTTGCCAGGTAACTGTGGGGTGATGTTTAGACAGAATGCTAACACCATTAGTCCTATTTACTCCCTCCAAGATACAGAGGAAGAAAACCTATAGTGAGAATTCTGGAATTTTGGTTTCTTTAAAAACACAGGAATATTATAAGAGTGTGTCTTTGTTTTAATCCCAGGTGTGGCACTATTGGTCTGCTTCGAACTGTTTGTAGCAGCTGACTATGATTTGCCTCATGCTCTAGTAGAGGCTTGGTTCTGTCAACTGCATATGGTTTCTATGATTGTGCAATGTTTGGAATTCTGGAAACTTTTCAGAGGGTATATAAGTGCTGGAACCCCGATAGGTGGGGTTGGTTACTCTTTCTTAGTAGTCATTCTCAGAAGAAACAAAAGAAATTAGATTCAGGGATCTCTCCTCTCCTCTCCTCTCCTCTCCTCTCCTCTCCTCTCCTCTCCTCTCCTCTCCTCTATCCTCCTTTCCTACCTAGTGATAGGGAATGAAACGGGGGATAAAGTGTGGGAAAAAGAAGAACCAAGAAAGTAGCAAAAATCATCTACAGAAACCAACACTTTATCTTTTACAATTTTTTTTTGTTTTGTTTTGTCTTGTTTTTCGAGACAGGGTTTTTCTGTGTAGCCCTGGCTGTCCTGGAACTCACTCTGTAGACCAGGCTAGTCTCGAACTCAGAAATCCACCTGCCTCTGCCTCTCAAATGCTGGGATTAAAGGCGTGCGCCACCACTGCCCGGCCACAATTTGTTTTTAAGGATTCAAGAAAACTTATGTCTGGGAAGCATTGGAGTCAAGTGATGCCTCCGACTTAACAGATAGAAAACAGACCTGAAGAAGAATTTGGGTTTCTTTGACCTAGTCCCACAGTATGGTCCCTATTATCTGTGCCCCTCACATAACACAAATAACCCTGTTGAAATTACCTTTTACCTTTCCTGTATGCCAGGGATACAGTCAAGAAACTGCCCACCTGGCCACTCCATTAGGAGAAGGTCTTTGGGGTTTTTGTTTGTTTGTTTGTTTGTTTGTTTGTTTTTGTGGTATTTGTTTGTCCTTTGTGGGTAAGAGACATCTGAAGAGTCCATAGAAGAAAGAAAAGAAAGCAGACTGGCCATGAACAGAGACAGGGAAGTGGGAGAGAAGAGAGATATCAAGGGGGTCTGGCTCTTGCCAAAGCTGGTCTTGAAGAGTTGATACTCTAGCCTCTACTTTCTAAGTGCTGCCACAATTCTAGGTGTATGACACCATGCCCAACTTTTCTTGAATAGATTTATTTTAGAGTTATGTGTATGTTTATGTGTGAATGTATGGGCATAAGTGTGTGACGGTAAGTGTCGCTCTTTCTAAGCAGAAAGGGCCTTCAGGTGATCTCCTCTATCACGTCATGTCATCTACTCCTTTAAGGCAGAGTTTCTCCCTGAATCTGTGGCCCCCCCTTTGCTTTTTGACAGCTAAGCTGCAAGCCAGCAAGCCCTCAGGACTCCGTTAGAGCTGGGGTTGAAGATGTGTTTTCTTGCCTGGCTGCTTGATATATGATTGATGGTATCCAAACCAAACTCCCAGTCCTTATGAGTACCCAACAAGCACTCTTAACCACAGAGACAGCTCTCGTTTGGTTTTTGAGACAAGGCGTCACTTGATAGCTCAAGCTGGGTCTCGAACTATGTACCTCAGGCTTGCCTTCTGCTTACCTCATTCCCCTACCCCACTGGGATTACAGTAATTGACACTGGACCAGGAATTTAGCCTTTCGATTCTCTGCTGGTAGTCCCATTTTCTTTTCCTGTTAGAATTTTTTTTCCTCTCAAATAAGTAAAGGGGGGAAGGGAAGGAAGTAAAAAGAAGGAAAAGAATCACTATTTGCCTAGCAATATAAAAGCAGAAACTTCCACCTACTAGATGCCCAAAGGCATCAGGCCCTCATCAAATATGGCCACCCAGGTCTCGCCTGCCGACGCCTGCCCACAATCAACATGGTGACAGCGTGTGGCGTCGACTTCCGTCGCCCTCAGCCTACCAACGCACCCTTCGCGACGGGGCGGGCGAGCTTCAATGACGGCGGCGGACTGAGCGCATGCGTGGCGGTTGTGGCGGCGGCGGCAGCGGCGGCGGCCGGGCAGCGGCCGGGCAGCGGGGCAGCGGTGCGGCGGGGAGTCTCTGCCTGCAGTTGCTAAGCTGCAGCGGCCGTGTCGTGATGGTGTAGCGGGGCCTGCGGGCGGGCGAGGAGGCCGGCACGGCCCACGCCTCCTGAGCGGCTCGGTGCAGCGGCGGCACGCTGAGGGGGCGTCGCCGCCGCTGGCCCCCGGCGCCCCGGGAGGCCGCGCCCGCCATGGCGGCCCGGGTAGTGCTGGATGAGTTCACGGCGCCCGCCGAGAAGGCGGCGCTGCTGGAGCGGAGCCGCGGGCGCATCGAGGCTCTGTTCGGCGTGGGCCTGGCGGTGCTCGGCGCCCTCGGGGCGGAGGAGCCGCTGCCCGCGCGCATCTGGCTGCAGCTCCGGGGCGCCCAGGAGGCGGTGCACAGCGCCAAGGTGAGTCCGGCCTGGCTCGCACGGGCCACGGGGCTTAGCGGGATCGTTCCGGGAGCCTCAGTGTCCCTATTTGTAAAGGGCGCTGCGAGAGCATCCCCTTACTGGTCCCTCGCGAAGTGCGCAGAACGCAGAGTGATCAGGCCCCGGAGCACGCGCGCTGCGCGGGCTCGCGTTTTGTCCGCCAGCCCCTTAGATGTGCGCATTGCTCTGTGCTCGTGGTCGGTTTTCACCCTCCAGGCCGCCACGACAGGGCTTCTAAATCCTTTGGGAATCTTAGGCCTGAACCTCTAGGAAATCAGGACGGGGAAGCATAAGGATGACGCTTCAGAGGTAGGATATTTGGTAGCCGCGTTAAAAATATTATTCCTGTAGTGTTGGTGTTCTACGATTGTACGATGGTTGTTACACATCTGACATTCCGCCGAGTACCACAAAAGGAATACGCAGGCTTTAAAAATCCGGCGAATACGCCTTGATAGAGCTTGTTCCTTCTATTAAATGAACAACTGGAGAAACTGAAACTAGGCGGTGACTCACCTTGTGTATAATCAGTATTTCAGATTCAACACCGCCACCAGCCCCTCCCCCTCACCAGAAAACAGCAAAATTTGACTGCGAAGGTGTTTATGCCTCCAAAATCTCATTGAGTCAGTGAAATAGCCAGGTAGTCGACATGATTACCTGGAGAAAACGGCAATTTAATTGTTTCTATGCAAGAGAGTCCTACAAGCCGTGGGCTGGAGAAGGCTGAAGGTGTATTGTGTAGCATCTTAAGGTGCAGAAGAGGAGTAGGAAGTTGAGGGATAAGGTGATGTTTCCTCTTCAGTGGTATCTGGAGAGTCAGATCTGGGAACTTAGGAGGAAGCTCCTTTGTGCTCCTCTCGGTTTGAAGTCACCGATGTCTCAAAGCCCTTTGTTTTGAGCTTCCTGGACACCTTCTAACTACTTTTCTCCAAACTTTCCCACCTATAAGGCACCAAAATTTGTGGGTAAGGTATCTGTTTCTAGAATCCACATGGGCGATGTTTTGTTTTTTAAAGATTTATTTATATATGTATGTGAGTACACTGTAGCTGTCTTCAGACATACCAGAAGAAGGTGTCAGATCCCATTACAGATGGTTGTGAGCTACCATGTGGTTGCTGGGAATTGAACTCAGGACCTCTGGAAGAGCAGCTGGTACTTTAAACTGCTGAGCCATCTCTCCAGTCCTGGCGATGCTTGTTAAACACTTCAGTTCTGGGGAGACCTTACTTTTTTTAATCCTACGTCACAAATTTTACATTACTTTGAGTTGTAGCTCCAGCTGTAGTTAGATTGAATTTTAAAAAACAAACAAACAAACGTTTGTGGTTAGCATGTGTAGGCTAGAAGGCACTATTTGTGTGATTTCTTCACAGTGTGGGCTGAACCTATTGGTGTTGGATCACGTTGGTTCCGCTGTGCACCCACTCTTGTGCTGCACAGGGCTTGTCACTTATAAGTGTTCACCAGGCACTCATCCCTGTCCTCTCCCTGGCCTGTGCTTTGGTTAAGACCTTCGTTTCTGGTGGTGTCCCTTCCGGCTTGGTTGCTTTTAATTCCCTGCTCCTAGGCTCCTGGTTCACTCTCTATTCAGAGTCATCCTCCTTCAGGAACTCCTTCTGGCAGCCTGGAACCTGGTAGGGGCTTCCTTTCAGTCTGAACTCTCAGAACTGTGAGAGACAAGCTTGCTGTGGTGACTGGCTGGCCTTGGATCAGTGGTGGTCCTTCTGCCCCTAGGTGACAGGCATCTTGTTTTCTAATGGCTATGGCAGCTGCTCTTAGACTTCCACAGCAGACTGCTCTCTCCTGGCCGTGTGTTGGACTCTTCCTGCTGCCACTTTTTTTGAGGACACCCCAGAGGTAGAAGATGCTTCCCTCTGTTTACAGAAAAGCCTTACCTCCACCAGTCCCCCACCCCAGTCCTCTCTGGCCTGTCTGTCAGTACCACATAGCTTAGCACAGCTGATGGGAACGGTGTGGCATATGGTATATTGGTAATGGTAATGTCACCTGCCAGGTCATTTAATTTATTTATTTATTTATCTATCTATCTATCTATTTATTTATTTATTTATTTATTTGAGACAAGGTTTCTCTGTGTAGCCCTGGCTATCCTGGAACTCACCCTGTAGACCAGGATGGCCTTGAACTCAGAGCTCCGCCTGCCTCTGCTTCCCAAGTGCTAGGATTAAAGGCGTGCGCCACCACCTCCCGGCTATCTTAACATGTGGTATTCATAATGTAGCCTTCCCACTTACAAAAAATCCCTTTTCCTCTCCCTTGAGATTCATGGTAAGAGTTGACTGCAACACTCAAGGGCAGTTTGATTTATTTTTTAACTTTTTTGGTGGGGCGGGGGGGTGGGGGGGGGAAGGAAACTATTAATTTGGTATAAGGAGAAATGGCATTGAGGGGGAAATACAGCAAAGAAAAATTTGGCCAGACGGTCATGGTGGAACATACTGCTGTCCCAGAACTCTGGAGGCTGAGGCATGAAGGTGGTGGTTTGAGGCAAGCCTGGGCTACACAGAGGAACCCAGCTTCACAAACCAAAGTTTGTTTTTGTTTTTTTTTTTTGTTTGTTTGTTTTGTTTTTCGGTAGTGCTAGGGATCAAACCCAGAGCCTTGTACATGCTAGATAATCACTTCTGTTCTGTGGAGCTATACCCCAGCCCAAGAAAAGCCTTAAACCTCTTCAGCCTCGAATACAATATGGGATCAAGGGTCCAGCTCAGTGGTACAGTGCTTTGAGGGTTGGGGTGGGGCATATTGCTCTGGCTCTCAGAATGGAGTTTTCTCAGAATGGAGCTGTGAGATTGGCCTGTGGATCAGCCAGGCCTCCAGTAATGAGAAAGGCATTGGCTGCCCAGGGGTGTGTGCTGGAGGGGGCAGCCCCGTGGGTGGACTTTGAAAAGCCCGGAAGATTTCTAGGTATCTCATTATTAACAAAGACATAGAAGTCAGAAAACCATGTCTGAGGTGGAATATCATGACAAGAACATGTCAAGGTCCCTTGTGAGATACAGTGGCTGGGAAACAGGCTGGCTTGACTCAAGACCTTGGATATTTGGGAGGGAGTATTCAGGGTTTGGCCAGGGGACAATTGTCTGAAACTCCTGGATGGATAATTTGAAGGCAAAGAGAGAGCCAGTAGTGAAAGGACACTGTCTTGAGGCTGAGATGACATAGGTGGGGTGGACTCGGACCTGAGTGGACCTAGAGATTTAAGGTAGTTTAAACCCTGGTAGGAGTGGTTCATATTCTTTACCTGGTGGTGGTGGGGCTGCTAGGTAGTCAACTTTTAAGAATTGTATTTACTTTTTTTTTTTTTTTTTTTTAAGGGAAAGGCTTGCTGTGTAGCTCTGGCTAGCTTCCAACTAGAGATTTTCCTTTCTCTGCTTTTCAGTGCTGGGAGTGTGGGTATGTACCACGGCTAGCTAGTGGTCAGCAATTAAGGAAAAGCTTACCCAAGAGGGAGTCAGTGTGTGGTTGTTCCTTTAACCTCAAGGTTCCTCTAACCTAGTAGAGAGACTTCCAAGGAAACAGGACCGTGGGATTCACGTAGCAGCTGCTGTGTGTCCAAAGCATTACAGTCATGAGAAAAGGAAAGGCTTCTGATCAGTGAGGTTCCAAAGGGTGAAGGAACTGGGCATTTCCAAAGGAGGGGAGAGCTTGGGCAAAACCAGAGGTGTTTGGAATGTGCAGTTTCCCGCAGGTCCTTGAGTGAAAGAGCATGGAGGAATCTGTGGAGGGAGGGAGGGAAAGGGGGAGGGGTGTGGGAAATTAGAGTGATACAAGTACAGATACTGTCAGTGATGTCCAGCAGCCACATACTAATGTGGTTTTACTCCAGCTTCAAAGGTAAGCTGTGTCCTTGGCTACTTTTATGTCAGCTTGACACTAGCTAAAGTCACCTAAGAGGAGGGACCCTCCATTAACAAAATACAAGATTGGACTGTAAGCTTGTTGATCATATTCTTAATTAGTGATTGATGAGGAGGGTCCAGCCTACTATGGGTGGTGTCATTCCTGGCAGGTGGACCTGGACTCTATAAGAAAGCAGGTTGAGCAAGTCATAGAGAGAGCTAGCCAGTAAGCAGCACCCTCCATGGCCTTTGCATCAGCTCCTGCCTCCAGATTTCCGCCTGGTTTGAATTTCTGCATTCTGTCCCTCGGTGGACTGTGATTCAGTGTATGTAATCCAAGCAAACCCTTTTTTTCCCATGATGCTTTTGCTCATGATGTTTCATCACAGCAATATTAGAACTAAGACAGTGTGAGAAGATAAGAAACCTGGAGAGAACTTAACCCATTGGGTGGGTGAGGGAACATATTATATTTCTAATTCCATGTATGTTCTGTGTAGTGTAAAAACACTGCTGCCAAAGGGAACAAGAGATTTACTCTGTGACAGTTACAAGTGGCTATGGTCTCGAAGCACACATTCTGACTGCTTCAGAATGTTTGTTTGTTTTGTTGGTTTTGGACACAGGATTTCTCTGTGTAGCCCTGGCCATCCTGAACCAGACTGGCCTTGAACTCAGTGTCTGATTTGCCTGACTCTGCCTCCCAAGTGTTGGAATCAAAGGTGTGTACCACTGAATAACATGTCTTAACATGGAAGCAGTTACATAAACTTTCGTAGTCAGAACAAAAGACAGTCCTAAGTCATCTGGATCTGGTAGCACACACCCACCATCCCAGGACTCTTGAGGCAGAGGCAAGGAGGATTACTATAAATTATTCATAACAGCTACATGGCAAGTTCTATCCCCGCCAGAACTCCCTAGCATGACTGTACCAGGAAGAAACGAAAGAAGGAAAGAGAAAAAGAAAGGAAGGAAGGAAGGGGAGGAAAGGAAGACAGAGAAAGAGTGGGGGGTGGCAAGGAAGTTTGCAAAAACCTTGCTGGAAACTTAAGGTGGCCAGGCTACAGCAGGTGCCAGACACCATCTTGATAGTGGTCTTAGCTTTTGGTATGATGAGAGCTAGTGTCATGCTTAATACACCCCAAAAGCTTTACCTGCAGTTGAAAGGATGCTGTATCAGATACTGGTAGACATAATTTTCCTGGATCTATAGTGTCAACTCTCTAAATCAAGCTTGAATCAACCAGTGGATGTCAAGTCTTCAGCATATGTCACGCCCCCCCGCTGAGTTGGGGGTGGAGGATCTGAGAACTTCGGTTTACAAAAAAGTTTTGTGATGAAATCCAATCATACATGCTGAAGAAAACATGTCAGTGATCCAGGTGGAGCTTTTGACCTGCCTTTTGACCTGCCCTTTTAAAGTCTACATTAGGCCGGGCGGTGGTGGCGCACGCCTTTCATCCCAGCACTTGGGAGGCAGAGGCAGGCGGATTTCTGAGTTCGAGGCCAGCCTGGTCTACAGAGTGAGTTCCAGGACAGCCAGGGCTATACAGAGAAACCCTGTCTCGAAAAACCTAAATAAATAAATAAATAAATAAGTAAATAAAAAATAAAGTCTACATTAGAAAGTAAGAGACAGGACTAGTAAATTTATACACTTCCTTCTACTCTCAGAGAAGAGAGCAGCAGAAGATCAGGTGCCCCACAACGCTGTCTCAGTGAATCAACCCGTGGTAAAGAAACAACCAGAAGGGACTTCTGTGGACAGGGTAGGGACCTGAGGGAGTCAGGAGCCTGAACTTACAGTGTCGCTGTACCTTGGAACCTGTAGGTGATGTTTCCCAGGTGCAGATCTAAGTGCAGTGAGCAAGGCAGAGTGGGGCCCTGGAGTTTGAGGACAAGGAGGTGGAAAGGCTGTGGTGAGATTCTAGGCTAGACTCATGCCAGCAGGGCTCCCATGGGCGCTCTGAGAGTTCTTGAGGGTCTGAATCGCAGGGATTTCAGATCGTTTTGCTTGGAAGAGTGATACCTGGTTCATGAATAGACAGTAGACTTGTTCATAGCGGGAATAACTTAGAAATGTACCACTGGGTAATATCACGGAGCTTTTGTGTTGATTTTACCAGAAAGGGATGTGTGGCTTTTTTGCATTTCCTAGAATGATGCTTTTTTTTTTTTTTTTACAGTTGTGAAAATCGTCTTAAGAAACAACGGTTGGCTCAGTGTCCTTTATGGCCAATTACTTGGGGGTTATTCCAGAGTGTTGAAATAGGAGATGCTCACTGCTGATGCCATAGCTTCCCCTTCCCTGTTCTTTCCCAGCCAATGTTGTAGGATTCATTTTAAGTATTTACAGGGCTGGAGAGACGGCTCAGAGGTTAAGAGCACTGACTCTTCCAGAGGTCCTGAGTTCAATTCCCAGCAACCGTATGGTGGCTCACAATCATCTGTAATGGGATCTGAGCCCTCTTCTGGTGTGTCTGAAGACAGCTACCGTGTGTACTCATAAATAAAATTATCTTTTTTAAAAGATTATATTTACTTACTTATTTTGTTGGAGCTGTTTAGACCATATTCTGCATGGGGGTCAGGGGTCAACTTGTCAAAACTGGTTCTCTCCTTCCACCATGCAGGTCCCAGGGATTGAACTTTCATCAGGCTTGGCAGCAGGTGACTTTACTTGCTGAGTGTAGGATTTTTTTGTTTGTTTGTTTGTTTGTTTTTTAAATTCGAGCCAGGGTTTCTCTGAGTAGCCCTGGCTGTCCTGGAACTCACTCTGTAGACCAGGCTGGCCTCACTCAGAAATCCGCCTGCCTCTGCCCCTCAAGTGCTGGGATTAAAGGCATGCACCACCACTGCCGGGCGAGTGTAGGATTTTTTAAAAGATGTCTTTATCTTTCAAAGCTTTTATGTATATGGGTGCTTTGCCATTGTGTGTGCCTGTACATCACGCACACGCACATGCCTAACACCAGCAGAGGTCAGAAGAGGGCATCAGATCCCCTTGAAACTGGTGTTGCTGGTAGTTGTAAGCTGTCTTGTGGGTGACAGGAGCCAGACCCAGGTCTTTTGTAGGAGCAGCAAGTGCTCTTAACTGCTGAGCTGTCTCTCTGCCCCTCTTCTGAAGGATTTTAATTAAATCAAGGTTCAATATCTTGGGGGGTTTGCTAATATTTTACTAAATTAATATAATTGTTAAAGTTAGCATCCTTAAATTTCAAATGAAGTTATAGGGGAGTAAATCTCTGTAATAATTAAGGAGTTGCTTTGTTGTTCTAGAAAAATTATTACAATGTGTGAGGGCTTTGTGTGCGTGCATGCGTGCTTGTATGTGGTCAGGGGACAACTTGTGAAGTTGATTCTCTCCTTTGCCTGAATTCTAGGGATTGAATTTAGGTTATACTTGTACTGCAAACACCTTTACCCACTAGGCCATCTCCCTAGCCCTGTTGTTTTTGAGACAAGAGTGTAGACTAGGCTGGCCAAGATCTGCCTGTTCTGTTCATGGCCCCTCACTCAGCCCCACCTCACAGAGGATTAAAGCTCTTAGCTCTGGTTTTGTTTATTTTTTTAAAGACATTCTCACCATGTAGCCCTGGCTGGACCTCCCAGACTTCTGCCTGCCTCTGCTCCCTTAGTGCTGGGATAGTGCTATAGTTAGATTGATGCATGTTAATATATTTCTATTGTTAATAAAATTCCTGTAATAATAGATGCCTATACAAATAGGAACTTAGTATTTTTTCCACTGAAGAAATCTAAAGATGGCCAAGCATTGGTGATGTGCACCATGATAGCAGCTAGCTACTCAGAGGCTGAGGCAGAAGAACTGCAAATTTGAGATCTACTTGGATTGAGTAGTGACTTGAAGACCATCCTGGGATTCTGTCCTCAGCTAAAAAAGAAAGAAAGGAAGGAAAGAAGGAAGCAAGGGAGGGCAAAGAAATGAAAAGAAGAGAAAGAAATTATAAAGAAGCTGGTCGAGGGCTTGCCTAGCACGTCCAAGAAAATTTTGTGTGGTGAGTAACACGAAGGGGAAAAAGAAAAGTCTAAAGATAAGCAAGTCGAAGTGGTTAGGGGCTGTTCCCTCATGATCACAGAGTGACTGATGCTCCAACTATCAGGGCTCTGTGTTAAGAGAAGAGATGTAGCCTGGCGCTGGTGCTGCCGCCTACCAGTCTGCACCACCATGGCTCTTTTTTTTTTTTTTTTTTTCTTTTTTGTGATGTTGGGGATGGAATACAGGGCCTAGTTCATACCAGCAAGCACTGTGATACTGAGCTGCATACCAGCCATATTCAGAGTTTCTTAATCTCACCTGAAAGTAGGTCCTAATTATCTGCTAGACAGATAACCACATGATCATACCACAAAGGTCAGGGTGCTGGCAGAGGTGCTTAGAATACATTCATGCATAAAAAGGCACATTTGAGACTGGCAGAATCGTCCTTGGACCTGGCAAGGGGGCAGGTGGAGCTGGACATAGTGAAGTACTCCTGTGGTCGCCATCACTCAGGAAGCTGCAGCAGGTTGGCCCTTTTGAGACCAGTGAGCCATCTGAAGGGAAGGGCCGGGAGTGACAAGACACCAACAGAGCAGCAGAAGACAAGAAGACAACAGAGGGGAAGAGAAGTGAAGGCTTCCTGCTATTGAGGACTCACTCTGGGACCAAGAATAGGACAAGTTTGTATTTAAACAGGTAACCAGATGCCTTTTGGGGACCACTTAGGCTAGTACCTCTAACGGGTATGTGCTTGGGCATTTTAATGGGTCCTACAAGCTCCCAAAGGGTAAAACACCTTTTAAAGTCACAAGCAAACTTTCAGACAGGCAGATAACCAGAATTAACAAGGCCATAAGTGGTAGGCATGGTGGCCCATGCCTTTAATCCAGTGGTTTTCAACCTGTGGAGATTGGCCAACCTTTTCATAAGGGTCACCTAAGGCCATTGGAAAAAACAGATGCTTAAACATTAAGATTCCTAACAGTAGTAAAATCACAGTTATAAAATAGCAATGAAAATTTTATGGTTACGGGTCACCACAACATGAGTAACGGTGTTAAAGGGTCAGAACATTAGGAAGGTTGAGAGCCACTGCTTTAATCCCAGCACTCAGGAAGTACCAGCCGGCTGAAGCCTGAGTTCAAGGCCAAGCCTCTTCTATATAGTGTTTTCAGGCCACCTGGAGCTAGGTAGTAAGACCCTGTCTTCAACAAAACAAAAGAGAATGCTAGAATGAAGCCAGTGAATTGGAGAATAAATTGGCTACCTAATATCTCACAGAGCAAAGAAACCTTGCCTTTAGGGCTATCTCTTCTACCAACTCAAAGAGTTATCATCTTGGTTGTTGAACCTCTATATTTCAATTAATTGATTAATTAATTTTCAAAGCAGGGTTCTATGTATTCAAACCTGACCTGGAATTCTATGTAGTGAAGAGTGACAGTGACTTTTTTTTTTTTTGGTTTTGTTTTGATTTTGGTTTTTCAAGACAGGGTTTCTCTGTGTAACCCTGGCTGTCCTGGAACTCACTCTGTAGACCAGGCTGGCCTTGAACTCAGAGAGATCCACCTGGGTCGGCCACTCTTTTTAATGTTTAACCACATCATTGTTGCAAGATGTTGGTCCATGTTTCCAGCCACCTACAAATCACCTACCAAAACAGTGATTTGTTCAGGTTTCTCAGCAGTGATGTGACTTGGGCCATGTAATTTGGGTGTATGAGGAGGAGTGTACTGTATCTGCAGGATGATCAGCAGCAGCTGTCTTCCACCCTCTAGGTGCTGGAGATGCCAAGAACATCTTTTCAAGCTGTCAAAGCCAGGTATGTTTCCTGATGTTGCCAGAAGCTTAGAGAATTATATTTGCTTGGGAGTAACTGAATTTGATGGCTATGAGTAGTTCCCACTGTCTAGAATGTCCTGTTTACTGGGCTTGCAATAACATTACAGTTTAATAAGACACTGTGTTTATAAAGCGGAGATTAGCGTATGTACCTCCTGTTTGCTCAGATGATGTTTTCAGAAGGGTAGAGGGAGAAAACAGTTAAAGTAGCAAAAATAAGTGGACATGTTAATCCAAACCAGAGGTTTCGAGCAGACACCCTGCAGATCTTGAATACTGGTCTTGCCTAGCAGGAAGCTTTCTAGAATGTGCTTTCAGAAATACCTCTTATACTGTAACAAGGAAGTAGACAAGTTATTGTAGTAAGGGCATAGTAAAATCGGGGGGTAGAAAGAGGTTTATATTTGTAGTTGATTGTAGTGTTTATGATGAGTCTAAGCCACTGTTCATTAAAAGAGAACTTGGGACCAAAGCCAGGTTGGAGGGAGCTGTCAGCTGCAAGTCAGGCGAGAATTTGAGGCATTTTTGGAATAGAGTGATGGATGAGAAGGCTGGGGAGTAGGTAATCTTGCTCTCTAATAGCTTGAGCTAGAGGCAGAAATTTGAAGTTATCACTAGGATAATAAAAATTAGGATTGGAGCTTGGAGAGAGTGGGTGTGTACTTGAGAGTGGGTGTGTACCTGGAGATAGTTTTGAGAGCTGTACACGTCTTAGGAGCAGTAGAAAATGAGAGCAAAGGATTTGGAGCACAGTCAGGAGAAGACAACTTAAGTAATATCCCCTGGACAAACCCAGTTTTCCTCTACGAAGAGTAGTCCTCAGGTCCTGTGAGTCCAGAGAGGCAGACAGATTTGATTGCTTAGGGTTCAGTTTGCTGAGTGCTTGCTAACAGAGGGGAGGGGCAGCAAGACCAGTTGTATTTCCACAGTCTGGGTAGGAAAGAGGCATCGTATTTAAGAAAAGTGACTTCATCTGTTGTGGAATGTACCTGGTTTATCTGAAAATACCATCTAAGCAGAGAGCATGTCCCCAGAGCCAAGGTCTGACTGTAAGGCCTAACATGTGACTGACTGGTTATTTGCTTATTGTTTGTTGGGAAAGTGAAAGAAAATCCAACAAGGTTTACTGGGGGTAGGATTGTGACAATTATGACTCAAGATGGCTGCACCCATGTCAGACTGTATCCATACATAGTATGTATATACAACTGTGAAGAGGGAAGTACTTACCAAAGATGGAGTATTTGAGAGTGCCCTGCTCTGTAACACAAGTTAGAATGCTTTCTGTAATTGTCATTGTCAAAATTCTGTGATTCTGTTTGGATAGAAACAGAACCCAGCTTTCAAGAGGTCGACTGTGAAATGGGGCACAAGCTACTATCTTCATAGACTGTGAAGGTGCAAGAAGGGCCACGATGGGGGTGACCCTATCAGGAACCCCAGGCATGTTTACAGACAGTGACAGGAGGAGTGGAGAGGGCCTGGACTGGAGATGGTTAAGAGCATTTGCTGTTATTGCAGGAGACCTGAGTTCAATTCCCAGGATCCAGATGAGGTGGCTCCAATCTGGATTCCCTGAATGGATCTGATGCCCTTTTCTGACCTCCACAGGCACCTGCACACTGATTGTGAGCTTACAGAGAAGCCTATGCTGGAGCGTGCACGCACACATTTCTTTGTTGTTCTGAGATGGGTCTCTAGCTCTGGCTGTCCTGAAACTCACTGAGTAGGCCTGATGTTAGATACACGCCAGTGCACAAAAGAAAAAGGCTTATTTTCCTAGAGATAGAGTAGAGCATTTCTTTCTTTTTGTTTTGTTTTGAGACAGAGTATCATAACCCAAGAAGGCTGAAGCACTGGGAAGACAGATATCCAACACGTGCTCAGGTTGGCATCTTAACAGCGTCCTTGCCTACACAGCTTCTCAGTGATGGTCAGTGGGCTTGAGCACCCTGCTTTCTGTTCCATGATGCTTCTGGTAGCTAGCAGAGTTCTACACACTCTGGTGGTTGCTTTCAGGCTGTTCTCAGTTGTCACTCAGTTTCTTATGCTTTGCAGGCTGTACCCTTTTCTGTTTGTCCTCAAAACTCCTTAGCGCTGCCTGCTTTCAGGAAGAGACTGTAGTAGGGTGAATAGCCCTAGGAAAGGCTCTTCCCTGGGGAGTCCTGTCTGCTCTTGAGTTGCTCTTTTCTGGTTTGAGCTACTTCCTGAGTGGCACAGGTTGGCTGAAGCATTTCTCTGGGCTTATGGGATGCTTTTCTAAGAACTGAGAACTTGGATGGGGACGTGGTGACACACACTTGTGATTCCAGCATTCCAGAGGCTGATGAAGGATTGCAAGTTCCAGGCCAGCCAGTTCAACCTGGGGAAACATGTCTCAACAAGGGGAATGTTGGCTCAGTGCTGAGACTTGGGGTTGACCCTCGAGGGAGGGTGGGAGGAGGTGATGGTTAGTCGGGAGTGTCAGCATGTTTACATTCTCTGTTGGCTGTGTGACACCGAGAATACACACACACTCAGGTGTAATGAGCTTAACACGGAGAAGGGTTTTTTTTTTCTTTGTTTAACTGAAAATAATTTTTTCATACAATATATTCTGACTGCTATTTCTTCTCACCCAACTCCTCCCAGATCCTACCAAATCCACACCCTTTCTTGCTCTCATTAGAAAACAAGCAGGCATCTGAAGAAAAAAAAATAGATAAAACAAAACCAAGTAAACCTGAATAGGACAAAACAAACAGAAAAAGGGGACCAAAGAAAATGTATAAGAAACACATATGGAGATGCTGAGACATACACATTTACAAACATAGAAATCCCATAAAGACAAAATCAGAAATTATGATATATAAGCAAAAGGCCTGTAGGGTTAAAGTAAAATATGTCCAGACAAAGCATTATGAGAAAAAAAAAAAAAAAAAGGAAAAAAAAACCCTCCAAAAAGAGTTATGCGTTGGTCATCTACTGCTGGGCATGGGGCCCGCCCTTAAGTATGGGTTGTATACCCATTGAGACTCCCATTGGAGAAAACTAATTTTTCCTCTGAGCGGTTAGCAATTGGAGATGGCCTTTCAGTTAGGGATGGGGCTTGTGCCCACTTCTCCCAGCACTGGTATCCATCTGGCCTGGACTTGCGCAGCTGTGTTCTTGCTGCCAGTTTCTGAGTTCATATGCCATCAGTCCTGCCGCACTGGGAAGGCCTTGTTTCCTTGGTGCCCTCCATCCCTGCTGGCTTTTACATTTTTCTGTCTCCTCCTCCATAGAGTTCCTGAGCCTCCAGGGAAGGGATTTGATGGAGGCAGTGCATTTAGGATGAGTGCTCCAACATTTCTCACTGTTTACACAATGTACAGTTGTTGCCATCTCCTCAGGTGGAAGCAAAGTCTGGCATGGCCAGGATTACCTAGGTCTTACACCCACGTTTCTGTTTTCCTCGGAGCAGTGCCGAGGTTAGCCCATGTCTACCATTTTCCCATTTACCACATGTCCCACTTTTGCCAAGGCATGGTCTCTAGACCAACAGGAACCCACTCAGACCTTTTGCTTCGCTAGTTTCTGGCACATGTTAGGTGCTTTAATAGCTACAGTGAATGAACAGGTGAATGAATAAGCCAAGTTCTTTCATGCCTTAAGCAAAACTGCATTTAATATAATCTGGACTGTTTGCGCATGTTTCTCCAAATTCTTTTTTTCTGGAATATGTTAAATTTGCTTGCTGATCGTGGTGAGGAAAGCTACTTGTAAAAGACCCTGTCTTCATCTTTGTTTATTTCCTTTTTTCTTTGTTGAGTCAGGCTCTCACTGTGTAGCCCTGGCTGGCCTGGCACTTACTGTGTAAACCAGGCTGGGCCAGAGCTCCACCTGCCTCTGCCTCCTGAGTTCTGGGACTAAAGGCCAGCCTCACTATGACCAACAGTTTCATGTTTCTTTCTATTCTAGGTTTTAAACTTGTATTAGAAATGAACGTGTAAAGTTTGTTAATCCTTCTTGAGATGAATTTTTAAGTCTTTGATTTATGTGAATAAAGTATATTTGAAACTTAAAATAATTAGGAGAGTCTGGGCATGTCGCCTGCTTGCCTTTAACCCTGGCATGGGGCCCCAGGAACTGGAATTAAGGTGGTGATCGTGCATCTCAGCATGGGTGCTGGGAACAGACCCTAGGTCCTCTCCAAGAGCAGGGCACGCTCTGAAGCACTGAGCCACCTCTCCAGTCCTCCTTCGCTTCTTCCTCCTTTCTTTCTTTTTCTTTTTTTAAAATTGATGTGGTGTTTTCGAGAGCAGATGTCATTTTGAATCTGAGGCTGGCCTTACACTTGGCATTCCTCCTGCTCCGGTCTTAGTGGTGAAATTCTAGCCGTACGTAGGGTGCCTTGCGTTACTTCAGACTCTTATCTTACCAGCACTCTTCACTCTGATTTCCTTTATTTCCTTTCTTTTCACATCCTGATTCCTGTTGCATGGATTCAGTATCATTTTGTATTTGTTAGAAAGTGTGAATATTTTTTTTCTGTACTGAGGAAGGGTTTGTGACGGTTCATTGTAATTGTCAGTGTGACACAGTCTAGAATCACTTGGGAAGAGAGTCTCGTGAGGCATCGTGTGCTGCAGTAGGCTGGCCTGTGGGGGAACTGACTTGATTGCATTTGTTGATGTGGTAGAATTTCCTGGGGTTGGGTCCTGGACTGTGAAAAGAGAAAGTGTGCTGAGCAGGAGTGAGCGAGAGTTCTCTAGACACCTTGTCACCAGCTGGTCTAAGTTCCTGCCACCTTGACTTTTCTGTTCTGGTAGACTGTTCCTGTAACTGTGAGCTAAAATAAGCCCTTCCTCCCAAGGGTTGCTCTCTGAAGGGTATTTTATCATAGGAACAGAAACTGACACCAAAACAGTATTGGAACTCCAGCCTCATGCTGCCAAATGCTCTTTCCCTGGGCACCATCTGCAGTGCTGAAATTGTGTGAGGAACTCTGAATTACCCGGGATTGCCTCCCTCATTTTCTTTGTTTTATATTCCGTTTATTGCATTCATTTCATAGCCGTGCTTTTTTTTCCCACACAGGCATCTTTATGTGTTTCATGGAAAATCTTTTCAAAGTCAAGTTTGGAGATTTGGATCTGGGCAGACTCTGTTCATAGGGAGGCTTTACTGTGGATCAGTTAGGAAGTAGCCCTTTAAGAGAGCATTTGGGGGTCTCTGTCTAGAAAAAAGAACTCGTCCTTTACCTTGCCAGTTGTTGCTGCAGCCTAGGAAGAGATCTAATCAGGTGGGGGAGGGCACTGTAGACTTGGGAAGTAAACAGGAACAGATAAATTGGAAGAGACCCAAATTTAGAGGACTCACAAGCCATTGGTAATGAGTTTACTGCCCCCACCAAGTTTAGCTGGCTTATTACTACACTTACTGATGTGGTTATTCTTTTTTTAAGGTTTACTTATTTATCTTATTCGTTTGTTTATCTTATGTACTCACCATTGCTGTCTTCAGACACACCAGAAGAGAGCATCAGACCCCTTGCAGATGGTTGTAAGCCACCATGTGGTTGCTGGGAATTGAACTTAAGACCTCTGGAAGAACAGTCAGTGCTCTCAACCACTGAGCCATCTTTTTAGCCTGATTGATTTACTCTTTATTGAGATAGAGTATGGGTGTGAGGATATGCATAGAAGTTTGCAAGGGTCCTGGAAACAGAACTTAGGTTGTCAGTTTTGTCAGTAGGAACCTTTCTTTATCCACTGAGCCATCTTGCTGCCCACGTCCTTGCTAGCCCAGATAAGCCTTGAGCTGAAGTCAGGTCTGTTTCAGCCTCCTGAAAGCTGGGTTTACAAGGAAGATGCCACATAGCTCTGGTGTCTTTAGTTTTCCATTATCATCTAGCCTGAGTACAACAGAGCTCAGCCTGGAAGTGGGATTCTAGGGCACACACCGAGCACTGAGAGAGGACCCTGTAGTTCTGGCTGGAGGCACAGGAAGTAGGCACCTAGTACTTGACATTGCCAAATCCCAGTCCCCCATCTTTTTCTAGTCCTGTGGTGGTGACAACAGTTTGTAGACTTTCTAGACACTGCTCCATTCTGCCCATGTGCACACTTGCTCCCAAACGCCTAAGAAAGGCTTTTCAGGGAGTCTGGGCTTGGTTGGCACATGTTTTTAATCCCAGCATTGGGGAGCAGAGGCAGGTGGATGAATCTCTGAGTTCAAGGCCAGCTTGGTCTACATAGCAAGTTCCAGGACACCCGGGGCTACATACAGAGAGACCCTGTCTCAAACAAAAACAAAAGGCTTTTCAGAACTGAACATAACAGCATGGCATCATCTTGCATAGGGACATTCCAAAACTCACCACAACTCATAAGACAGATCTGTTATCTCTCAAACATGCCAACATTCTTAGAACTTAGGTTTAGCATCTCGTACCCTAGCATTCAGTGTGGATAACGAGTGACTTGGCATATGAGTTATTGGGAAAACTTAATTCTTTCAGGAAAGGGTGCAAACATTACTACTGAGGAACACGCAGATGTTGGAATCACTTGATAAAAGCTAAACCACCTGTTATAAAAATTCCCCAGTTGTAGAGCATGGTGGTATACACTCAGTAGGCAGGAATAGGTAGTCTTTGTTCCAGGACAACCAAGACTACATTTTGAAGCAGTGAAATTCTGCCTCGAAACAAAACAAAAAATCCCCAGTAGGTAATTATCAAAACCAAAAGTTTCAGCAAAGAACCAGTGTAAAAAGAACCAACCCACAAGATTAGAGCAAAATTGCAACTAAAACCTCAGAAGCTGGGCATCCTCCTCAATGTTACTGTTGGTACCAAGATCTCTAGCCCATCAGCCTGGGCTGGCTGGAACTCACTGTGTAGTTTTGGCACTAGCTGCCCAGTCTCATATCTTGCAGGAGTTTTGTTCTCTCTCTCCATCATGTAGGTCCCAGGAACCAAACTCAGGTCACTAGGCTTTGGCAGCAAGCACATTTACCTGCTGAACCGTCTTGCCGGGACTAAAATCTGTTTTTTATAAAATGAGCAAATGAACCCAATACAAGAATTTCATATTAGTTGCTATAGTTAATGTCTTAGAAGTCAAGGTTCTTTTTCTGTGTAAATCCCGGCAGTGGTGGTGCACGCCTTTAATCCCAGCACTTGGGAGGCAGAGGCAGAGGCAGAGGCAGGCGGATTTCTGAGTTCGAGGCCAGCCTGGTCTACTGAGTGAGTTCCAGGACAGCCAAGGCTATACAGAGAAACCCTGTCTCAAAAAAACAAAAACAAAAAAAACAAAAAAAAGTTGCTGTGTGTGTGGATTAGGACTGGTGTGGCCATGGGCAGGTACTGATGTACAAAGTATCCAGTTTCCTGGAGGGGTGAGAACTTGTACATCTAAATTGTTCATGGAGCAGAGAGCACTTAGATTTTCTTTGACAAAACATCTGACAATTAGCAATTTGAAGAAAAATTTGCTAACTCTTGTATATGTAAATGATATTTATTGGTGACATGTCAAAGGAAATAGACCATTTAAAATGACCTTTTACCTGCAATTTGACAAAATGACATTTCACCCTGTTTCTATTTTATTTAGGGATTTTTTTTTTTAACGTATATGAGTATTTTACCTGCAAGTATGTCTGTGCAGCACATACATGCAGTGCCCTTGAAGGCCAGAAAAGGGTATCAGATCGTCTGGAACTAAAGTTACAGAGGGTTGTAAGCCACCAATCTGGGTCATCTGGAAAAGCAACTCATGCTCTTAATCACAGAAGCACCTCTCCAGCCCCAAACAGCACATTAAAAAAGCAGTTTATCAAACTAGCCATGGGGACACAAACTCGAATAGCAGCATTTGGAATGTGGAAGCTGAAAACTCAGGAGTCAGTTCAAGGCCAGCCTGTACCACAAAAGACCTGTCTCATAAAGTAAATATACAGCCATTAGTCCCTTTTCAAACATGGATTGTGGTACGTGGTCACAAAGAATGTAAACTAGTGTGTCTCCCTTAGCTAATCTTCTGAAGGAGAAATGAATGTTTTATGAAGTTTGTTGGTGAAATCAACACTTTTGCACCAGCAACTCCAGAGTGCTGTTCATGAGGCAGTTTCTCACTGTGCATCCTTGGTTGGCCTGAGGCGCACAGTGATGACATGCCCCTCTCCCCTGGGGTTGGGATTGAAGTTTTGTGCCATCACACACAGCAAGAACCTTTATGGAACATTCCCTTTTAAAGGAACTTATCATTTAAGAGTAGAATGGAGCATTCTCAGTTTAAAACCAAAGTAAAGGAAAACCATTGCTAACAGCCACCTGCGTAAGAATTGCTCAAGTTGAGGGCTGGAGAGATAGGTGGGCAGTTAAGAGCAAGGACCAAGGTTCAATTGCCAGCACCTGTGTCAGGTGGCTCACAACCACCTGTAACTCCCAAGGAATTAGATGCCCTGTCCGCTGTAGGTACCTACTCTCTGGTGTGTATCCTCCCCATCCCTTAGTTGAAAATGACAAAAATAACTTTTTAAAAGAATTGCTAAAGTTCTAAATTGTTACAGTTTACATGGAAGTAGCAAACGCCTCAGTAAGTGCAATTGGATACTTTTCTCCTATTGTGATGTTTTGTTTGTTTAGTTTTGGTGTAAAGTGTCATTATGTAGCCTAGTAGATTGGTTTGTTAAACTCAGAATTCTCCTGTTTCAGCCTCTTCAGGGCTGGGATTATACTTCCACACCTGCTCCTGAGTGCTTCAACTTGATTTAATTGCTAAAAACAAAAAGTATGCATTGTATGCTGTGTTTTAAACATCTGTCTTTGGCAGCTATTTTAAAAGGGGGAGAAGGAAGGATCCAAGAGTAAATAAACTTAGATCTGGGACTGGAGTCGGTGGTGGAGCGCAGGTCTAATGCATACAAGTCCCACACTTTGGTTCCCAGCACAGGAAGAGACAAAACAAGTGCCTTGATCCTGGTGTCTTACACTTTACATGTGGGGAATGGGAATGGGAATGGGCTCTGTGGGTAAAACACGAGTTGCATGAGCTTGGCAACTGTACTTGGAATCCCCAGAACCCATGTAAAAGGTGGGCATGCACAGAGACCACCTGTAACCCAGCACTCAGGAGGCAGAGGCCAGCTTCCTCACTGTAGACCAACTGCCCTTGAGTTCATGTCCCCGCTCCCGGCCCCCCAGCATTTCCTCCTGCAGCTGCTACTAAGGTGGGTTGCAGGTGTGAGTTGTCATACCCATTGTTTATTGTTTTCGCATTTGTGTCTTACAAATTTCTTTTTCAACCTAGTCATGTTTGTGTGTGTAATCCCAGCATGAGGGTGCTGAGGTGGAAGGATCCCCAAGCTAAGGCTCACCTGGTGATCTTCATAGTGGATTCTAGGTCAGTCAGGGCCACGTGAGACTGTTGGAAAAGGCCAATGAGAATATAAGTAAACATCCCTTTCAGGGCTGCTCCCGTCGCGCCTTGGTAGTTCATGTTCTTTTTATTTAGTTCAATGCATTCCTAAGAAATTTCCCTAGCCAGGCTGTGGTGCAGCTCAGCAGCAGAGCACCTACCTAGCACTGTGAAAAAGAGCGCATGTGTCTGGAAGATCCAGGCCCTTCCAAAGAAAGGAACAGAAAAAGGAAAATTCCCTTGACCTATGAGTTACTTAGAAGTGTGCCGTTCATTCGTTCAGTGTCTACTTTCCAGTCATGAGGAGAGTCTTCTTCTCTGTAGCTGATTTGTTTGACTATTTTGTGGTCAGATCATTCTATATAATTTCAGTTCTTTTCAATTTGTGGAGATTTGTTTCATGGTCAGCATAATATTCATCTTGATAGCTCTGTGGGTTCTTGAGAGGAATATATTTTGGCTGTTGGGTGCAGTGTTCTCTAAAGACTAGAATATGGCTGCTTGCTGGGGGTTGTGAGCTGCCGAGTGGACGCTGGGAAGTTGCACCTGGGTTCTCTAGAAGAGGCGCAGTCTGTTAAAGTGCTGTACCAGCTCTCCCGTGCCAGCTCTCTGGCACCACCACACACCTTTTTTGGGGTCTTGAAGGAAAAAAAAAATCCTTTCCCCCTTAACCAGTGTTGAGAACCAAAGTCAGGACTTCGTGCTTCCCTTAGCAGTCATCCTGCTGCTGAGCTAAAGCCTCGACTCTTAAATATAAACCCTGGATAAGATGACATAGGCGAGCTGGGAGGAGTCAGAGCTTAATGAAGGAAAACAAACAGACAGCTTTCTTAAAATGTCAGACTTCTGCCACCACAAAACACCTGTTAATCCATAGATAATGGAAGGAAGGGTCTGTGGGTGTTGCTTGGTTTTCATATTCTAGCATGTCTGAAACCATAGATTTGATTTCTAGCATATAGATCACCACATGGCCAGGTGTGGTAGAGATCAACTCAGGCTACATGAGACCCCGTCTCAATACCAGTGTATATAAAATAGATGCAAACCACATTTCCTATGAAAAACTGGAATATTTAAGGTGCTCTCAAAATTCAGTGATTTAAGACCAGCAGGACATTTTTGCTAGAGAGGACAGATAGTATGAGGCAAGATGGTCAAGGGCCACTGGTCAGCCAGGAGGAAATAGGAGCTAAGGTGTACCACACTTGTTCTCAGATGTCAAAAATAGAAACTCACAGTATGAAAAGCTGGCAGTTTTGGGAAAACTGGATTTCATCCATTTTGGGGTATTGTAAATTATATAGTCATCTGAAAAATAGTTGAGCAGCTTCTAAGAAAACTAAATATGTGTGTTTTCCATGTGAGCCAGCAGCTATGCCCCTCAGCATTGATCCCAGAGAGCTGAAAACTGACATAAAAATCTGAATATAACTCTTCGTAGCAGTTTTATTTTTCTTTATGGTGTTTTGTTTGCTTGAGACAAGGTCTCACTGTATAGCCAAGGCTGGCCTCAAACTCACAACAATCTTGCATGACCCTCCCTTCTGCCACAGCCTCTAGTATGAACCACTTCAGCTGAACAGGGAACATAGTCAGCACCGCTACACTCACACCCATGCACGTGGCACCACCGTTCACAGTAGCTAAGCATGGAGCCGGCCTAGATGCCATCAGCAAGCAGATGGGGAAAGGAACTCTGACGCATCTGCCATTCAACCTTGAGATAGAAAGTAGGAAGGACCTAGGGCTATGGTAAGAGAGAGGAAGGGACCTAAGTGGGCAGGGTAGAGAGGAAGATGGGGGCTGGAAAAGACAGATATCGAGTATTCTTATGTAGAACCTGGATTTAATCGAGTGTGTGTGTGTGTGTGTGTGTGTGTGTGTGTGTGTGTGTAGGGAGAGAAGGAGGGAGAGGGAGAGATAGGAAAGTAGAAGGGAAAGCAGAAGGGACCGTAGGGTAGAAGAGCAACAGGGCCGAGGTGGACAGCTAGAGGAAGGAAGATGATGCTGGGCAGATACAGTCAAGAGCAGGGCGGCCCGTGCATGGACAGTCACACACAGCACTTTATGTGTGTGCCCGATCTTTAACTCTTAAGTTATAGCTCCATTTTCATAATAGTAGTAATGCCACAAAACTATGACTTTGAAAACAAGTAAGTAACTACCAGGAGATTGAAGGTAAAACTGGTGTGACCATAAAAAGATAAAGGAAATCTCTAGTAACAGAATGATTCTAAACACTGAAACAGAATGATGATTTTATAAAGCCATGTGATGGACTATTCAAGATCTGTAGGCCCATACATACAGTGCAGATGTTGTGAGTCTCTGATATCATCATATAGGTAGTGATCGGGAAAATAAATGGATTGTACAGAGTCTGTATACTGCCTTTTTTAAAAAGTTAATTCTTTTGAAACTTTTATCAGCTTAAGGTAAAATGCATTATAAAATATTTTCTCCTTTTAAAGAATTTGTTCATTTATGTGCATGTGGTAGGAAGATGGGAATGTGCAGATGCCCACAGAGGCCAAGTGTCACATCCTCAAGAATTGGGATTACAGGCTGTTGTGAGCTGCCTAACATGAATACTGTGAACCAAACTTGTGGACCTCTGGAAAGGCTGCTGAGCCAGCTCCTATAAAAGTAATCTAAAGCCATTATATAAATATATCATAAATTCAAACAAGTTGCAGTCAGTTGTTGCCCAGAGAATTGTTGTGTCAGTCTCAAGTGGCTGAGGTTGGCCTTGCCTCTGTGTGGCTGAGGTTGATTTTGGACTTCTGTTCCTTTTGCCCCAACCTCCTAATTACTGGGATTGTAGACATACAGCACCGTGCCTGATTTTCTATGGTTACAGATCTAAACTGGGGCCCTGTGTACTAGGTAGGCATCCTACCAGCTGAGCCATGTCCTCACATCCCACGTGGAGCTCTTGAGGCTGCTGGCATCAGTATTTAACACTGCTTGGATATTCAGGAAGAGAAGACAATTCATTATTTGGTTTAACTAAATTTTCATGTTAACAAAAATAGAAGATTATGTTTATTAAAAAGACAAGACGACTCTGTGCTTCATCATTAAGACCACAGACCTCGGTACAGACAGGACTCCAGAGCAGTGACAGCCTGGGGACACACCATACTATTTGGATAGGAATTTCTTCCTTTCTACTTTTTGATTTACTGAGATTTAGTGGTTCTAAATATATGCACAAAGGTTAGAGGTAGGTGTGTGTATTGTGTATATGCGAATATGAATTCTTACTTGAGGGGCATGGCTGTCAGCAGCAAGTGCATATTAAGTTCGAGCTCAAAAACCTGCTGACTGGTGCTGCACAGGCCAGGCTTTTAAATAGCAATGCTTTGGGGGATGGTGTTCTAATTTTAGTTGAAGGTATAGGTTAGATTTCATTTCTCACAAATGATCCAGAAGATTCACTGATCATCGAAGAAATAGTCCCACCGTGTGCCTAGGTGCCATTATAAGGACTTTAGGTCCCCTAGCTATACATGACCTCGCCATTCTTACCTTTGCTATTGAAGAGTCTGAGCTTCGGTTTGGTAGCTTGAGCAAGACTACACCACAAGTATTTGTGGAATTTGAGACCACATTCCAGAGCCAAAGTTGGTGGAGATATTAACAATTGTTTTTCACTGTGTGTGTGTGAGTGTGTGTGTGTGTACATTTAATTGCTTGACTTGATTTTTGTCTCCAGTAGCAGTGGACTTGCTAAAGAAACTAGTTCCCTTAAAAGTTTTCTTTCATTTATTTATTGGGTGTATATGTCCATGTGTGGGTAGGTGTGTACACACATGGGTGTGTGGGTGTGTGCTGCCACAGCATGTGTGTGGAGGTCAGGATGATTTGCAGGAGTTGATCCTATCTTTCTACCTCGTGGATTCCACAGGTCACCAGCAGGCTTGGCAGCAAGTTCTTTCACTGCTGAGCCATCTCACCAGCCCTGGCCCCCTACCTTAACCTTACTAAAGCCTTCTTCAGTAGCAGCAGCAGCAGCCAGTGGCAGTCCTGTGAGCATTCTGTATACTTCAGCCTTATCGTTTCTAATGTCTTCAAGAGACCTGGAAGCAGGACAATCATTTTTGTTGATTCCGGAAACCAGAGGCCTTTATTCTCTCCTAACTCATTGATCAGATTATTGTTTCTAGGGAGATGACCCCACTGTGATAAAGGACTGGGTAGCAGGGAGATGTTCTCTAAATGTAAATGAATCCATCCTTGGGATTATCCACTGTGTAACTAGGCAAGCCCCTGAGATCACAATGCAAAACACAGTGAAAAGGTTATACATTCCCACTCTGTACGTTAGACAAAGTTTTAGTTCCTCTAAAGATGATTAAACAGGTCAGAGTGAAACAGACAAATAGCCCCCACACACTCACAAAGTTCAGAACTGTACTTTTTAGATTTTCGTTGAAATCAAGGCATATTGCTCCAAATTATAGATATGTTTAATGATTAAAAAAATTGAGCCTGGCTGTTGACAGTCATGTCCTGGGGAACACGGTGAGTTGGTCTAACTTTGTCTTCTCTTCACAGGAGTATATCAAGGGGCTGTGCGAGCCTGAGCTGGAAGAGAGGGAGTGCTACCCCAAGGCCATGCACTGCATTTTTGTGGGGGCACAGAGCCTCTTTCTGAAGAGCTTAATTCAGGACACTTGTGCTGACCTCTGCGTTTTAGATACTGGGCTTCTTGGCATCCGAGGAAGCGCTGAGGCTGTGGTCATGGCCAGGAGTCACATTCAGCAGTTTGTGAAGCTCTTTGAGAATAATGAGAACCTCCCCAGTAATCAGAGAGAGTCAGAAATCAAACGGGAATTCAGACAGTTTGTTGAGGCCCATGCAGACAGTTACACAATGGACCTGTTGATTCTGCCTACTTCCTTGAAGAAGGAACTACTGAGTCTCACACAGGGGGAAGAGAGTCTGTTTGAAACAGGAGATGATGATGTCATTACTGTTGGAGATGTGCGGCCACCAGAGTTCACACAGAGTGCTGCCACAGGACCGAGTATTGCTAGAGATGAAATTGTTGTACAGGAAGATTCCAGAAATAAAGCTAGGACCCCTGTTTCTGAGCTTACAAAACAAATGGACACTGTCTTTTCTAGTTCACCAGATGTGCTTTTTGTTCCAGTGAATGGTCTAAGTCCAAATGAAGATGCTCTTTCCAAAGACAGAGTTTGTCACAAGAGGAGGTCTTCTGATACGGAAGAAAGGCATACCAAGAAGCAGTTTTCCTTAGAGAATGTTCCAGAAGGGGAGCTTTTGCAAGATGGTAAGGCATCAGCTGGAAATGAAGTCATTGACCTGTCTGATCCTGCTATGAACTCTACAAATCTAAGCCCTGATGGAAAAGACACTACAGAAGAAATGGAATACAATATCCTTGTTAACTTCTTTAAAACCATGGGCTATTCCCAAGAGATTGTTGAAAAGGTCATTAGGGAGTATGGGCCTTCTACAGAACCATTATTGCTCTTAGAGGAGATTGAAAAAGAAAATAAAAGGCTCCAAGAAGACAGAGACTTTCCACCTTGCACTGGGTATCCAGAGGCCAGTCAGAGCAGAAGTACAGGAGTAGGGAACACCACAAATGAACTCACAGCAGATTCCACTCCAAAGAAAACACAGAGTCCCACAGAGCAAAATATGGTGGAAAGATTCTCTCAGTTACCGTTCAAAGACTCTAAACAGTGTACCTCAAATTGCAGAATTAATTCTTTCAGAACAGTGCCAGTGGGACAGAAACATGAGATCTGGGTCTCAAAACAGAACTCAGGTTGTCCTGTAGACCTGGAGACTGATGGCCCCTCGGTCTCTGTTGCCTCTGCCAGCCCTAAAGATGTCAGTTTTGTTTCAAGGGGAGCATTAGGGCACCAACAGAGAAACCCAGCTTTTCCTGAAAATGGTTTTCAACAGCAAACAGAACCTTTGCTTCCAAATAATGCGAAGCCTGCCTGTGAGAAGCGGTCTGGCCACTGTAGCTCTCCTCAGCCCAAGCCAAATATTCCCCCACTTTCTCCACCACTGCCGCTGCCCAAGCTGATACCTTCAGTTCCTGAGACTCGATTGGGAGGATCCTCTGATCATATTGATTCCTCAGTTACGGGGGTTCAAAGGTTCCGAGATACCTTAAAAATACCATACAAGCTGGAATTAAAAAATGAACCAGGAAGAGCAGACTTGAAGCATATTGTTATTGATGGGAGTAATGTTGCAATTACGTAAGTCACTCTGCAGAGTACTCTTAGTTTTCTAAGCAGTGTCAGAGGGGCACGTGTGTGTGTGTGTGTACACGTACATGTATGTATATGTACATAGACTGTCCTATATATTCTAGTGGATCTGCATCCTTTCTTGGGGAAGACCAGCTGCTTGTAAAGTTTTGCATTTGATATTGAAATAATTATTTAAAATATAAATCCCAACAGTAGGCTTTGCTACCTGCCCCAACAAGGTTTATGGTCCTGAATGAATTAAACACACACACACACACACACACACACACACACACACACACACACACATAGCCTTTATATTTTAATATGCCTTAATCAACACAATAGCTGGGCTGTTTCCTAACCTCCATGCAGTTATTACTTACTAAACTATCTTGGCTGCTCTGGGCCCAGAGGGCTGCACAACTGGGCTGCGTTCTGGGCCGCACTCTCCCTGTTACTTCACATGGCAGCCATGCCTCTCTGTCCTGCACTCTTCTCAGTCATGTCTCTCTTTCCCTCCCCTCCACACTCTTCTGGCTTGGAGCATCTCCTTCCTCCTTCTCCTCCTCCCAGTCCCAAGCCTGGGAAGCCTAAAAGTCCTGCCTCTCTCTGCCCTGCCTAGACATTGGTTGCCTGTAACATTATTTACCAGTCAGAACCAACTGGGGACAGGGTCCCTCAGTGTCTTATGTTAAGACTCTTGTAAACAATTCTGGGGACCCAAATTAACATTTAGAATAGAAGTAGCATTAGGCCAGACATTTGGTCTTTTGGGGTTCTGAACTTTCCCTTCACCCTATTCCTGTGGGTAAGAGTCTATATTTTCACATTACACATCACTCTGGCACATAGGATACAGCTGTAAGTGAGTTACACTTGGAAATTTGTGTTACCATTAAACTCCCAGTACAAGACGTAAGACAGTCTCTTAGAGCCCAGTCTGCCTGCTAATGGTGGTCCTTGTCTCGGCTCCCTCAAAAACATTTTCAAGAATACTTTATTTTTAATTAAGTGTATCTGTGTTTCTGAAAGTCGATTTATACACATGAATACCTTACACACAGGGGCCAGAAAAGTGTCTCCAATCCCCTGTTGCTAGAGTTGTGGGTGGATTGGGCAACCTGCTGTGAGTGCTGGAAACAGAATTCAAGTCTTTCTTGACTCCCAGTTCCTACAGGCGGTAGACCCTGAGAGGAGTCTTCTGTGCTACTGAGTGTTTTATGGCATCTTCCTGGGATCCTAAAAGATCCACTCATGTCTTGTAGTTTTAGGAATACTAAACTATGGCATTTTTTTTCTGGTACTCATGTTTGGGCAAGGGCCTTCTCTGAGTGAGACAAGCACTCCACCCTGGTCAGTCTCCCAAATCCTCTTCATCTTTCGTTTTGAGCTGCTCTTCCTAAGTTGCCCAGGCTGGCTGACCAGGCTGTGTTTAGAGTCACAGTCCTCCTGCCCTGTCTCCACTAGTGCTTCTATTACAAGCATGAAAAATTAGTTATTGGCATGTGTTTATTTTGTTTTATGTGTATAAGTTTTGCCTGCATGTTTCTATGTCCATCAAGTGCATACCTGGTTTCCACAGAGACCAGAAAAGGGTGTTAGATTCCTTAACACTACAGTGACCGTTTGAGCCACTGTGTGGGTGCTGGGAACCGAATCCAAGTCTTCTGCAGTAGTGGTAAGTTTTCTTGGATGCTGAGATATCTCTCCAGCCACCTACGTTAGTTCTCCTCCTCCTCTTCCTCCTCTTCCTCCTCCTCTTCCTCCTCTTCCTCCTCCTCTTCCTCCTCCTCTTCCTCCTCCTCCTCCTCATGTGTATGCATGTGTGTTTGTGTGAATGCATGCCACATATCTGCAGGTGCCAGAAGAGGCCAGAAAACTGCACTGGCTCCTCTGGAGTCAGAGCTCCAGGCAGCTGCAAACCTCCCTGTGTTGCTATGGGAACTGAGCTCAGCCTCCCTGAAAGAGCAGTAGCACTTTCAATATCTCTAGTACTACTTTTTTTTTCTTTTCTTTTTTTGTTTCATTAAAATTTACAAGCAGATATAAACAAGAAGACTCTTCGTGGGCTTCCTCAACAGTTGGTAGTTCATGACCAATCTTGTTTCATCTGGAATCTTCTTACCTACCACTTTAAGCCATTTAATGTATTTTATTTTTTGTTTTATTCTGTTCATTTTCCCTGTGCGACTGGGTTTGGAAGCCAGGCTCTTCTGCTGGTTCGGGCAGCGCTTTGCTGCTGCGCTTCCTCTAGCCCTTTGGTGCTTGTAAGGAAATCTCAGATACGTATTTCATCCATAAGTACTTCAGAGTATGTCTCAGATACAGTCCGTGTTGCTTTCTGGGAATTATTTCTTACTCAGAGGAAAGAGGGGACTTTGTATCTTGGCAACTGCCTTCCTCGTGGTGGTAAGAATTCTTGCTCAGTTTCTCTCCCTTTCTTTCAGTGTGTATGTGTCCTTTTCTTGATGAACTCTGGGACCTGTTTGTCCTTGGCAGCAGGACAGAGCTCACTGCTGATGGGGAGCAAAGCCACACACTTCTTAGGTCAAGTCCCATATGAACTTGGTGTGCTTGGTGAGGTGCCTCCAGCAGCAACTGTTCCTGCCATGCTCGTGGCACTGGAGCCGTAGGGTGGCAAAGAGTCATGGCTGCTGACAGCAGTGTGGTCCACGAGTGGAAAGGCCCAGTTGGTGGGGTTTGATCCATTAAGTTGTTTGTCATCCTTCATCCTGCCTTACAGTCTACACAGCCCAGATTTATGACTTGTAACTTTTGGTATGTAGTTTTTGTTTTAAAACATGGACTCACCATGTATCCCTGGTCTAGAGATGGCTTTGAAGGCCAGGCTGACCTTAAACTCAAAAAAGATCTAGCCTGCCTTCTAAGTGCTCAGATTATAGACATGTCCCATTACACCTGGCCTGTTGGTTTAGAGTCAGAGCCCTACTCTATAGCTCTCGCTGGCTTGCTATGTTGTTAACCAGGCAGGCTCCAAAGTCATGGAGACCCTCCAGTCTGTGCCTACCATGTGCAAGACTTCAGTGGTGTGCATGCCTAGTGGTATGAATTTTAACAAGTATAAGCATTGTTTTGCTTTTCTTTTTTAAAAAATAAATCATTGATTATGTTTTCATTTATTGTCATAGTTTAAAAAAAAAAAAAAAGTGTCACCATGTTCAATATTAGAAGTTTAGCAGTTTGGGCCGGGGATGCATGCGGCCCTGTTGGTAGAATGCTTGCCTAATATTCTTGAAGCCTTGGGTTTTATCCACCACACCATGTAAGCTGGGTGTGGTAGCCCCTTCCTGAACTGCAGCCCTGCCAAGGTGAAGGCAGGAGGATCGAGGTTGGAAATGAAAGGCAGGTTGAAAGTGCTGTGCCTGTGTCCTTGTCCCCAAGCAGCTGCCCATCGTCACCTCACATTGGTTTACCTAAGTAAAACTGGAAGAACCATTCAAGTACCTGTGGTCCAGGACTGGCTCCTCTTCCTCACTGTTCAAAGTTCTTAAACTGACTGACTGCACAGAGTTAATGTCGTGATTTTGAAGAAGTTAATTCCTCTGTAAAACCTTTCTACCTATGGAAAGATTTCCCAAATTGATATTCGAACAATAAACGCAGACGAACCAAGGCTGAGCATGGGAATGATGCTGTGTGTGCATGCTGTATGTGTGTGTCTCTGTGTGTATGTGGAGACCAGAGCTTAAGATTAGTGTCTTCTGTTGCATTCCCCCTTGGCTGTTTGGTTGGTCGGTTGGTTGGTTAGTTATTTGGTTGGTTGGTTGGTTAATTGGTTGGTTGGTTGGTTGGTTGGTTGTTTTTGACTCAGGGTCTTTTACTGAACCTGGAGCTCACCAATTTGGCTAAATTAGCTGGTTGAGGGTAAATTAGCTGGTTGAGGGAACTCGAGGGTTCCTCCTGCCTTTGCTTCCTCACCAGTGCTAGGATTACAGGTGGGCGCCCCCACATTCACTTGTTACCTGGGTGCTTGGGATAGGAACTCAGGTCCTCATGCTTCTTCCGCAGGTACTTTCCCCCTGGGCCAGTCATAGCACCTCTCACAGTGGTCACCATGAGTGCAGTGCTGCTGCTCCCCCAAGACAGGATGGGCTCCATCTCTGATTCCTTCCAGTTTGCACACAGTGTGCCTCCACAGACAGACACCACAGACAGCACTTGGATATAGTGCTGCTGTTTTTGAAAAACAGTGGTTATCACTTAAATCAAACATGTATTAACATGCATTTTTAATATTTGTTTGCTTGTTGTGTTTGTGTCTGTGTCTGTGTATGCCGTATGTAGTAACACAGGTGTGTGAACACTCAGACGTGGATGCTAGGAACTCATGTCCTCTGGAGGAACCACAAGTGCTCTTAACTGCTGAGATGAATTATTATATTATCCCCATTATCTTAATCAGTTTTATATTTATGTGTATGGGTATAGGGACACAGGGAGGCTGTGCACACGCAAGCTGGTGCATGCAGGCATCAGAAGAGGTGTTGGATCCCCTGGAGCTGAGGTTACAATTGGTTGTGAGCCTGACACAATAGTGTCAGGGTTGTGCTCCAGCCCTCTGCGAGAGCAGCAAGTGTTTTTAACCACTGGGCCAACTCTTCCCAGCCACTTACTGTTTTTGGATACTGATTCTTTCTAAAGGATTTGACTTTTCTTCAGACTTACTGATGTCTGTGTTTAAGAGGGCGCACGCCTATAACCAGCACTCAGGAGGCAGAGGCAGTCAGACCTCTGAATTTGAGGCCAGCGTACTCAGCAGAGCTACACAGAGAAACTCTTAGAAAACAACAGTAAAAGATTTTACCCTAAAACAGAGTGGATTCACATGGAATGTTAGTAGTCGTATTTCCTGCCCTTGCCTATCTTTCTATAGCAGGTTTTATGACTTTTTATTAAGTGGAAGCTAGAAGTTACAAATCAAAATTTATAACTTGATGACACGATTGTCATTCTGATCATTTTTACTGAGACCAAATGTTTTTTAATTTAATGTTTTTGGCAGTGCTGTTTGAGAGTTGAACTTTGGTTCTTATACACAGTGGGCAAATTCTCTGCTTCTAAAACTTCATTCTCAGCCTGCTGCTTTGTGTGTGTGTGTGTGTGTGTGTGTGTGTGTGTGTGTGTGTGTGTGTGTGATATGGAATCTTCCACGAGTTTTTTTGGAACAAGAATTTGGAATAACTTACATAACCTTGCCCAGGGTCACACCTACACTTGGGGCCACAATGTCTTCCCTTGCATCTGGACTGCCTGTGTCTTCACAGAAGTTAAGATTAGAATGTCCAGACCTTATCATCATTGAACACACAAGTGCTTCAGAGGACCCTCACCCATTTGACCTAGCTAGGTGCTGTCATAATTGAGAAGGAAATCTGAGGCCATCAAGAGCATCAAGGCCATCTTGGTGGGAACTCCCCTGAAGCAGAAGGGGGTACTGCTCCACCCTGGATTGCTGCTGTTTATTTGTCTGCCATGATGTCTGCAGCTCGTATATATGATGAAAGATTCCAGAACACCTGCCTTATGCTGCTGACTCTGTATGGTTTTGGTTCGTTTCCCCCTTGTTACCGTGAACGAGTCAGTAATGAGTCAGTGGACGTGTTTGCGGTATCTGGCTCCACAGCAGTGGTGGCTGAAACCCCAGCCCGAGAGCACCTGACTTGTCTGCTTTGGTGATTTCCGTGTAGATGGGGTTTGCCCATTTACTTGTCAGAACTACATTCTGTCCATTCTTCTTGCTGATCTTTCTATAGCAGGTTCCACAACGATTTTTTTATTAAGTGGAAGCAGAAAGAAATCATGCTTTCCTGGTTAACTTGGGGAGAAAGGGCTTTCTACTGTTTTCCCACACTGCCCTGTCTGGGTTGATGACCTGTGCTAGTAATGTCAGCTCTCTGCTCTAGACATGTTGACTGGCTGCTATAGTGTGAAAAACAGCCAGGTAATTTGTTTCCAGAGGCATGGAACAGGAAATCAGTCTCCCTGGAGAGCAGGTACACCTACCCTCCCAGGCTCAGAGGTGTTTCCTGCATGTGTGGGAGCCTCATGGTTTGGCCCCCAATGTAGAAGGTATTCTATGCACCTTGAATATATGCTCTCTAGGTCAGGGTAGACCCCTGGTCTATACTTCCTTGTCTGCCAGCCTCTCCGTTGCAGAGTCTCTGTGTGTAAACAGAGTCCTTCCTGGACTGTCCACTGTTAGGACAGCCGTTTAGCTCCACACGACTAAAGTTTGTCCTCCCTGGGGCTGAGGCTTAAACTCAACCACATCCCCAACATGCCATCTTATTTTTTTCTTTTTTATGTAGTTTTATTTTCTAGATAAGTCTATATACTTACTTACCCAAACTTGGAAACATTGTTTTTAACGCTGGAGACTTTCAGGGTAGAAACATGTTACGATCTTACCTCAGAGAACACTGAAAAAAACTGGGGCAGCATTAGTGCTTCCAGAGACTTTGTCACACCCCCTCAGAAGGCCAGGATAGCATGTGTGCATGTGTGTGTGTGTTTGTTTTTAACGTGGAGACCCTTTTTAAGGTTTTAGAGGCCTAAACAGGTTTCCCTTAAAAAGTAGGAGGCTCTTGATTTGGGGTCTTCATGTCAGAACTGGTTGACTTAACTCCAGGCCTGTCTTTGGTGTTAAACGATTTTTGTGTTATTCTTTAAAAACAACAGGATCCCCAGTTAACTCCTTTTTTCCCCCAGTAACAAGTGTCATGCAGATACATCCTTACAGTAGCAGCAGTGAGTTTAATTGCTTGTATGTGTTTTCTGGGATAAGATCTAATCTCAGGTTTTTTTGTTTTTTTGTTTTGTTTTGTTTTTAATGGGTCTCTGGAAAAAGAGAGTAGGCTTTATCTTGTAGCGAAGGGCAGGAACTGTGAGCAGCTCAACCTCTTGACAAACCAGCTGTTTGAATCCACTCTTCCTGCTCTCAAGGGTCAGGGATGCAAATGGGGTTGGCAGCATACTATAGTATAGCATGAGGGCCTTGGCCAGGAGTGGGGAAATTTGAGTCTGCCCCAGCACACCACTTTCCAGCTAGCCCCATGCTGTAGACAGGCCATTCTGTCCTGCCCCCACAGTAGATGAAAGCTGGGTGGTGAAAGGTCAGAACGGGTCTTCTGCCGGATTGCATCCCACAATACTGAGCCTTCAGAGGGCTGGAGGGAGGGTGAGGCTTAAGTAACCAGAGGACAACCACCTGGCACATGTATTATGGAGAATTTGCCTTTGCTGGCTCTGACCTGTCAGAGGTAGAAGGACCTGGAAGCCAACGCTGGCAGAGGATGTGTGTGGGAAGGACTTCTCTCCTTCACCTTTATTTAATTGCCTGAGACAAAAATGAAGGGGCTTTGTTTATTTTTATTGCATTCATTTACTTACTATGTGAGTATGTATGAGGAGTGTGTGCACCATGCTGCACGTGTTGTACTTTTATATGGGGGCTGTATACCCACATTTTTATTGTGCATGAATGTTTTGCCTACATGTGTACCATATACATGCCTAGTCAGAGGAGGGTTTCTGATCACCTAAGACTGGAGTTACAGATGGTTGTGACCCGCCATGTGGGTGCTAAGAATGGAATCTGTGCCCTTTGCAAGGTCAGCAAGTGCTCTTACCCAAGGAACTGTCTCTCTAGCTTCTGTCTTTGTATTTTGAAATGAACTGCCAGACTTGGGGGAGGGGGGCGGAGGTCACACACTGGTCTGAGTGCAGCCCCTTTTTGTTTCACAAGCAGGAGCTCAGCCATATTTGTCATCTACAGCTGTCTGACTGTTGTCACATTGCTATGGCAGGGTTGAGTGGTGACAGTGAGCACGGTGACTGTTACGGATTGACAGGTTCCAGCTTGCTTCTTACATGCTTACCTTTTTCTCTGCTTTTTGCTTCATTCCGTACAGTCCCCGTGGCCCTAGTTAGTTTCATTTGAATCTTGTTTTCAAATTGTTCTTTATAAGCTTTGAACTAGGAAACTTTTCAGTTCCCTGGAAAGTGGGTGGTGTACCTACCACCCATCAGAGGCAGCAGCAGCAACATTGAGTACTGTGGTATTGGCAGAGTCACATCTTTATTCCTGTCCTCAACCACAGGAAGGCACAGCACAGGCATTGTCACAGCTACTGAACTGTTTTTGCTTGAGGGACAAATTCTGTAATAAACTTCATAAGAAGCTCTAAGAAGTACACTGGCAGTGGAGCTTGGTGGTGGAGTGCTGACAGAGCATGTGTGAGGACCCAGGCCTGACCCACAACACAGATCCACAGTGGGGTAGACGGAACAAAAAACCACCACCGCCAGGATACTCTCTCAGTGGAGGTATATACATCAGTAATGCCAAACCTCAGGAGACTGAGGCAGGAGGATCACAAATTTAAGTCAGCTTCAATGATATACCAAGACCCTGTCTCAAACAAGAAGTTAAAGTTCTTAGAGGCCAGTGATTGGACAGAAATTTGGAATAGTATTTTTTCCCCAGTAGAATACATTTAAAACCCACAATATTACAGCAAGTATTACAGCAAGCCTGCCGCCCTCCACTGAAACAGCATACTCAGTCAGATACAGGGAAAAGACCCACGACTCTAAGCTGCAGGAAGGGCTCGGTCAGCAGGTCTAACGTGGCAAAGCAGCCAACTGTGCAACAAATGTGAACATAAAGGCATGTTTGTGTTGTTTTTGTTATGTATGGTTGCTCTTTTCTGTGGTAAAACCTAGATTTTCTATACACTTTAACCTGAAAGAAATTGTCCTTCCTTCCAGCCATGGTCTGAAAAAGTTCTTTAGTTGCCGTGGAATAGCAATTGCAGTTGAATATTTTTGGAAGCTCGGCAACAGAAACATCACAGTGTTTGTCCCGCAGTGGAGAACAAGACGGGATCCTAACATCACAGGTGAGTCCCAGTGATCTTCCATATTTCCCGTTAGATAGTTAGTGCTTAGAATAGAATTGTTCACATATCACAGGTGAGTCCCAGTGATCTTCCCGTATTTCCGCTTAGATATGCACACCTGTGATGTCAGTGCTCAGGAGATGGAGCAGGAAGGGCAGAAGTCTGGATGATCAGGGTCATCTTAAGTATGAAGTAGGACTTTTAAGGGGCCTAGTGTAGACACACCTCAGGTGAACAGTGTTGTAGTGTAAGAAGTGAGGGGAAGGGTGGAGAGAGAGCTTAGCTGCTAGAGAGGCTGTACCAGCCTGGGCTTTTGAGTGTTTAAAGGATAGTTTTTAAATGGTTGCTTGGTACATTTAGAACCTTCAAATATGTCTTTTCAGTAGTCTGATGGCTTACTATGAATCATTTCTGTTTGCCATATAGTACTTTGTGGCTAACCTACAGGCCCCACATAAAAGGTTCAAATTTCATATAAATTGTGAAATATTCCAGAGAAACTTCAGGTTGTTTTTGTCTTAGGTGAAAAGGCTGTGCCTAGCACAGTAGTCAGAGCACCTAGAGAAGAAGGTAAAACAGGGTGGGAGTGGTGGTCATAATTTTATAGATTTGTCTAGCACAGAAACAGGAAGTGAAACTTAGACATGAGGGAGATGGCAGTTCCGAGTGTTCCCAGCTTCCTTTATTTGGGAGAAAATGCACAGAAGCTCCCCAAGGATCGAGGCAGATCCACTCCTTTCTTTTCTAAGTGTCAGTACTGACTTACATAGCATGTAGCTTGGAGGCAGGGGGCCCTCCCATTTGGGACAGGTCAGGTCAGGTCAGGTCACTGGCCACCGCTTTGGTAAGAAATGCAAACACGGGAATCTTATGCTTCAGCTCTCAGCTTCTCTTGCCTATGTCTGCTTTTCCATAGTATGGCATTGGCCCTCCATTCTGTCACTACTCAAGCCTGTGAAAACCAGTAAATACTTGTACAGACAGCTAAGAGTAAGAGGAAGCTGCAGCCAGGCAGGAGAGCGAGCAGCCTCTCTCAGCTGGTACAATGGCAGTTCACTCCTGCAACCCCGTTTTGAGAGGGCTTCTCCCCTCCCACTCCCACACCCCCGCTTTGGGGGACTCTTGTCATTTCTCTTTTTATACTCTACTTACTTTTGGGAAAGTTCTTGGGGGCAGGATTAAGTATAGGTTTCTGGTTTAGTTGTCATTTTGAGGCAGTTGAGTTGAATATTTTGTTAGCTTGTTTAAAATCTACCCAGTCAGTTCATATGCTGGGCTTGCCTTAGTGTGAGTCTTCATTGATTTTTCTTCTTTTGGTGAGTTAGTAAAGTTGAGTAAATGGGGAAAAGAGTCTTTCTGCAAGTCCCCAAGTGAAATATTTGGGTTTGCATTCATTTATTTACACATCTGGGAAGATAGTCTTTGCTGAATACATATCAACTTCTTCCATGAACAGAACAGCACTTCTTAACCCAGCTCCAGGAGCTTGGAATATTATCTTTAACTCCTGCCCGGATGGTCTTTGGAGAAAGAATTGCTTCTCATGATGACAGGTATGAAGGGCTGTTTTTCTTCCCAAGGTGGGAGTGGGGTGGTAAGGAGCCAGCTTCCTGTCCACCAGATAGGTCTGCACTCTGAAGGGATCTGCTTAACTCAGTTCCAAACTCATTATCAAGACCGTTAAGATAATCTGTAAGTTTAGGAATGGCACAGAAGAAACTTGGGTGGTTTGTTTGGAGTTTGTTTATTTTAGTAAATATGTCTAAGATGGGAAAAGGCAGGTGTGTAGTTGGTTGATTTTTTTTTTTTTTTTCTTTTTTTCTTTTTGGAGATTGGGTCTCACCATGCAGCCCTGGCCCAGAACTCACTCTGTAGATTTCAGATCTAAGCAGATCTCTGTGTTGGTTCAGGCCAGCCAGGTTAACACAGTGAAATCCCCATCCCCAAAAGGAGGAATTTTGATTCCAACCTTACCCGTAGTATGTAGTTTACAACTCTGTTCTCATGCTATCGTGTCTGTAGTAACATGCATGGTGTCTGGGCTCCTCAGGCTGTCTGTCCCTTCTTCTCCAGGTTACTCTGTCCATTTCCACATCCCTCCCAGTGAAGGCAGGGCTTTATTTGTTACCCAAGCTGGTATATGGTTGAATGGGAAAGAGGTGAGTTAGGGCCACAGTAGACATTCACTTACTGACAGGAAAGAGACTGTGTTAGGTGGGGTGGATCCAAGCTGCCATTGTAGAACAGTGAGAAGAGCTGAGCAAGGGTTGGACAGGGTTCAGAGCAGCCCTGGGAATCTGTCCTGAGGGAACCCTGTGTGACCGCTGTAACAGGCTCAGGAGCCCTGGAGCTCAGGCAGGAAGCCTTCAGGTCCTGACCTTTCTTCTCACAGCCAGACCTGCAGCTGAGGCTTTTGCTTGGCTTCTGCAGCTCTCTGGGTATTAAAGAACATGGGTGTGTATCCCAGTGGATATAAGAGAAGCCTTCCAATCTACTTTTATTGACATTTGGGTAAATAGCAGCATTGAAATGTATGTGCTTTAAAAATAAACTGTAATGTTCCTAAATCAGGAAGTCAGCCAAGCGTGGTAGTTCAAACCCATGATCTCAACACTTGAGTGGCAGAAGCAGAAGGTTTAGGAATTCAGAGCCATCCTCAGCTACACAATGAATTCTAAGCTTGCCTGGAATATATGAGACCCTGGGTGAGGCGGGTGGGATGCAGGTATAACAAATAAATAAACAAAACACCTTCTAAGGTTCCTGAGATCTTGGAAATGAGACTGCTAAGAACGGTGTTCATTCATACTTAGAGGCTGCTAAGGAGGACAGTCATTCGTACCTTTGATGCCAGAGATCTCTTTTTTGTTTCATTTTCTTTGTTCTCATTCAAAAAATAACATTTCCATCAACTCCACAGGTTTTGGTTCTGTTTTGTTTTGCTTTTTTAAATAGGTTCTCACTATGTAGTCTTGGCTGTCCTCAGACTTCACAGATTACCTCTGCCTCTGTTCCACAAGTGCTGGATGTAAAGGTGTGCACTGCTATGCCTGGATATTCACAAAGATCTTGAGAGGGTTTGAACAGGACTAATCTTCAGCAGTATGACACAACTCTTTATTATTTAATTCTTACTTTTTTTTCAGCACCATTACATGAGGCCCTAGTTCTATTCCTAGCACCCTACAAATCAGGAATGATGACACACACTGTAATCCAGCATCACAAGGTAGAGGCAAGAGGATCAGACGGTCAGAGTCATCCTCAAGTTACTTAGTTCAAGGCCAACCTGGGAGACTTAAGACCCTCTAATAAAACCCTTCTCCCCAGCCATGGAGCGTCCATCCTGGTAGTTTCTCTACTGCACTTCCGCCTCACTTACACTTGCCTAGCATGCCAGGCCCTCCCTCCATTTGATCACCAGCACTGTAAGGACTGTTGTTAAAATGCAAACCTGTCTCACCACCCTGGGCCCTTCCTAACCAAATGAATCTGTCTATATTTAAGCCAAACTGAAGGGTGGTTCTGACTGATGTCTTTTTTTTTTTCTTTTTTTTTTTTATTGGATATTTTATTTACACTTCAGATACCATCCCCTTTCCCCATCCCCCCCCTTAGAAAACCCCTATCCCATGTCCCCTTTTCCTTTTTGCACTTATACATTTTTTTTTAAATGTTAATCAAAGGCTTTATAAGTTTGGTAATGCTCAATCAGAGGTGTAACCCACTACCCAACCTAGATATATCAACTATCTTTGACTAGTGGAGATACATGAACATCTGTCTCCCTGTCTCCCCCCTCTTTCTCTCATCACCTAGCTTCTCCTCTCCTTCTCCTCCTCCTCTTCTTACTCCTTCTCTTCCTTCCACCTTAGCTCCTCCTACATATCACCCTTCCTGTTAAAATGAAACTTTTCTCTCAAAATACAATTAGAACATAATTGTATTTTGTCTTCTTAAAGCAAAGCAGAAAATGGATTGCTTTTTAAAATTGCACAGCTGACCATCAAGTAACTAACACTGAACTAAACTCAGGCAGCCAAGCAGCTGAAAGGTAGAGATTTCACAGGCCTGTTACCTTTAACTCACTCAAGCCTTCATGCGTCCTTACTACAGTTTATTGTAGGAGCTTTTCTAGAAAATGTAGGACTCATAGTTACAATCCTTTTTTGTACAATTAGATTGCATGAAAAGTTGTTTTATAATCACACCAATAATTCCAGAAATACTCATCATTTGAACATTTTCAGTTGACAGGGGCCTAACTGTGTCCAGCCTGGGCTCAACTGGCCGTTTTCCAAGAAGAGAACAGCCTTTCATTTCCTTAGCTGCTCCAGCTAGGTGTGATCTTGGCTCATTCTGACCCCTCTTGTTACCATAGGTTCCTTCTGCACTTAGCGGACAAGACTGGGGGTATCATTGTAACAAATGATAACTTCAGAGAGTTTGTGACTGAGTCAATGTCCTGGAGAGAAATTATTACAAAAAGGTAATCTTTTCTTCTTTGCTTTGATCAGAAGTTTGTTGTTTGCATTTTGTGTAGCTTCTGCTTGCTGGGGTGGTGGACTAAGTAAGGGTCAGGGTTGGCCTTCTAAGAGTACCTGCAAGACTGGACCTCGTGACATCTGAAATGTCAGCTCTGTGACTCAGCAAGAGTATAGGACACAAACATTTTGTTGAGGGAAGGGGGCACCTGAGGGTACACAGGCGAGTCTTTCAAGTTTTAGTTTCAGTGTCTGGTGTTTTCCATGAGTTTCGTGTGCAGCCTTTCTTGGTGATTCTGTGGGTGTGTTCAGTTGCTGAATGTCTGAAGACCTGTGTACTTGAGCAGCCGCTTCACTCAAGAAGCCGTGGTTCCAGGACTAAAACAGACATGCGCACACCTCGAATATGAACGTGAAGTGAATGTGCCCATGTTCATTTCTCTTGGGATTTCACAGTTGCCCCTTGCCTGCTGCATCCTTATAGCCTGCTACATCCTAACAGGGTTTTTGGCTTGGGCTGATGAGCAGTGCCGAGCCTGAGGACCTGAGATCAGCCCCTGGAACCACACAGGGGAAGGGAGGAGAGGCTCCCTCTAACCTCTGGAGGCATGCTGCAGGGGCGCATGCATGCACACAGACAGTAACCTCCAGAGGCATGCTGCACACAGACAGTAAACAGTGTAACTTTAAACGTTTAACAGAGAGAGACAGCTTGGTCACAAACTCCTGTATAAAAATGAGTTACTATCTACATTTTGACTTCTGTGTTGCTACAAAGGTCTTGGGGCTGAGTGGAGAAGCGTTGGTCTTTGACCTGGTGGGCACTTGCTGAGTGAGCTGTTAACTGCACGGACTGGTGTGTGTTTTACACGAGTCTGCACACAAGGGGGCTCAAAACAACCTAGATGGCAGAGAAGCAACTCAGAAACCAAAATGCGGATGACAGACATACACAGTAGAAGTTTTTTACTGTTTATTCATTTATTTGAGACAGGATCTCACTGTGTAGCTCTGGTGAGCTCCACCTCACCCGCCTCTACTTTGGAGTGCTGCGATTAAGAGCACATACCACCACACCCAGCTAATTTTTTACTTTTTATTTTTTGTAAGGTGCTAGAACCCATGGCTCCGGGTGTGCCAGGCAAGACTTTCCTGATGAGCAGGCTCTGGTTTCAACCTGTCCCTGATGAGTAATGCCTGCTCACCCTTGGGTTGCTCTTCCTAGAACCTTGTTTTCAGAGGTTCGCCTAGGAACACATTTGTCTCCAGTTTCACTTAAACTAAATCTTTGTGGTCCACCTGCTGAGTCCCAAGCAGACAGTCTAACAGCGTTTCTCATCTGGTAGAAGATGCTGAGAAAAGCTGCTTGTGTAACTGTGTCCATTACCAAAGTTACTTCACTTGAGTGTGGGGTCAGTTAGCAGTCAGAACTCTTAGACTGACCATTGCCCCAGGATGGGGAGGCTACTTTAAGATATGTCCCATTTCCTACAATAGTGGAGGGTACTGTTTGTCAGCACTGTGACCTTCTGTGTTGTAGACTGCTTCAGTACACGTTCGTGGGGGACATATTTATGGTTCCTGATGACCCTCTGGGAAGAAACGGACCTCGGCTAGAAGAATTTCTTCGAAAGGAGGTCTTTCTTAGGTATTTCTTTGCATTCCCTTGTATGTCAAGGTTTATTATGTCATTCAAATGTTATGTTTCAGAGCAGGCGCTGTTCTTGATAACTGGAAATGGCATGGTTTTTGAAGCCTTATTTAGATTAATGATATGTGACTGACGGAACCCAATCAAGCAGTCACTCCAAGGCTAGTCTTCAGTATGCGCCTTTCACTTTCCTTTTGCCTGCCCACCTGCTTTAGACCATTTCTGTGCCAGCAGGCTGAACTCGAACTCTGATCCTTCTGCTTCTGCTTCCTGAATGCTGGGGGTCCAGGCCTGCCCTGTGTGAGGCTCCTTCTCATTTTAATCCTAAGAGAACACAAATATTCTCGAAAGTCTCCGAGCAGCAGATTTTCAAGCTGGTGATAACTTCAGTTGGTGCTATCAGATTGCTTTTGTGGGGTGCTTTTCTATGAACTGTCTGGAATTGTTTGTTTGGAGTGTGCAATGCTGATGTGAACTCACGTCCTGCTCAGAAATCACTGCTAGAGAGCAGACAGCTACAGTTTACCGTCACTGAATGGAAAAGCCTGTCTGACACTGACTGACAAGTGAGGGTTATGTGTTTCTATGTTCAGAATTCTCGGGTGACCTTGTTAACCACAGCTTCCTTCATGCTAACCAGTGGCAGATCTTTTCTGTTTTAAAACCAAAAGAACCTATATTTCTGTGGACCCTCTAGCAGATTTTTGCATAGGGTGGGTCTGGGTACCTAAAAGGAGAAGGCATATTCTCTCCCAACTTCCAAGGCTGCTAATCTGTCATTTGTGCCTTTGGGGACCATCTGTTGGAACTTGATGGTGCACAGAGGTGGGTTGATTGTCATAGAGGCATCTTCTATAATGGAGACCAGCGTGCATTCAGCTTCCTAATCTGCTGATCATTTCTCTCTGAGCCTTTGGGTTTTATCACAGTTGAGATGTTAAATCCCAGACAGGATCATCTGTCCACACTGAGGAAATGACAGCCTGCCATGTGCTCACTCACTTCCCCCTCTACCCCATGTCTTATATTGGAAATCCGCATTGCATTTTAGGCCTCATGGCCTGTGTTTGAGGCTATGTCTGGGCCCCGTGCTGAGCTAAGGCCCAGGTCAAACTAGAGGTGGGTTCTTGGCTACCTGTTACAGTCCTGCAGTAGCCAGGTGACAGGATCAGCCCTTCAGGTCATTTTGCGTCCCATCTAGTGTCATTTTCAAAGTGCTTGCTGGCCCGTTGCCATTACTCTTTTGTGAGGGGATGCCATTAAGTTTAATGTAGCTTTTGTAGGTTGTTGAGCTTCTGAAATTGACACTATTTCTCCCAGCTCTCAGCTGCAGCTAGAATTGGTGGGAGTTGTTGAGCAGGACAGATGTCCCCTGTATGCACATAGAACACCACATGCATGTATATCGAGAGCTCACGTACCCGTCTAGACCTCATTGAAGACAGGAATTCCATGAGCCTGTTGGAGTTGCCTCTATGTGCAAGGAGAGTTACCTCTCCTTAGTTCTGTAAGCTGACCCTGTACAGAAGAATAGGAACCTTAAAAAACCAACAAGTGTGACCAGCCCTAAGACAGAAGACTGGTGAGGTGCTGTCAAACCTAGGGATGATTGCTCCCTTATGAGTCTGGAAATGGTACCGGGTACCCTATATAGGCCACTCTTAGGGGGCTGATTTCACCACCCCATGGTTTTCTCCTCAGGCCTGCAGTGTTAGCCATAGGTGCTTTGAAAGGGTTTCTTACTGTCCCTCTCACTTCGTCCACAGAGACATGCAGCCGCTACTCAATGCCTTGCCAAGTGTGGGCACGTTTGACCCTGGCTTCCGGAGTCCCAGCACCCAGGTAGCCAACACCAGCCACCAGCCTCCACCCCGGATCCAGGCCTCTTCAAGCCCTTGGCTTCCCCAGCAGCCCCACTTCACACCCCTGGCCACCCTTCCCAATATGCAGCAGAACCTTCCCATGCCAGCACAGAGATCTTCTGCAGAGACCAGCGAGCTAAGGGAGGCACTGCTGAAGATCTTTCCTGACTCTGAGCAGAAACTGAAGATTGATCAGATCCTGGGAGCTCATCCGTATATGAAAGACCTGAATGCCCTGTCTGCCCTGGTGTTGGACTGACGGCTGGGCTAGAGCCCGCTGATGGTGGCAAACGAGGGAGCCACCGACTGTGGGAAGTACTGTGATGTGAAGACGCCTTCCCAGAAAACATTGCTGTGTTGTATAGAAAAAGGAGGGAGATGTTTTGTGTACACAAAAATCTGGGTTTTCAAAGCCAGCTTTTTTCTATATATAAATTATGCTGCTATTACAGATTTAACATTTTCTGTAAAAGGAAAGTCCATTTTCTGCCTGTTCAGAACTGTTTAATAGCGGTTACTCTCGAGTGTATTTACAATTTTATGTTTTTTAAACTATTTTCCTTAAAGCAGAAGAAAAATTGACAAATGAATATGGTTAGCCTTTCTAAATAAAATTTTAAAAAAATATATAAGAAAAAAAGGAGTTGCTTCCTTAAGGAAAGCAAGACTTCTTAAAGTCTATTTTCTTGAGGTAATCTGTCCTGTCCGCTAAAGATGGCGTGTGCTCCCCTCCTTTATCCCTAGAGTTGGCCAGCTCCACTCTTGTGGGGCTTTCTCAGTGAGCCATTGTGAGTGGAGAAGCAGAGCCACTAGATGGCACCTGATGCCTGGGCTGTCACCAGTGGCCAAAGTCAGACTCTGAAGAGCAGGTGGGAAGTCTTAGAGGCCACGTGGCCCTGCCCTCCTTCCCCTCCGCTGGACAGAGAAGGGAACTGAGTCCCAGCATACTCTCTGACTTGCGTAGCTCCATAGTGCACTCACCAGCCATGGCCGCCATGCTCCCAACCTGGCTCCACAGCTACCTTAGCCTCAGAAGGCAAGGTAGGCACTGAAGCCTCTGGTGAGGAGACCCCCCAAGTGGAGTTTGAACAGCTTTGCCAAAAAGTTTTCTATTCTCAAGGATGACCCAAGCCAATAAATAGCATTAGTAGTTTCAGAGGGGACATCAAAGTTCCTGTATTTCCCTTCTTTTGTCTTAGAGGCTCCTTAGCTCTTCCTGAGTCTGTCAGAACCAGTTATCTCAGTATTGTCCTTTCTCAGTTTAGCTTGAAGTCTGTCTGTGAAACTCTTCCTGGTCATTCTTAGCGTCTTGACTCACCTGGACCTTCAAAGGGCTTTGCGTTTTCCATCCGTGCTGTCTCTAGGCCCTCGTGGTTAAATACACTGCCCTGTGGAGTGTCTTTCTCCTGGTCCCACAAGTAACCGAGGACTTGGTGCTGGTTTGTTATTCGTGGTGCAGGGACTTTGTAGATCACAGAATGCTGCCACCATGCTGTGTCTTGGTTCATTTGATCCCTGCATCCCTCAGGAGATGAATACAGAGCCTTCTAGGTGGCCATATTTATTCTCTCCTGAATTTGTTGATGATCCAGCCTGCTGGGGAGCTGTTTGTCATCTGTCACTAGGGGTTTTCAGTCCTGCAGGCTGTGCAAATAGAGAACAGAGACTTCTGGCCAGCCCCAGGAGTTGACCCACCACAGCTCCCCACCCTGTGCCTCAGCTTGGGAGCACAGCAAAGGTACCAAGGTGGAGCTGTCTCCAGGGCTTCCCAGTCCAGCGTTGCTGGGAACCAGGAGAGCCAGGATGCTCTGTAGTTACCTCAGCCTGATGCTGGCAGGGAGGAGCACAGGCTCTCAAAGGCCCTGCAGGCAGCCTGAGCTTTGAGTTGTGTGTGCTTCTGTGTTCTTAGTATTGTTTCTGAGAGATACCTACTCATCTCCCCTTGTTCCATATAGGAGGGAAGAAAAAGCTGGAGGAAACCAAAAGGCATTAATTACTTTGTAGATTATAATGTGAAATATAATTCTAGATTCTTTGTGAAATCTGTCACATTTAGGTATAACATTTAAAGCCCAGTTATCCAGCCACTGAAGAAAGCTCACAACTTGCTTCTTTGCCTCATCCAAAGCTCTGTTGCTGCTAAGTGCTTGTAGATGCTGACCTCCATCCTTCAGTGCCTCCTCATTGAGTTCCTTGGAATTCCTCCCTGTGTGGAGTGCCTCTGCTTCCTGTGTATCCTGACGTTTGGGTGAGGTGGCCAGCACAGCTAAGGCTGACACCTTTGGTCATTTGACAAGGGGTCTGGTAGACTGTGTGTGTGTGTGTGTGTGTGTGTGTGTGTGCATGCGCACACGTGCCATAGCTGTCCTGGTCCAGTGAGGTTGGCAGACTCAGCTGTATCGCTAGGACTTGCTGACCATTTAAGGCATGAAAGAGAACTCCATCTCTCCTTGCTAGTCCCAAGTACCTAGCCCTCCCCCTGGGAGGGGCATCTGCTGCAGGCAGGTCCTCTGCACCAGGCTCACCCAGGCTCTGCCTGCTTCCCACCCCTCCCCAGTGTTGTCCCTCCTCAGCATTCTGAGCCACCTCAACTGGGTCCATCAGTTGCACTGTTCTCCTGCATCGTTACTTGGTCCCTCTGATCCCTTTAGTTAAAACGCCTCGTTCTGCTTCTAAGGCTTCACTCTGCCTTCCCACTTTTCCCCTCCCCAGTTTGGAAACTTGGCTTCTGCCCACCATGTGGGAGTAGCCTTGGAAATCACTGCTTGCCATTTTCCTCGTTAATAAAGCAGCTACAGACAGCAAAGCCGTTGGCCTTACTTTCTTTGATTTCCTTCTTGAAGCCCTCCATTCCTTTCTTCTCCTTAATTGCTTATCTTTAATGCAGTTTGTCAGCAGGTGGTTCTCAAGCTGAACCACCCTTAGGCCTCACAGTAGAAAGGGCAACCCTTGCTCAAAGGCAGGCTGTCAGTCACCACCTTGACAGGTGGACTCAGTGCTCTAGAGGAGAGCCTGGAGGCTTGTCACTGCCACACGCCCTGAGTTGCTGTGGTAGGTGGTCTTGAACTGGACTTAGGTAGGAGTAACCACTCTCCTAACTCTCTCCTCCACTCTGTGACACCAGTCCTCTAGCTAGCCCTGTGGGATCCTGCCTCCCAGAACCTCGGCCTACAGCCTGCCATTTCTCACCTAACCCTGAGGTCCCATGTATCCTTCTTGGCCCTTGGCTTGCTACTGCCCATCACTTGTTCCCACAATCCTCCATGACACTGATCCCTCACTGGTTACCTTACAGCTCTTCCCTCCCCCTAATTCCGGGGACTCCAAGTTCATCTTCCAGAGGACCATTTTGCATCATCCTCTTCCTCTGTGATCTATAGCTGCACTAGAGCATCAAGTTCCTACCCTCTGAGCCTTGTGTCCATGGCTACTGCCCTGTGGCCATACTTGACTGTCTGTCTCTCGCCATGATCCTCACCCCAGCCGCCCAGATCTAGGTTCCCCATGAGCCCTGTTCATGTTTATTCCTCTTCTAGAAATGCCCTTCTGCCCTACAGCCTGCCTCCTCAAAGGCCCAGCCCTGAGTTCTCTTGTGTTCTGAGCAGAAGCAGCCCTATGCTATTCTGTGGCCCCACAGCACTTGGTGTCTCGCTTCTGGCTCTTACCACTCTGGCAGGTGTAGCTGCAGCCAACTGTGTACTGTGTTGCCTCCCTCTAGACTGTGAGCTCCTCGTGGGCAGGGACCATATGGTCACTCTGTATCTCTTGTGGCACCTAACAGTGCCTTGCACTTGGTAGGTGCTCAATAAATGTCTGTTCAAGTGAGCTGGAGGATGGTGCTTTCTTGACTGCGGCTTTGGCAGCAGGTCCCTGAAGGATCTGTGGTGATTGTGTTTAGAGACAGGACCCACTTCTGTTAGGTTTAGGGGTGGGTCCGATTGCCTGGGTCCCCCTTTGGAGGTGGGGGTGGGTGGTACTTCAGCACATACCATCCTGGGCAAAGTTGCCTAGACCTGGAATCCTGACCAGATGGAACCATCTAGAGCAGACGGCTGGCCCAGGCCACTCCTGACAGTCTTCCTCAGGGATTTTCCCCACTGTAAGTAGGAGCCATGGGGTGATCCAGAGCAGCCATTAGCACTGTTCTCTGCCATGGGGAAGAAGCATGATCGAGGGACTCCTGGCCCTGAGTTCTGAGCTCCCTTGTCAAGGAAGCGCTTTCGCAGATGTCACCAGTCCCAGGATTCTCTTAAGTCCTGTTGGTGAAGCAGTTTCATGTTGGAATTAATCCGTTGAAATCAGATGTCTAATTCTAGTGAAGCACCCCACTGTCCTATACAAAGCATGGCAGGTTAGATGGGAGACACCCAGCTCTAGGTCTAGGGAGGTCGTTGGGTTGGGTTGAGGGTTGAGTTGGGTTGGGTTAGAGGTTGGGTTGGGTTGGGGGTTGGGTCCCCAAACACATGATCATCTTGCCTCTGTGTCAACCTCCAAAGCACTGGGATTACAGGTGAATACCACCATGCCCAGCAGGTTTTGATTGGTTGCTTGGTTGCTTGGTTGCTTGGTTGCTTGGTTGCTTGGTTGTTAGACACACTCAAGTCTAGTCCAGGCCAGCCTTGAATTCATGGTCGTCCTCCTGCCTCAGCCTCTCAGGTGCTGGAGTTCCAAATGAGGGCTACCATGCTATGCCAGTTGTATAAACTAAAAGCAGTTCACATTTCTATTCTCTGGACACCTGGTGCTGCCAAGGCCAGGGAGGACTTCTTGGGAAACAGCTGAGCCCGAATCCTACCACCAGTGCCAGAGGTGTGGCCCAGGGGCTGGAATTGCCACTCTGCTTCCTGTTTGGGTGGCTTTTGCTGCAAATCACAGAACTCTATACTGTAGTCAACAGCTTCTAGGATTTTGCTTGCCATCTCCCTCCAGTTCTTCAGCTAGCCCTGCTCATTCACACCGTCTGGGTTTAGACCCAGCAAAGGGAATCAGGCCTGCACTGGTCTGCCATCTGTCTGGCTCCTGGATCAGTCTCAAGTTGCAGTAACCTAAACAGGCAGCAAGAAGGGTCCTCCTGAGTGGCCTACAGGGGTATAGCAGCAGGTCACTTTACATGTTCTCCGAGTCCCTTCTACCCAAAGGAAACCACAGAGACAGTGCTGGAGGAAAGGAAGGATGCAGTTAGAGTGGTCCTGTTGTGAATGTGTGGGCCCTGGTCTGATAGACCTAGTGCTGTGTGACCTTGAGAAAGTTCCTCAGCCTCTCAAGTCTCTGGAAGGCTTAATGACAGGGGTACTGCCCCCACAGATCCCAGCATGCCCTCAGAGCTGAACACTGCCCTACGGGAGTGTTGCTGCAAGCTATAGCAGCTGTGTGTACCTGAAATCCTGACACTTGGGCAGCTGGGACAAAGAAGTTGCTGCAAGTCTGAGGCCAGGCTAGAATACAATGTGAGATTCTGTCTGAGAAGAGGTGGGAGAAGGGGACAGCACTGGGATCAGGATTATGTGTCAAGCCTTGAAGCTGGCTTTCAGCACCTGCTTTGGCTGGCTGCCACTGACTGCCCTTCCTGATCCCGTCTCCACCCCTGTGTCCTCACATCCTAGAAGAAACGACTAATCACATCTAGGGCAATTTCTGAAGGAAGAGAAACAAGGGAAAGGAACAGTTGGATCTTTTCACCAAACTTGTTCGTTACCTTGCTTAGCCATGGTTCACAGTGTGTGGAGACCCAGCTGGCTCTGGTTGCTCACAACCACCAGCAATCCTGTAAGGCAGGGCTTGAACTCTGGTGGTCTGGATAGGTTTGGCCTTCATAGACTCATGTATTTGAATGCTTGGTCCATAGGGAGTGACACTCTTAGGAGGTGTAGTTTTCTGGAGAAAGTGTGTCACTGTGGGTGTGGGTTCTGAGGTTTGTGCTCAGGCTCCACCCCGTGTGCAATTTAGTCTCCTGGCAGCCTTCAGATCAAGATGTAGAATACTCTGCTTCTCCAGCACCGTGTCTGCCGGCAGGCTTCCATGCTTCCTGCCATGATGGTAATGGACTAAACCTCTGAAACTGTAAACCAGCCCCAACTAAATGTTTTCCTTTATAAAAGTTGCCATGGTCATGTGTCTCTTCACAGCAATGGAAACCCTAAGACAAAGGTGCTGGAGGAGTTGAGAGTTCTACATCTTGATTGGAAGGCACCCAGAAGGAGACTGCCTTCTGCCAGCAGCTAGGAATAGACTGGAATCCCACACTGGGTAGAGCTTGAACATAGAGAACTCAAAGCCCACCCACACAGTGACACACTTCCTCCAACAAAGTCACACCTACTCCAACAAGCTAACACCTCCTAATAGTGCCACTCCCCATGGGCCAAACATTTAAACACATGAGTCTGTGGGGACCAAACCTGTTCAAACCACCACAGAGTTCAACCCCCCCCCCCTTTTTTTTCTGTCTTCCCAGAAGATGGTGGTGGTATTTCCCTCAGAGTGTTCTTCATTGTCTGACACTTTCAGGACCCCCAAGACCAGAATCAACCAGAGCCCCTTCTCAGTGGACAGTGGAAAGTGACGCTGAGCTCCCTGTACCTTCCCGGAGCCCTGGCTTAGGACACTATGGAGTGCTGGTGGGAGAGGTCCTGGACTGCCATAGAAGTGGCCTTGGCTCAGATGGTTGTGTATCTCCGATCCTGACTCAGGTTTGCACCTGTTTACTACTCTAGTATCCTTATCCTGAAGTACCCCAGTAGGCATGGCAGCCCCACGTTCCTGCCACAGACAACCAAAGAAACCAGCGTCACAGATTCAGGGCCTGAGAGCAAGCTCCAACCTGTAGTGACAATTCTACAATTTCAGTATCGTGAAAAAGCACAAAGATATTAGAAGAATATGTTTTCATCTTAATCCCAGGTGTGGGGATACGGGGCTGCTTCAGACTTGTCTGCAGCAGCTATAATTTGCTCTGTGCTCTAACAGAGACATGGTTTTGCTATCGGCAGATAGGTTCTGGGGTTGTGTGATGTTTGGAATTCTGGGAACTCTTCAGAGACTAGGGCCCTAGAGATGGGGTGAGTGGTTGTTGGTTGTTCAGGGAGGTTGTTTGTGGTATCAGTAGTCATGCTCAAAGAAGAAACAAAAGGAAAGAAATTAGACTCAGGGATCTCTCTTTCTCTCTCCCCCTCCTCTATCCTTCTTTTTTTCCTATCTAATGATAGAGGGTGAAACCGGAGCAGGTGTGGGATAAAGGGTGGGAAAAAGAAGGACCCACAAAGTAGCAAAGAGCTACCCCAGCCCAACTGGCAGTGAGGCATTCTGCTTCCCGCAAAGCTGACCATCCCAGGCTTCCTGTCTCTCCTCAGGAGTCCTCCCCATCCCCAGCCAGTGCTGCATCTCCATTTCTGCCACAGCCAGTAGGGCTAGCAGAACTAGTTTTCAGTGCAGGTGAGAGGCAGGACAGCAGAACTGAGACCTGTACCCTGGTCTGCACACTCCAAGAGTGGCATTGTTTCTGTCCACCGAATGGCCCAGAAGCCACAGCCAGGTGTCTTTCAGTCATTCTATGATGGCAGCAACCTTCCACAAACACCTAAGCCTAAGCATCCATGGGGAACATCTCCATGGTGTCTAGGCAAGGGAAGTGTGTGGAAAGGAACAAGGCTAGGTAAGGCAGGCCCTGCCTCCGAGTTCTGTCCTGGCAAGGAAATGGACATCACGGGGAGGTTCAAAGAACTTAGGCACTTCAAGCTGAAAAGATGGGGAAGAAGACCTGGGTAAGGCCTGCTTCCCTTCTTCAGGTGGAGACCTGTGGAAAGTCAGTGAGCTCCAAGCTCTTTGGAAAGCCCTTCCTGTTCCTGTGTTCTCTACTTCAGAGACACCCGATGTAGGACTAGGAACATGGCCTCAGTTTCCAACCAAGCCACCTCCACTGCAGTGGCTGTTGAGGGGTAGTGCTGGGGTCGCTTCTCCAACGTGCACTGCTGAGTCCAGGGGATGCATTTTCAGTGGCTTGGCCTGTCAATAGTATGTGGTGGCCCAAGGGTGCCTTGGACCAGATAACGGGGATATCAAGGGAGATGGGTCATCGCCCCAGTAGGAAGCCATCACTAGTCTCCATGTGTGGTTAGGCGGGATGAAACCATTCCTCGATAGTAGGAAGAATGCATGCTTCCTGTTTGAGAGCGCTATGAAGTGAAGCTAGAGTAGGGCAACTACTTGTTGGATAGCATGCATAAGGACTCATCCCCAACTAACAATCTATCACTTATCTGTCTACTTACTTACTTACCTACCTACCTACCTACCTACCTACCTACCTACCTCATACAGAGCAAATGAATTTTGGGGGTGGAGGGCAAAGATTGACTACTAACCATGGCATAAGATGTAGCCTCTCTTACAGAGTCCCCTAATCACTCTGTATACTTGGTTTGCCTGCTTAAAGAAAGAAAGGAAGGAAGGAAGGAAGGAAGGAAGAAGGGAGAGAGAGGGAAGGAGGGAGAGGAGAGGAGAGGAGGGAGGGAGGGAGAGGAGAGGAGACAAAAAGAGAGGAGAAAGGGAGAAAGAGGAAGGAAGGAAAGACAAAAACCACCACTGTCATTTTATCCCCCAAAGCCCAAATATCACTGTGAGCAAGTTCCTTTCTCTATGCTAACCTGTGGATACATAACTGACATATAGGAAAGGAAACAGGTCATAAGCACATGCTTGCCACATTGTCAAAAAGCAACATTGTACATCACTGACACCCAGAAGAAAAGACTTTGTCAGGACCAGAGTCCCCTTCACCTCTCGGTCCTCACTTCTGCCATGACGCCCACAGCCTGGACTTCTAGCAGGCTTTAAAAAATCTCTTCTGAAGCCAGGCAGTGGTGGTGCAAGCCTTCGAGCCCAGCACTTGGGAGGCAGAGACAGGCGGATCTCAGTAAGTCTGAGGCCAGTCTGGTCTACATGGTCAGTTCTAGGACAACCAATGGCTACACAGAGAAACCCAATCTCAAAAAAATCAAGAAAAGGTCTTTTCTAGCTCCTTCTGCACAGGCTGACCAGGACCCTCAAATGGGAATCAGGCAGAGTACAATCAAGGCAGGCCCCGAGTCCCCTGTGTGGGACTCTAGGTCTCTGTGCCTAAGTAGGACTTACCTTCCCCAGGGCCTGGACTTCTCGCCTGGGCAGCCCCAAGAGGGACCCCCTAAGAGCCCATCTACAGAAAACCAACACCACAGCTTCCCAAGAAAAGGTATATTTTATGAAAGGTTAGAACCTTGTGCCATCTGGTAGACCAGAGAAAATAAAGAAAAGGAAGGCTGTATTGCCCCTATGGCGCACACCTCACCTCACCCACCCACACATGCACACATACATACAGGGCTTCATATTTTTAACTCTGAACCTTAGTGTTCAGCTAGCCTACACTTTAGGTCCTTCTGCAGTGCCCTCTCCAAGCCCCAGCCAGAAAGCTTTCTCTTCAAAGCTCTGTCCTCCCAAACTCTGTAATTGTCCAGAGCAGAACTTCCTGCATCCAGAGCCCAGAGGTGCCTGCTGTCCACTGAAGAATGACTAGGTGACCATTAGCAGAAGTGCCTGCCTGTCATCCACAATACATCTCCTCTTTGGTCAAGGACACCCAATCCTGGCCCCAGCTCAGCTCTGGATTCCTTTGGGCTCATTCTTCCCCTGTGTGTGCTAGTACCTCAGAATGTGACACATGTGCAAGTGACCTCATTGCTGCTGGACTGGGTGGCTGTGGGTCCCCAAGGCAAGGTCACTGCCCTTTGCTACAGCTGTGGGTTTTAGCAGCATTCTGGGCAGGCACAAGAGCACAGAGACACATGGCTGAGAGCAATGTACTCTCCTTATGGGCAGTGACTTTGGCCACCTACTTGGCCAGCACCTCTCTGCCTTCTGATGGCAGCAAGCAGCTGATAGATACAAGATGTGTCTGTGAGGAACTTGGTTGCTGGAGTAGATTCCCTCTCAACCTGGCTGAGGGCAGAGCAGATTTCCATGGAGGACCCAGAGCCAGGCCCAGAACTAGGTGGACTATGGTTTATTTTTCAGATGCCTGACCATTTAATAGGCTTGTCTAGAGCCCAGTGGTAGCTCCCACCCTGTCAGGGCCTCACAGAACTGAGGACAAACCCCCACACTGGGCAAGGGTTCCAACCCAGGAATTGGGGGAAGGAGCTAATCTCTGAAAACTGCTACTCTAGCCTGATTGAAAACTGCTACTCTTTAGTCTGATTGGAGGAATCTCTTCTTCCCCAGAGCAGAGGAGACCAATAGCAAGAGTTCACACACAACGGAATTAACCCACATCTGCCCTTGACCCAGCTCTTCTAATCCTTGGTGAAAAGAAGTGAAGAGAAAGGAAACATGTAGAAGAATGTTCTTAACAGTCAAAGCAACTCATGCTCCCAGCAGGTTGGCAAAGGGTCAAACTAACTCTGGGTCACACACAATGGAGGCAGAAGCAGGAGAATCTTGAGTTGGGGCCCACCCTGGGCTACAGGGTGAGCCCCTGTTTGATGCCCAACCATTCTCGGAAAAAAGAAACAACCAACGAAGACTTACATTTTCTGGTTTCAAATTGGTCTAAAAGCAATCATCAGAACTCATCTTCTTGGTTAACAGACAGACAGACAGGCCAGTGGAGTAAAAATGGGTGCACATTTTTCTTGTTTATAGTTTTTATTTGTTGGTTGGTTTTGTTTTTTAATGGAGTGCTCAGACTGGTTGGTGGAAACAAGATATGTTCAGCACACGATGAGCCCCCATGGTAGGGAGATATAAACGGATGGTGACCTGATGGTTCACACCTTGACTGTGAGTGTGAACCATCAGGTTGAGACATGTCCAAATCCCAGAAATCTGGGGATTTCTTAGGGGAGGGATAACACTCTGCCCTAGGCAGCTGCCCCAGACTCCCTTTGCTGGCTGATAAGGAAGGTGGTGTGTGTGTGGGAAGCTCATGAAATAAGGATCTGTCAGGAGCCTGTAGGAGTGAGAGGGTGGCTTGTGACCAGCCAGGCCCTTGTTCTTACCACTGCAGGGAAGTGGATTCTTTGTTGGTGTCTTAGAGTTTTATTGTTGTGAAGAGATACCATGACCGTGGCAACTCTTATCAAAAACAAAAAACAAAAACAAAAAAACAAAAAACCAGGGAAACTCTACTCCCCTGGGATTGCCCAAGGTCACAACGGATAGATCTTGACAAGGGAAGCAAGGCAGGAATGGCTGGGAGTGAACAAGCCGTCAGGGAGTGGGGAGTGTGGCAAGAACAGACTCTCAGGAGACAGCTTCAGTGGGACAGCTCATTTAGTGGGGGTGTGGGGGACAAATGCTATTAAAACCTTTGAGGGGATAGGGGCTTTTGGGATGATTGTACATCATTGGCCAAGGCCAGAGTGCTGGGGATGACTCATTTGCATAAGGGGAGAGGAAATTTAACCTGGCTATTGGGCTCTGTGACATCCTTGGGGTGGAGGTAGGGGCACAGGGCTATGTGCACAGGGGACACACAGGTCTGGGGCAGAGGGGGATTGATCCTCAGGATGAGATTTCTGGGATTTGGACATGTCTCGACCCCACTCTTGCTCCAAGCCTGCTCCCCATGGCTCCATGGCTTCCCAACCCCATAGGGCTGGCTTACAGTTTCATTCGTTATCATCATGGCAAGCAAAGAGCATGGCAGCATCTAGGCAGACATGAGGCTGGTGAAGGAGCTGAAAGCTCTGCATGTTGATCCACAGGCAGCAAAAAGAGTCTATGTGTCACACTGGGTGCAGCTTGAGCATCTGAGATCTCAAAACCCACACCCCAGTGACACACTTCCTCCAACAAGGCCACACCTCCTAACAGTGCCACTCCCTGTGGCCAAGCATTTAAACACATGAGTCTGTGGGGCCATTCCTATCCAACCACCACAGTTAGCAAACCTCAGCGGTGAACACCACATGGTCACAGCCTGGTGGTGGCCTGGGAGAGGCTCTGCCACCACTCAAACTCCTGACCCTCAGGAAGTAAGATGACAAGCGTGTGTTTATCGAGTGAATAAGAGTGTGGTCATTCATTATGTGGCACAGAAAACTAGTACAACCCATACGCCAAACAAAATGTGAATGTCCACCTTGTCTCAGAGCAGGTAGAGCAGAAAGAGCTCAAGATGGCTCATATACTTAAAGTAAAATGTACAGAAGACAAAACCCTAAGTACTGACCCTGCTGAGCAGGTGGGGACCAAGATGGCACCCTGGTGAGAAGGAACAGAAAGGACCAGTGTTATACAGTGAAGCTCAACCACCCTGTGACAGATCCTCAAGTGGTATTGTGTGGCAGTAGCCCTGGCTCCAGGACCCCTGATGGCATCCCCAGTCCCTCCCAGTCCCCCGCTTCCAGCTTCTGTATCCCTACATACTTATTCTGGTCCAAACCTAGGGCCTTCCTAGCTGGCTGACCTATCTTGGCATGTAGTTCATGTGCAGAAACACCAATATAGCTGTAAAATAATAAATCAGTTTTCCCCTCCTGGCCTCTTACTTCCCAACAGCAAAGACTCTGAGACCAATTATTTATTAATAAATTCCTTGGCCACAGCTTTGTCTTATTCTCTGACTAGCTCGTAATCTATTTAACCCATTCAAACTATTCTATGTCTACCACTTCGTTAGTCACCTCTCCTTCAGTCCCGGTCTGCTTCTTCCTTAGTGTCTTTCTCAATGTCCCTCCCTCCCCCTGTCATCCCACATCTCTCTCCAATCTCTCTATTCTATCCTGAGTGCTACTTTAGGTCTGTCTCCCATGTCTGTCCCCTTAGTCCCTCAGCATCTCGCTTGAATCTCTCCCGTGTCTCCGTGTCTCCTTTTATTCTCTCCCTGTTTCCCAGAATCCTCTCTCTTCCTGCCAGTGTTCCACCTCCTATTTCTTGCCTCAGCTCATTGGCCATCAGCTTTTATATTGACAGGTGATGCTTGTAAGAGATTTTCTCTACAGGAAGCCCTCTAGGTCACCAAGAGATGGCTCAGCAGCTAAGAGCACTACTGCTCTTCCAGAGGACCTGGGTTCAGTTCCCAGAACCCCCAATAAGCAGCCCAAAACTGTCACTTCAGCTTTGGGAGATCCGATGCCCTCTTCTGGCTTCATGAAAATCTAATGCATTTTGTTCTGTACCCCCTTGTGCATGTCAAAATTTTCATCAAACTAGAAAACAAGAATGAAGGTCTCTAGCATATGAAATGGGAGGAGCCAATCTCAGAGGAAGCCTCAGAGATAATCTAGGTGTGGAGGGGGACCTCTGAGAATAGATGGGGTCAGAGGCTTGTACTTTGTTGTTGAGAAATGAATGTGGGGACAGAAACAGTAATAGGAGCAAGGAAATTGCAAAAAGCTTTCAAAGGACAAAGTTTGATGTTGGGGGAGTACTATTTCCCACGAACTCCTGCCAACTTACATTCATTTGACATGACCTGAGGATGTCATACTGTCTACTGGCCTAATATTGCTGTAACAGGCACTAATACTACCTGAGTCCAGTTGTGACAAGTGATCGAGGCAACCAGAGACAATAGGGGTTTCATCCTGAAAGACTTCCTGGAGGAGGAACATGGAGGAGGATGTATGAATTGAATACGAGACCAGAGACTGAAAGTATGTGAAGGGGAACAGCCTGTGTCCATCTGTCTTTGTGGAAGAATGATATATTTCTCAAATTAGCATGTGTGGTGATGATGGATGAGTACAAAGAACACTCTGTGGGTACACAACTGAGTCAGAAGAGTGATGGCCATGGTATCCAATGCTATATAACAAAAATTCCCCCAAAGGTGGCAAACAAAACCATTACTAGCTCTTTTTTAATTTTAAAAAAATATTTGCTAATTTTTACTTCATGTATTCATGTTTACTTCATGTTTTGCTTTCTGGGCATTGCCCTCGAAGGCCAGAGAGAGAGTGTAAGATACCATGAACTGGAGTTACAAATGGTTATGAGCTGCTATTTGGATGCTCGGAATTGAACCCAAGTCCTCTTAAGGAGCAGCCAGTACTCTTAACACTGGGCCGTCCCTAGCCTTACTGTTAGCTCTTATGGGTTCTGTGGGTCCAAAACACAGGAAGAGCACAATGGCACTAGTCTGGTTCTGTTATGTCTGGTACTCAGCAGGGATTTGAAGGCAAGGTTCTGGGGTTGTCTGAAAGCCCATTTGCTCCCGTGGGACTGAGCTGTCAGAAGCTGAGTGGGCCAGGTACCAAGGTCTTCCGGGCAGTAGGAAAAGTTGAGGACACCTGGAATGGGGGAGAAGTGGGCCCAGTTGCACACCAGTGGGAAGATTGGTGTTTCAGAATGAGGTTGTGCAAGACCCTGCAGACTATGGGTGGATGACACCTGGAGCCTGAGGATTCTGTGAAGTGACTTGATAGGGCAGTTGCTTGCTATTTCGTTTTTAATGTAATCAAATTATTAACTTTTTTTTTTGTTCCTTTCTTCCCTCCCTCTCTCCTTCCAGCCCTCCCTTCAGTCCTCCTCACCCATTTTTCTTTCTTCCTTTTGTAGGGCTTAGGATAGAACCCAGAGACTCACACAGGCCTCACAAATCTCACACACCCAGCCCATTGAGATCATAAACCAGAATGGACAAAACCAAATGTTGGTAACTATAACCTCGGCATCACAATTAAAATCCAGTTTATTAAAAACAGTCAATATGGTGGCCCATACCTAAATCCCTACACTTGGGAGGTTGAGACAGGAGAATTGCAAATTGAAGGCCAACTTGGGCCACATAGCAAGATCCTGTTCCTAAATGACTACTAAATTCAGTCAAACTCAACAAAACATTCTACTTCAGAATAGCTTCTGAATCTGGTAAAGGCTAAAATACAGAGAGGAAGTTGAGCTAAGCAAACTTTCAACTTGTTTAGAGGTCATTACAGAGATACAGCCCACTGGAATCACCATATTGACCAGATACACACACATACATACATATCAGTAAAAGGAGATCTTTTTTAAAAGACAGAAGGAGGGCAGGTCAGACACATGAGCCCCATCAACTACCCACTTCTTCACTACACAGTGGTTCAAACTCCCCAAACAGGTCTTCTACGATATTCTGTCTGGGCTGCGTGGAGAGTGGGTTAGTCAGGAGAGACAGGTCCCAGAGTTCTCTGAGGACTTCTGCCTGGAGAACATAGGACCCACTCATTTCTCCCTTGAGCTGAAGGAAGGTTGTGGGGAGCCGACAAAAGGCGGCTATCATCCTTGCAGCCATCTTGAGCTATATACCCTGACAAGAGATTTGATTACATTAGCCTACAACAGCTGAGCACACTCTGATAACATCTTGTTTTAGATACCCAGGATCTTGCCTTGGGTATGTGAGACTTAAAGCTGTGATTTAGAGCCGAGACTTAAGGGTGTGACTTAGAGATCAGATTTAGAGATAAGACCTAAGGGTGTGACTTAAGGATGTGACTTAAGGGTGTGGCTTAGAAGTGAGACATATAAAAGGCAAGAGACAGAAGAGTTCACTACAACTTGGAGTTATTATTAGGTATTAGGCACTTGGCACTTGGAGGAAGAACTTGGAATTAGACATTAGGCACTTAGCACTTGGAAGAAGTAACTTGGAACTTGGAGGCACTAGGGACTAAGAACTAGGGACTAGGAACCCAAGACTAGGGACTTGTAGAGAAGAAGAGAGACTGAAGAATAAATGGGATTGAATCACACTCTGTCTGGTCTCCATTCTTCACGTCCATCCTCACTCTCTCCCTTGCTGAACCCCGACCCGCGGACTGGAGCAGCTTGGGGCAGTGTGAGCTCTAACAGTTTAACCCCCAAGGCTTTTGGCAGTGGGGGTTCCAACATTGATAGAGCGGTCCTCAACATTTCTGGCCCCCAAACATAGGGCAGCTTGGGCTGCAACAATTTTGGCGCCTAACGTGGGACAGCAAGAATGAGAGACCCAGTGAGGGATGTTGCTGGAAGAAGGATCTGCTGAAAATTCAAAAGTGAAGCGAAGGTGGTCACTGTGGGAATTTGACACTTCGAGAAAGGTAAGTCATGTTAATGAAAATGGGGAAAGAAATAAGTCAGCCGGAACTCAACTCTCTGTTTTTATTTTGCTGTTTACTGCTCACATGTGTTAATTGTCTGCTTTTGTTTCGTTGTTTGAATGCTATCTTTCATGTTCAAAGTAAAAAGAAACATATTTATTCGAAATTAGAATCTAAAATACAACCAAAGGTTGATGATGATTTGTCAGAGCCAGATTGTGCTAACTTAGAGGAAGAGGCAGCCGAACATTATGACCCTGAATGGCCCTCTTCCCAAAGACCCCCTCCCTATGCACCTCTGCCTCCAAATGCTCCCCCAATGGAGATGGTGGTTATAGATCCCAGATGGGAGTTACAGGAAAAAAATATCTGTTCTTAAACAACAAATAGAGTTAGAAAAAAGACTATCAGAACTTAATTAATCAGCTACAAAAATTAAGGACAGGGAAGATGTCTCAAGAGGTAAACTGCTAAAATCCCCCGGCTCCTTAGTAGGAGAAGGGCAATTTGCTTCTAGTGATAACCAGATGCAATATGACCCAGGCTTATTTGCTCAAATTCAAAATGCAGCCATGAAGGCTTGGCATAAACTCCCGACAAAGGGAGACCCTGGTGCATCCTTAACAGCAGTCAGACAAGGACCTGATGAACGATTTTCTGATTTTGTTCATCGATTAATGACAACAGCAGGGAGGATTTTTGGTAATGCAGAGGCAGGTATAGATAATGTGAAACAACTTGCATATGAAAATGCCAATCCTACCTGCCAAGCGGCCGTTAGACACTACAGGAAAAAGACAGACCTTACAGGGTATATCCGACTCTGTTCTGACATAGGTCCCTCCTACCAACAGGGCTTAGCTATGGTGGCTGCCATGCAAGGACAATCAGTAAGAGATTTTTTGGCAAGTAGAAACCAAAGGGCCTGTTTTAAATGTGGCAAGCCTAGACACTTTGCAAGAGATTGCAAGGCAGAAAATGAGTTAACCCAGAGACAGCCCAGAAAACAGCCTGGGCTCTGCCCACTTTGCAAACATGGAAGGCATTGGGCTAGTGAATGTAGGTCCAAACGAGACGCACAAGGAAACACCCTTTCCCATAACCAGGGAAACGGGAACAGGGGCCAGCTCCAGGCCCTGAACCAACATAAGACAAAACAGGCTTATGGAGCAGTCAGTTTCTTACCAACAAACAACAATCCTTGTCTGAACTTAGTTGAGCAACACCAGGAAGTGCAGGACTAGACCTCAGTTCTGCCACCCACATAGTATTAATCCCCAAAATGGGACCTCAGGCCTTACCCACTGTAGTGTTTGGACCACTCTATCCAAATGTGTTTGGTCTGATAGTGGGAAGAAGCAGTACTACAATGCAGGGATTACAAATTTTTCCTAGAGTAATCGATAATGATTATCAAGGTGAGATTAAGGTAATGGCACAGGCAATACAGAACATAGTCACCATTCCTACAGGAATGAGGATAGCTCAACTATTGTTACTTCCATTGTACCCTACTAATCACAAATATAAGAATCCTAAAAGAGGGAATCAAGGCTTTGGTTCCTCTGATGCATACTGGGTACAGCCTATAGTTATACAAAAACCTATGATGACACTATGGCTGGATGGAAAGGCATTCCAAGACATGGTTGACCCAGGAGCCGATGTGACTATTCTAAAACAAAGTGATTGGCCTGCCACCTGGCCTCTGACCCCAACCTTAACCAATCTAAGGGGTATTGGCCAAAGTCAAAATCAACAACAAAGCTCTAAGGTGCTGATGTGGAAAGATAAAGAAGGTAATACAGGGAATATACAACTGTATGTCATCCTGGGCCTTCCTATTAATCTCTGGGGCAGAGATTTTTTTATCCCAGTTGGGATTGATTATGTGCAGCCCTGATGAAGTAATCACGGCTCAAATGATAAACTCTGTATTTTCCCCCAGGGAAAGGATTAGGAAAAAGTGAAGAAGGGATTATCTAACTTGGATCAGGCCATAAAGGCTCATGAGTTACATCACCTTAATTCTAAAACTTTAAAAATTATGTTTAAAATTACCAGAGAACAAGCTAGACAAATTGCTAAACAATGTCAATCATGTGTTAAACTTTTACCAGTTCCTCATTTGGGTGTAAATCCAAAGGGACTGATACCAAACAGTATCTGGCAAATGGATGTTATTCATTATAATGAATTTGGCAAGCAAAAATATATACATGTATGTGTAGATACATACAGTAGTTTCATTTATGCGACATTACAATCTGGAGAAACTAGCAAGCATGTGATCACTCATATACTTGCTACAATTGCTGTATTGGGTGTGCCTAAACAGATAAAGACTGACAATGGCCCAGGTCATATAAGCTCCAGTTTCCACCAATTCTGTGAAAAATTGGGAATACTACATAAAACGGGTATTCCATATAATCCACAGGGCTAAGATATGGTAGAAAGGGTGCATTGAACCATTAAATGTCAATTTGAAAAAATTAAAAAGGGGGAATGGTACCCTACCAAGGGATCCCCCAGAAATATCCTTCATCACACACTCTTTATTTTAAATTTTTAAACTTTGGATTCTGAAGGAAAATCTGCTGCAGATAGATTCTGACATCCTGATACCAAAAAGAATTTTGCAACAGTCCTCTGGAAAGACCCATTAACTGGAACCTGGAATGGGCCAGATCCAGTGCTTATCTGGGGAAGAGGTTCTGTCTGCATATATTCCCAAACTGCAGATGCTGCACTCTGGCTGCCAGAGAGACTGATTAAACAAATAGACAATAATAACAGATCCAGGGAGGAAAACCCCCTGAGAAGCATATTTTTTCTTCACAGGAAACATGAAGATGCTTCTCAATTGCCTTCAAACTGGAACAGATCAACCAGCAAACCTGACTTGGGAAGTCCCCAGTGTGGAAGGAGACATCACCACCCATACCTCCAGGGTGGCTCTATTGAACTCTTAATTCCCCAACTTATGATTTAGTGGAGAACATTGTTTAGACCCAGGGGAAGACCCACTACCACAGTTACTGTAGTTGTTTTTTGGGTCTGAGATTGACTGAGCAGGGATGGAGATTTCCTCACTTGTTTTGCTAAGATCAAAGCTATGATAGATTTAGATTCTGCTATAACACATTTGTAAACAGAATAGAAGAGGCTTATACTTTTTACTCCTTGGACAAAGGGAGTTATGTGTTGCCCTTAAAAAAGAGTGTTGCTGTTATACTGACTATTCAGGCATTGTTAAGTCTCTTGTCTCTCGGGTCCATGCTGTTCAACAAACTGATGGCTTTTATACGAAACCCATACAGGTCCATTATTATAGGCTGGAAGTAGGGGATTGTAAAACCTCTGTCATCAAGACTAACGAGGATTATCCCCTAACTTACACACTAAGCCGGTTAGTCAATGACAGGTAAGAGAACACTTCAAGACCCTTACCCCTAAAAAGGGAGGCCTCACCATCCTAAGACAGGAGCTCAACCAATGGCTGTTTAGTATCCAAAGATGGGAAAGGGAGGCTGGGTCATTTGTTCCAACCTAAGACAGGCAGTGTTTCCGTAAGTCTTCCCAACCTTCCCTTTTGAAAAAAAAAAAATTAAAAAGGGGGACCACTGCATTTTTTAATTCTTTAATAATTTGAAATAATTTGTCCTTAGCACTATTGTTCTTGCTAAGGACACAGGTTCAATTCCCAGCATCCACACAGTGGTTCACAACCATCTGTAACTCTAGTTGCAGGGGATCTGATGTTCTATCATGACAAGGTATACACAGTACACATACATAAATGCAGACAAAACACTCATACATGTAACATCAAATAAATCTTAAAAAGCTATTTTTAAAAAGCTGTGACTTCACCCCCTTTCCAGTATGTCATCTGTTTCCTATGTGCAGTAGAAATGTGATATCTCAGCTCCCTGCTCCTGCCACCACACCTCCCCACCATTGCAGACTTTCCCTCTGCATCCATAAGCCAAAACAAAACACTTTGGTAAGTCACTTTTAGGGCATTTAAAAAAATAATCTATTTTTATTCTATGTGCATTGATGTTTTATCTGTATGTATGTTTGTACGAGAGTGTCAGATCTTGGAGTTGCAGGCAGTTGTGAACTGCCATATGGGTGCTGGGAATTGAACCCTGGAGTCAGTACTCTTAACACTGAGCCACTCCAGCCCCTGGTCATGGCAATTTTAACACAGCCACTAATACAGAAATTCATATCAGTGTTGTTTCTAGAGAAACAGGATCATAAAGATGAATTTCTTTTAATTTTATTTTTAAGTTTTTTGAGACAGGGTTTCTCTGTGTAGCCACTGCTGTCCTAGAACTCATTCTGTAAACCAAGTCTAACCTTAAACTCAGAGATCCACCTGCCTCTGACTCCTGCATGTGATGACACTGCCTAGCAACCACATCTTCTAAGTCTCCTATTTGGTACAGTCTCCTGCTGTACCAGATGTAGTGTCCTGACTTGAGCTAATTAACACACCTCCTGGTACATGGTTTGCAATTATCAGTCTAGCAAATGCCTTTTTCTCAGTACCTGTCTGAAAGGTACCAGAAAGTAATTTACCCTTATATAGCAAAGCCAGCAACACACTTTACAGTTCACCTCAAGGACACATTAATGCTTCAGTCAGTCCTGTGTCATAACTTGTTCAAAGGGATCTTGGTCATTTGTCTCTTCTACAAGATGTCATATTGATCCGCTATACTGATGACATTATGCTGATTGGACCCAGTGAGCAAGAGGCAGCAACTACTTTGGACTTGTTGGTAATACCAGAGGATCGCTGTGCTAGCTAGTTTTATGTCACATGACACAAGATAATCTTGTGGGAGGGCCCAGTTAGTTTATTGTGGATGGGGCCATCCTTCTGCTGGTGGTCCTGGGTTCAATAAGTAATCATGCTGAGCGAACCATGGGGAGCAAGCCAGTAAGCAGCACCCCTCCATGACTTCTGGATCAGATCCTGCCTACAGGTTCCTTCCCTGTTTAAGTTCCTGTCCTGACTTCCTTTGATGATGAGCTGTGATGTGGAAGTATAAGTCAAATAAACCTGTTCCTTCCCAGGTTGCTCTGGTCATGGTGTTTCATCACAGCAATAGTAACCCTAACTAAGACAACGGGAAATAAATCCAACAAAAATTCAAGGTGCTCTACCTCAGTGTAATTTCTAGGACTCTTGGGCTATGGGGCTTGCAGAGATATTCCTTCTAAGACAAAGGATATGTTACTGCATCTGGCCCCTCTATCACCAAGAAAGAAGCACATGTTTAATGGGTCTATTTGGATTCTAGAGACATCATATTCCTCACTTCAGTGAGTTACTCCAGTTCAAATACCAAGTGAGTTGGGAAACTGCTAGCTTTAAGTGTGGGGTCTGCACCAAAAGGAGGCTCTTCAGCAGATCCAGGCTGCCTCACAGGCTGCTCTACCACTTGGGTCATGTGATCCATCAGACTGGTACTTGAGGGATACAGATGCTGTTTGGAGCCTTTGGCAGGAGAAGAAATTTCTGATTTCTTTAACAACTCAGTGTGTCATGTGATGTTTTTCTGGAGGCTGTCTTGTGGGAGGATGTGTGGTGTTTTGCTGAAAACAGACACTTGAGAGGATGCCTGATGTTTAGAAAGAATGTAAATGGACCCCCCCCCCCAAAAAAAAAAAAAAAACAGCGAGAAGATGCTCTTGCATTGCTACTTGGTGCAACGCTTTGCTGGTCTTTGCTGGTCTTTCTTTGCTGGTCTTTGCTGGTCTTTGCTGGTCTTTGCTGGTCTTTGCTGGTCTTTGCTGGTCTTTGCTGGTCTTTGCTGGTCTTCACTTTGTAGAGAGAAATACCAAGGAACTTCTCATGGTATTCTGGCTGATTCTGGCTGCTCTTGCTGACTTGTGGGGATTCAGAGGATCCTTGCTGTTTCTGCTGGATCTCGCCTTTGCTACTGATTAATGTTTGGTGTTTTTTATTGAAATGGACTGCTGATATCAAAGAGTGGAATTGCCCCCAAGGAACTACTTCTAAATAGGTCCATAACATTTTTTTCTTATTAACTTTTTTTCTCCCCTACCTCTGGTTGGTGAGCTAGAAGGGAGGCTAAAGTGTTTAGGAACCCTAAATAAACTAGGTTTTGAAAACAAATCTAAGCCTACAGATCACAAAGGATACCTTTGGATTTTGAAGCAAGGTTCTACCGTCATCTGCAGATGACTATTCTTTCTTTGAAAGACAGCTCTTGGCCTGCTATGGGCTTTAGTGGTAACTGAAAGTTAGATAATGGGCCACCAAGTTACCATGCAACCTGAGCTGCCCGTCATAAACTGGAAAATATCAGTAGGACCACCACACAATAGGACATGACATCAGTGATCCAGTATCAAATATCAGTGATATATATGCGATCAAGCCTAAGGAGATCCTGAGGGCACAAGCAAGTTACATGAAGAAGTTGCTCAAATGCCTACAGTTTCTACTTCCATTACAATGCTTATCTGCTGCCAAGCATTCATATACACCACATTGGGTGTGCCTTATTATTGGTTGACTAAGGAAGAGATGACTAGGGCCCAGTTGACAGCTGGTTTTGTACAATATGAGGGCACCTCCAAGAAGTGAATGGCTGTAATATTACAACCCCTTTCTGTGACATCTCCCTGCCTTTCTAGAGCTAGCTCTTTGAGCTAGGTATATCTTTTAGACAGCTGTTCAGTGCAGTCCTCCCAGTGGGTGAGATGCTTTCAGAGAGCATGTCTTTGAAGATTTCTGACTGGAGAACTCACTCACTTCCCCCCTGCCTTAAGGGAGATCACAGACCTGATCTCTGCATTGTGGAGATGGTGCGTGTGCAGTGAAATCCCCAAGTTACATGGCTCAGGAAATCATCTTGTCAAGTGTCCATACTTGACAATGTGTTTGTGCCTCAACTTCCCCAATAGCAGACTGAAGCATGGCCTGCCTGGTCCTGGAGGGCTCTTCCGTCTCCTCTGCCCTGATTCCTTGTGCATGAGCCTGCAGTCACCACATCAGCACAGCTGCTGGGTTGAGCCTGGCAGGCACGGCTTCAGCAGCAGGCAGAGGCACTGCCCATGTGCCTTGCTTAGCTTCAGCTGCCAGGCTCTGCTTCCCAAACAAAGGCTGCTTTTTTTGTGTCTTTCCACACGTCCCTATGCAACGAAACCCAGCATGTTCTTCCTAGCCACTTACTTGTCCTTGTAAGCTGCTCATGTGAGTGCTAGTTGCAGACATTTCCCTTATAGACCATAGGGATTCCGTTGGCCTAAATCCAACTGAGAGCAGAAACAGAACAGAGAAACAGGGTGATTCATGCCTCTGTTGGAGTCTCACCTGAAGGCAAAATTTCCCAAAGCTGGTGATGCTGGGTGACTTGGGCATATTTTCCTGCCTATGACATGTCCTGAACGTACTGAGGAGTAGGTGAGCCCCACCCCACTTCCTTATTGAAAGCATAGCCTAGAGGGACACCCTGGCAGAATTCCAGTATCAGGAACTCATGCAGGAATCCAATCACTTGATGCCAGGTCATGTAGTGGCAAATATTATTTGGGTTTTTTTTTTTTTTTTTTTTTCCCACGTTAGACCATTTAGTTTCTAAATAAAAGACACAAAACCTTTATATTTATGATAAGCCTCAAAGCATTAGAATTGGGCAGATATCAACCCCCTATGCTACTTTGTCTACTTCCCTGTCAGTAATCCTGAGGTGTCACTTGCCATGTTTCACCTGGGCTGCTCCTACTCCAAATGGCCATTCCCTCATGATCCACCTACCCCATGGTGCCTTCTTTCTTCTCCTCTTCTCCTCCTCCCTTGTGGCCTTTGTCTCAGACCCCAAGCTGGAAACAGAAGCCCTGCCTACCTCTCTTTTGCCCAGCCCAGGCTATAGGCATCTTTAGTAACCAATCATGGATACCTCGGAGAGCAAGGTTTATATTAAAAAGCTCATTTTGGCGCGACCAGGTCTTGGGATACAGTGTTTAGCATTTGAACACAGAACAGCATCATACCAACCCATGACAAGGTCAGTTTGGTTCCCAGCTTAATTTATTCAGCAGGTGGCTTAAAACAGCCTGGAAATGTTTTTCATTTTCCCTTGTGTGAGTGTGCACATGTGTGAGTGTGATGGGGTACATGCATGTCAGTAAGTACATGTGGAGACTGGAAGAGGATATCTGGCATCTTTCTCCTAAATCTCTGTCTTATTCCTTCCATACAGGGTCCACCTGACTCTATCCCTCAACACTAAGGTTACAGTTCTGTGTAGCCAAGCCCAGTTTGTCGTGTAGGTGCTGGGGACTCAAATTCAGATTCTCATGCTCGCCTACATAGCAAGCAGCCTTACCTTCTGAGCCATCTTCCTAGCTTTGGCACCAATTATTTTGAGGATAATTTAATGAGGCTTTCTTTATTATTATTATTATTATTATTATTATTATTATTATTATTATTATTTACTCTTTATCTTTTTTTTATAGTCCAGTCGTTATCCCTCTCCCAGTCCACACTTCGACTGTTCTTCACCCTATCCCTCCTCCCCTATCTCCAAGAGGATGTCCCCACTCCACCCCACCCTACCTTACCAGACCTCCCCATTCCCTGGGACCTCAAGTCTCTCGAGGGTTAGGTGCATCTTCTCTCACTGAGACCATGACCAGGCAGTCCTCTGCTGTATATGTGTCGGGGCCTCATGTCAGCTACTGTATGCTGCCTGGTTGGTGGCTCAGTGTCTGAGAGATCTTTCAAATAGTCGCTGAGATCTGGTTTAAGTTGGCACCCAGTGAAGGCAGCATTACTCTCTATTCACAGTGCAGTAATCTGGGTGGAGACCTGCGTTGCTGCATGACCTTTGCTGGACCCCTGACCTTTCTGGGTAGTGAAGACTGAACTGGATGTTCTGGCTGCTCTGGGAATCAGATATCAGAGCATGATTAAAAGGGACCCAGTGCATCGAGTGGCAAGGAGTGGCCTGATGTCCCCATGTGCACATGTGACTGCACGGTCCTTTGCACAAGGTGGAGATGCAGCCATCAACTCCAAGCTCATACAGGCAGAGCGCCCCCTAGCAGTCTGCCAGCGTGTCAGCATAGAACTCAGTATTGGGCTGCTGGCAAACACTACTCCCCTCTCCTTCCTCAGAATGCCTGTGGAAACTGGGTGGGCCTCCTGAGGCCCAGGCAACTCTATCACCCTGGAAAGGGAGTGGTGGCCCTGCCCCTCCTGCTGGATCCCAGCCAGCCCTGGTTTTTAATATTCTGCTGCTTAATGGGACCCAGATGTTGCTTAGGAATCTGATGTCAAGAGTACTCCACAGGCAGTTTGTCACTCCTACTGTGGGTGGACAGAAGCCTCAGGTCCCCAAACCCAGCAAAGGTTTAAGGATACTTCTGGTGTAGCAAGCTGGGAGTTGTGAGGGGAGGTCCTTGGCTGGCTTAACTTATGGGTGATTATCATGCTCATGGAATGGGTGGGATTGCATGCAAAGTGCTGGCATTATAGGTATGTACGGCAGGCCCAGACACCCTGACTCCTGCTGTTATTAAATGTGCTTTTCGTCTGAAGCCTGGACTCCATCAAGCTTGGGAGGGTCAGACTGGGTAGAGCTGGGGGAGAAGGACATTCAGGAGCAGAGAATGAATGCCCTGTTTTCCTGCCTCATGAACTCTGCCGGGTACCATACACATCTTCCATCCACCCAGGTGTACTTTGAGCCAGGCATCCTGACAGCACCCAGGAAGATCCTCCTGGATACCTGCAAAGTCCACTGTCTTATGCACTCAGAGCAGCTTACAACACGGAAGTCTGAAAAGCAGAGACAGGGCAGGGACTAGGAGAGACCACAATTGAGATCTGGGTCTGGCTGACTCCAGGCAAGCTTTCTTTCCCCAGACTCTGGCAGACATGGCTCGGGGAGGGGAGATAAACCAGAGGCTGTGACCTGCAGAAATGCCAACATGGGAAGGAGAAAAAGGAGCAAAGGGGCCAAAACAAGACTAGAGGGACCAGGAGCCACCGATTGTGGGTTGAGGACTGACATAGAGACAGGGTTTCACTGAGTGACAGCTTAGGAACAGCGACTCTGGAGGAAGCCAGGCATTCTGATTCATAGCAATATGTATTCTCAGGCTGGTTCCTGGGTCAAAAAAGAGTAAAAAAGTTAAAAAAAAAAAAAAAGACATTTTAAGGGCAACTGTGATCTTTAAATACGAAACTTATTTTATATAAGAATAGTGTGTTGATATACGGTTTCTTTCATTGACATTTAAATTGTAGCTATGTAAGAGAATGTCCTGTTCTTAGAAAACACAGCTGAAACTACAAGGGATGAGTCACGGGGGCTTTAATTTACTCTCCACAGCTCTGCCAATAAAGCCTGTCAAAGCGCAGACACACTGAGGTACAGGAAACAGCAGTGAACTTAAATTATTAGTGCAATGTTGCTCTGTTTGAAAGTTTCTCAGGGAATAGGAGAGAAAGAACACAAAACACGTGAGAGCACGTAGAGAAGTCAAGAAAGGAAAGATGGCAGGCCCTGCTTCCAAGAGGAAAGGGCCTTGCAGTTGGAGGGCATGAGACAGAAGAGGCTGTAGAAGAGGCTGTAGGGCTTGGGAGGGGCGGGCAGGTGACTGAAGAGCAGGACAGGGAGCTTCCAGTCAGGGGTGCAGGAGAGCTGAGTGGAGAAAGCTGTCTTTCCAAGAGCTTCCTGGTGCCTGCTTGCACGGAGCCCCGTGGAGCCCTCCTGAGCACAGCAGATGTGGAGAGTCTTGCTGAGGGTGGGAAAGACTTTTCCTGGAAAGGCAGAAACAGAGCTGACATGAGCCAGGGGCCTCTTGCTCCTGTCACAGGGCTCCCCTCTGTGTGCTGTTATTTTTTCCCCCACCCAGGGTGTAAGCCCCATAGATGCAATAACTGTTTATTCTTCATTTTTGTTCTTCCCTCTGGTAATTTGAATACATTTGCCCCCTCCCATAGACTCATCTGTTTGAATGCTTGAGGAGTGACACTACTAGGAGGTGTGGTCTTGTTGGAGAAAGTGTGTCACTGTGGGGGTGGGCTTTGAGGTCTCATATACATACTCAAGCCCCGGATCAAGGTGTAGAACTCTTGGTTCCTCCAGCACCACGTCTGCCTGCACACTGCCATGCTTCCTGCTAGGATGATAATGGTCTGAACCTTTGAAACTGTTTCCTTCCTTCCTAGTCTGTGAAATGGGCATAGTGTTGTCACCATCCAGGGCTGCTGACACTGAACTGCACGGAGCTGTGAGGCACCATGCTGTTAATAACGATTGAAATCTCTTAGGGCAGCATATATAATTATTAATGATCAGCCATGATCAGCCATGAACTTGAATCGTTTAAGAAAGATGCCTGAGAGGAGCGGCTATGCACAGGTACTCCTATTTGACAAGATACCTTTCCTGGTAGCTCTGCTATCCTGGGACACTGCCAGGTCTAGGAGGTGGGGTGGGACAGTAAGCCCTCTCTCCAGGGAGAGCAAGATCACCAAAACAAGCAAGGGCGTATTAGTTACTTTCTAGTGTTGTGATAAACACCATGACCAAAAAAGACTTGGGGCAACTTAGAGATTACAGTTCATCGTGAAGTGGAGTCAGGGCAGGAACTGAAGCAGAAGCCATATTTACTGGTTTACTTTCCCTACCTCTCTTAGCCTATTCTCTTATACAACCCAGGACCATCTGCCCAGGGGTGGCACTGCCCACAGTGGTATGGACCTTCCCACACTAATTATTAATCAAGAAAATGTCCCCACAGAATTGCTGTGGTGGTGTGAATAAAAATGGCCCCTATAGACTCATAGGGAGTGGCACTATTAGGAGGTGTGGCTTTGTTAGCATGGGTGTAGCCCTGCTAGAGGAGGTGTGTCACTGGGGGGTGGGCTTTGAGGTTTCAGATGCCAGGCCCAGTGTCTTTCTCTTTCTCTTCTTGCTGCCTGCTGATCAAAATGTAGAACTCTCAGCTCCTTCTCCAGCACCATGCCTGCCTGCACACTGCCATGCTTCCCACCATGATGGTAATGGACTAAACCTCTGAAGTGTAAGCCAGCCCCAACTAAATGCTTTCCTTTATAAGAGTTGCCATGGTCATGGTATGGTGTCTCTTCAATAGAAAGCCTAAGATACTTGCCTACAAGCCAATTTGATGGAGACATTTTCTCAAGGGAGGTTTCCTCTTCCCAGATGACTCTAGTTTGTGTCAAAGTTGAGCAAAACTAAAGAGCAAAGTGAAAGGTCGTGGTGGCCCAGACGCTAAGCCAAGGTGATACAGAGTTCAAGGCCATCCTGAGCTACAAAGCAAGACCTGTTTCAAACAACTTAAACACACTTGGGGTGGGGGTGTCATATGGCCAACAGTCATGGCAAGCTGTAAGACACATGCTATCTAAATGTACCGCAGCATCCTTGAACAGAAGAGCCTCTGGGAAGCCTGTACAGGTTCATTGACGGTGAACCTCATTTCGAACAGGAAAGTGAGTGTGAGAGAGCTCATGGCAACCCGTGCTAGCTAAGCAATGTCCTGCAGATCTAAATGTCACCTCAAAAGCAAAATATCTACTTTAAGAATGTACATTTTGAAAAAACTAGTGATCACTGAAAGGCTGTTGTTTCAGGGATAGTGTCAGCTTAAGAGGTTTGTGTTTTGATTTCCTTAGAGTTTTTTCCTTTTTAAAAATATTTTTAAACATTATTTTATGTTTATAAGTATTTTGCCTTCATGGATGTATGCACACCACGCATATGCCTTGTACCCAAGGAGATCAGAAGAAGGCTTTTGATTACCTAGAATTGGAGTTACAGATGGCTGTGAGCTGCCTTCAGAGAGCTGGAAATTGAACCTGGGTCCTCTGCAAGAGTAGCAAGTGTTTTCAACCACCAAGCCATTTCTCCAGCCTCCAGAGGTTTTTACTTTTATGCCAAAATCAAAACCAAACAAACAAAAACCACTTGTTCTTTTGGCTATTGAATACAAGTGTAAAAATTTAAACTTAAAAAAAGAAGGGAGAAAGAAGGCGAGATGGCTCTGTGGGAAGAGTGACTGTTCTCAGAGTTCAGTCTCCAGTACTCACGTCAGTCCCTAATGTTCCCCAAGCTTTCCTAACAGTACCACCCGTAAGTCCAGCAGGATACACCTGCATATACCCACACACAAACACATAATTAAAAATAAAATAAAAGGGGGGCTAGAGAGATGGCCTCGGTGGTTAAGAGCACTGGCTGCTTTTCCAGAGGGCCCTGGTTCAATTCCCAGCACCAACATGACAGCTTACAACCGTCTATAACTCCAGTTTCAAGGGATCTGACACTCATACAGACACATCCAGGTAATAGATTACAAGACATAATGCACATAAAGAATAATAAAAAGGAATTTTCTTTAAAATGTTTAAATAAAATAAAAGAGAGGAAGGAGGCAGATGGGAAGGGAGGAAAAGGAAACAAGAAACAGACATAAAGTCCAGAAACAAACAAATACTCATGGCATCTGCATAGACACAGGACATCCTGGGCACCGTCTTGGGGAACAGTCTTGTAGTAGTAGACAACCAGGACTCCCTGAGTCCTTCATTCTCCAACCCCAACACAGGTTGGCCCACTGTGTCAGTGTGTGTGTGTGTGTGTGTGTGTGTGTGTGTGTGTGATTCTGGCTGATGATTCAGGAGATAAAGCCCATCATGACAGAAAAGACATGGCAGTGTGGCTAGCTTGTCCATGTTGGGAGGCTCCCAAGGCTGCTTGCTTGCTTACATCTCTGCAGATCAGAAAGCAGAGACAGGGCAGGAAGCAAGGCTGCCTATAACCCTACAGCACCTGTTCTGAGCAGCTGCCTAAGCCTCCCCAGCGCCCACTCAGCAACAAGGCTGCATTCATCGTAGCTTGTTTGGTCCAGCCCTGTCTTGTCTCAAATCAAGTCCTCTCTCTTACCACAGCTACCCTAGCCCCGCCCCCTCTCCTCTTTCCTTTCTTCTCTCTTCTCTCCCATTTCCAAGTAGCTATTCTCTCTCTGTTCTCTCTCCATCTGTCTCTCCTTCAATTTTCATGTGTATGAGTGTCTACCTACCTGTATGTGTGTGCACACTGTATGTGTGTGTACTGTATGTGTGTGCACTGTGTCTGCACTGTATGTGTGTGCACTGTGTGTGTGCACTGTATGTGTGTGCACTGTGTGTGTGCAGTGCCTGGGAGGCCAGAAGAAGGCCTTCGACCCCATGGAAATGGAGTTGCAGACAGTAGTGAGTTTCCATGTGGGTCCTGAAAACTGAGTTTTTGCAAGAGCAACAAGCACTCTTACCCACCAAGCCATCTCTCCAGCCACCCCCCTCCCCCCCCCCCCCCCCCCCCCCCCCCCCCCCCCCCCCGCCTGGCTCTCACCACCACCTATGGTGTCTCATTGTTTCTTTGTGCATTGTCCTTCCTGAGAGAGGGAAGTTCCTCAAATAAAAGTTGTCATTATGGGCTTCTTCTTTTTCTCCTTCTTCTGTCTTCCTCTTCCTCCTCCTTTTCTTCTGCTTCCATTTCTTCCTCCTCTTCCTCCTCCTCCTCCTCTTCTTCTCCTTCTCCTTCTTCTCCTTCTCCTTCTTTTTTGTTCCCTTCAAATCCTCCAGTTACAAAATAGGATTGATTAGGGTAGCATGTATAAGCATAGGCTGCTTGATAGTCTCCTGCTTGTCTGGCAGGCTGGAAAGCCAGAGAATCTAGTAGCTGCTCTCTCTGCTCAAGAAGCATCAGGACAAGAGCAATCAGTGATGCAGCCCGACCCAGAAGATGAAGGCTGGAATCTTTTGGAGAACCACTGCCATGGGCCTGTGCTCAGAGGCTGGAGAAGCTAAAAGTGACATCTATGGGCAACAGCAGCAGTTGTAGATGCACTCTCTATGGAAGAGCAGAGCTTGCGTGTGCTGGCTTTCTCCTCTTTCACATCCATTCTGTCCCAGTTCCCATGCTGTCAGATGGCACCGCGCACATTCAGCCTGGGTCTTCCATGGCTGGTACTGTCTGACATGTCAATCATCTCTAAAAACACCTTCAGAGACACACAGAGGGGTGCTTCATGGACCTCGTAGGCCTCTCTCCAATCACATTGACAATCAAGATGAATCATTACAACAGCCAGACTTGGAGATCAGAGGAGATCAGGTTTCAAAGTTGCCTTGAGTCTGAGGATAGGGTTTGGGGATATTTGTGAAGCAGAGAGAGAGAGCAGAAAGGAAGAGAAACAGCCAGTGGCCTGTGTGTGTATACTCAAACCTCACAACTCTCATGCATCACAGGGTCAGAAAATGGTGGTGTTACATGTATGAGGTAAGGCAGATACCACCCAAGGGACACTTTGTACAGACTTAAGAGAAGTGTTGAAGGTTTCAACAGCAGCATCGTCCGCTCAAACCCCCTAACCATTAACCACCACAGATGCCCTAAAAATGGATAAAGAATACCTACTCTAGGGTGGGTATATTCCCAATTAAAATTGGAGGATTTATTTCCACGAATGAGAGAGTAGCTAGCCCCACCTACCAATGCTTTCAATTAGTCATTGCTAAAAAAGAATGATTCATTAATTGGTACACTCACCCTCTGGGCTGCTTGTTCTTATTCCTGTTTTACAGATGAGTGCACTATGGCTCAGAGAGGCTGAGAGTTCACCAACAACCCAGCAGTCCTACGAGCATCTGGCTCAGGTTCAAATCAGCTATGCTTCCTGCAGTGTCCTGGACAATATCTACCCTGAGCCCATGGGTCCTTTCAACTAAACCTCTGTGCTCACACAAGAAGTCTGAGGTGCCACAGCTTTGGAGATCCAGAGCCTTCTATTTCCCACTCAAGGACTACATCTAGGGTCTTGTAGGAATCTAAGTCTGTGTCAGTGGAGGCCTGGTCCCCATCACTCCCACTGAGGACTCTGACCTTAGCTATTCCTGGAAGCATCCATACTCACTTCCCTGCAAGTCTCCATAGGCTTCATCCTTCTACTCAGCATCCTATGGCCCCTGAACAGGCTTCTGGAGGGGAAGATGGGCCACTGCCTGAGCCTGCAACTGCGTGAGGGGTCGGGGTGCGTGTGGATGCTGCCAGACTGTACATGGATCAAGAGGTGCTAGTATCACGTACTAGTTATGGGTGTCTGATCCTAATAAACCCTTGTTGCCACCTGTGCCACCTACTTCCTCCTCCCTGCCTCTGACATAAGCTGCAGGTTGGGACAGAAAACCTCCTTCACCAGCCACCCCAGTTCACCCACCAACACCCCCTTATGCCTTTGATCCCTTGCATAATCCAAAAGGAATCTGGCTGGCTGACTCCCAGGAGCCTATGAGATCTCATAGCTGAGCTTCCCTGTTGTCATTGCCACATATAGGAAAAGACTAGGCGTCAGAGCATCTCAGGACACACTTGGGGAGGAAACTCTGCAGAAGGAACTACACTCTCAAGGGTCAACATGATTGGAAGAGCTGCTAGCTCATGCAAACTGATTGGACTGTGGCCTAATTAAGTGGGGATCCATTGAAGGCCATTGAGTAAAATATGGCTATGGCCCATTAGAAATCTCTTTGGCTGTAGTATGAGGCTAGGCTGGGAGGCCCAGGAAGGACTATGAGAACAAGCCCATCCTCCACATATCTCTTGTCCCCAAATGGAATCAAGAGCAGGATTCTTTGGCACATAGTAGGTGCTCAAAAAGCATTTCTTAGCCAGTCCTATTTGTTTAAGTTAATGTGATGGTCTCAAATATCTTAGAGGAAACAGGAAGATACCTGAGCTGAGGATCCCTTATTCAAATGCTTAGGACCAGAAGTGCTTCCAGTTTTATATGTGAAATATTCAACATACATATGATGAGGTATCTTGAGGGAGAGTTTGAGTGAAAACATGGAATTGCCTTCTGTTTCATACACACCTGATAGGCTTAGCTCGAGATGGCTCCTATACGAGGTGTTTGATACCTCCATGAAGCAAAGTGCTATGCAGTCTTATACCTGTGTCATGTGATATTCTCAGACTTGCAGAACAGACAGCATTTGGAATGCCTGTGCTGGAGAAGCTGGATTGAGGCATCCAGTTCTTCACGTTTCAGCATCCCCAGGCCTTGCTGGAACAGCCACCTCTGCTGACTGTGGGACCACCCTTTACATGAAATGTCAAGGAATGGCAATGAGAAGACCTCAGTAAGGTTGGAGAGTCATGGGAGGAGGCCTGAATTCCCGGAAGCCAACCCACTCCCCACCTGGCCAACTGTAATGGAGGATACAGTTTCCCAGGGTCCTGAGGGGTGGGAGGCCTAACTGGAAAGGGGCTTAGTCCCCACTTACAGAATGGAAACCAAATAAGAGGTTTGGCATTTCTGTCCCGAAAAGGAATACGGTGGGGTGATTTCCCAGCACCTGCCCTGAGGAGGTGGCCACAGTACCATGTTCAGAGAGTGAGTCAGTGAGACCAGACCAGACAGTGAGGAAGTTACCTGGAAAACCCCCGACCAAATGGCTGGCGGATGTCTGGCCAAAAAAGACACGCCCCATCCTGAGACAATACCCCTCATCCATAGGGTGCCTGCTTTCTCTAAAGGAGCTACCTAGTCAGGAAAACACTCTTGGTCATGCAGGATAGATGATTCTAGCTCGGCTTGTTGGGGGAAGCGGGGAGATATGCTGGTTAACTTGTCAACTCGATACAAACTAGAGTCACCTAGGAAGAGGGAGGCTCAGATGAGGAACCGCCTCCTCCAGACTGCCCTGTAGACATGTCTGTGGGGTGTATGTGTCATCCATGATTGATGTGGGAGGGCCCAGCCCACTGTGGGCTGCAGGCTAAGACATGTATGTTGTACAGAATGTTCATAAGACAGAGCTGAGCTGAACCGTATGTTCCTTCTGTTTTTAAGGTTTGTATGGGTGTTATGTCTGTGCACCTCAGGTATGCTTGGTACCCATGGAGGTGAGAAGGTGTCAGGAGTTTTGATCTGCCATGTGGGTGCTGAAGATGAAACCTGAGTCCTCTGGAAGAGGATCTAGCCAATGAATGTCCTTAACTGCTGAGACATCCGCCCCCTGGATGTGTTCTTGATAATACTTTTTACATCCCCTGAGCCTGGCCTTTTCTCTAGGTGAAGTGACATATCAATAAGGCAGACAGGAACATCCCTTGTTCCTCACCAGCTGTCTTAGTTTTCTGTAACTTGTGTTAAAACCTCATGACCAAAAGATACTCAGGAGGAAAGGATTTATTTGGACTTAGTAGTCCATCATCAGGGGAAACCAAGGTACGAATCCGGAGGCAGAAACTGAAGCAGAGAAGGCAGAGGAACTCTTCTCACTGGCTTTGATCCTTACGGCTTGCTCAGTTGACTTCCTTATACATCCCAGGCCACCTGCCTAAGAGTGGCACCGCCCACAGTGGACTGGACCCTCTCATATCAATCACTAATCAAGAAAACACCATCTGATGGAGGCGTTCTCTCCGTTGAGGATCAGATGACTCCAGCTTGTCTCAAATTGATAAAAACCTAAAGAGCACCTCAGATACGTGAGAGGCTGGGACCTCTCACCTAAGGCCAGCACTCTCTATCCCAGCCCATTTTGCTTTTCACTTTGAGACAGGGTGTCACAAAATTAATCATGTGGCCCTTGAACTTGTGAGCTTCCTCTCTCAGTCTCTCAAGCAGGTGGGAGGCCCAGCTCATGCCTTCTTTGGACCAGGACAACCCTGAGTTTCCTGCCCCACAGTCAGTCCGGTACTTCAGGCAGGTGTGTGAAAAGCCTGGTGTATTGCAGCCATCTTTTGGCAACCATCTCCAAGGCAGGGATGGGCACTTGACTTATGCCAGGCCGTGGCTTCAGTTCTAAGGCGGTTGCTTTGAATTGTGGGAAAGGGAAACTGATTGTTGCAGACGCTGGCAAATGGACAGATGAGTCTGCCTACTGGCAGCTGCTCACAGACAGTACTCGGTGTTCGCTTCTTGGCCCCTTATTCTGAAGGCTGGTGTGAAAAGTGAGACCGTAGTCCTCCCGGGGCTCAGCCCCAGCACCTGCACTGTGAGTCTGTGTGCCTTCTAGATGGAAAACCTGATGCTCTGGGGAGTGGTCAGTGGGTTCTGAACCAGATCCCTGAGCTAGCTACACCTGTCGAGGGGCTGGGTAAAGAATGTTGAAGCAGGAAGCAGAGGCTGGGAATGCCCCACGGGCTCCCAGAGGGGGCTCTGGACCCCCAAACCGCAGCTTCGGAGCGGCTGCGGAAGGGGTCGTGAGTCTGAGGGAGCTGAGCGAAGAGAGTCCTCCTGACCTACTCCCTACAGCCCCCCTGGCCTCTCCCCCCCTCCCGACCCCGGGGGGTGGGGCAGAAGGGCTACCTCCCCCTCCCCCGAGGGTCTTTAAACCCATGCACACCAGAATGCAACAGAATTCCTCAACTGAAGTTCCCTCTTCTAGGGTCTGTGTGAGATTGTATCAGGCTGACAACGACACTAACCAGCACACAACTCAGGATACAGTACCTATTTTAACTTCCTCTTCCATTACGCTTGTAACATTAGTAGTTGTGATTGTCATTACTCTCAAATTACAGAAGCCTGACCACAGAGCTTTACACAGGACCTGTTTTTGTCATTTAGTAAATCCTTTTATTGTTAGTCCAGCTGTCAAAAACTGCCAAGAAGGACCCAGGCGCACTCTCTTCCCTCTACTGGTCTTAACGGATCAGCTTTTACGGACATGGGTATCTTCTTTCTATTACAAACAAACAAACAAAGCTGCTGCAGCTCCAGACATCACTTCAACACACCAGAGAGGAAGAAGGAAATGGGAAAAAAACAGGATGCATGTCACTTTGTGAGCTGGGGCCTGGAGAGATGGCTCAGTGGTTAAGGGCACTGGCTGCTCTTGCAGAGGACCCAGATTCCATTCCCAGCACACACAGGGTGGTTTATAACAATGTAACATGGTTTATAACCATGTAACTCCAGTTCCATGGGATATGATGCTCTCTTCTGACCTCTCACTAGGCATGCTTGTGGTGAACAGACATACAGAAAAAAAAAAAAAAAAAAAAAAAAAACTCATCACATAATATAAAATAAATAAATATTGACAAGGTTTTTTTTTAATTATAAGCTTTTCAGATTCCCTCCCACCAACCCCAAGCAAAATCGCACTTCAATCTTGTTTAAGTCGAATGACCACACATGGCTCCAAGGGAAGCCAAGAAACATGTATGAAATAGTGACTGACACCGTCGACTCAGACCACAGACCCTCACCCCTTGCTGTGTCTTCTAGAGCTATTTTAAATGTACTGACTTGTACATGGTATTATCCTAGCCTGGCAGCTCTCATTCAAGGGTGATTTAACAAATTAGGTAGATTTTAAAAATATATGTATATGTGTTTTTGTGTATGTATGTGTGTTCATATGTATGTGTGTATGTTGAGTTTATATGTGCGGCTGTATGTGTGCATGTGTATGTATGAGTATATGTAAGTGTATGTGTTTCTGTGTATATATGTGAGCAGGTACATGTATGTGTGTATATGTGTGTATGTGTGTGTACATGTATGCATGTGCATGCATGTGTATATGTATATGTATGTGTGTATGTCTATGTATGTGTATATGTATGCATGTATGTATATGTCTATGTATGTGTGTATATATGTATATATGTGTGTATGTGTATACGTGTGTGTGTGTGTGTGTGTGTGTGTGTGTGTGTAGGGGAGTGGACATGCGTGCTAGAGAACTCAAGTGGCTGTCAGAAGACAATCTTGGGTATTGATCCTCATCTTCCACCTGTTTGAGACAGGGTCTGTTTTTCCCTGAGTAAGCCAGGTTAGTTGGCTAGTGAGCTTCGTGGTTCTATTGACTTCACCTCCTGTTTTTGCTGTAGTAATGATGGGGTTACGCATGCGTGCTTACATAGCTGGCTTTATGTGCGTTCTGAGGTTCCAAACTCAGGTTCTCACACTTAACACATTGAATCATCTCCTGGTTTCATTAAAAAAAAAAAAAGCGCATTATTTAGTGTGTTAGGGGTATAGGTTTGAGTCTTTCTTTTTCTCTTTTTTAGGGGGTGGTCTTCAAAGCAGGGTCTTGTGAATCCAAAGTAACCTCAAGTCACTGTGTAGCTGAGTATGACCTTGAACTTCTAATCTTCCTGCCTCTGTCTCCCAAGTGCTAGGATTACAGGTATGAACCATCATGCCCAGTTTTATGCAGTGCCGTGGATCAAATTCAGGGCCTTAGACATGGTAGGCAAGTTCTCTACAACTGAATTCCAGCCATACTATAGATCCCAAAGGTGGAAATTCAACAACTAGCATTTATAATATTATGATAACATAGGCATTCACTGTAGAGACATAGAATGAATTTAAATTACTTTAAAAAAATAACAATTTCTTTTTCTGGAGCTTCAAATCACATTCCCACTTCACTGCTTGCTTTGGACATTTTGTTCCTCCAGCTCCATTCTATATGGTATGAAAGAGTAAGGAAGTTATAGAAACTTATGAATTGGGAGACTTGTCACTCCAATTCAGTGGGGGGTGGGAAATACCTGAAGAAATTAGCTGATTCAAATTACGAATATAAAGTAGATTTTTCTAAGACTATCTATCATTCTATGCCTCTTACTAAATCAACCAGTCAGTCAATACAGTGAAGGTTGTTAAATGTTTGCATCAGTTAGGGAATATTCTTAATAGAAGCTTCTGTTTCTCATCCCTGGAGCAACCAACTTCTAGTTTAAGTAGAAAAATCTTTCCTTGTCAAACATACAGTGCTTTACATGCAGCTACATAAAGTTTAAATGCAGCTATATTCAGTTTCCATGCAGGTTTTGTGCAGCTATATGCAGCGATAGTGGTAGCACGTATCTGATGGTGTGTGTCCAGTCAATGCTATCATCTGTCTCTCCCATCTGTGCCTCTAAACACATTGAGTGACAACGGGTATTTGTTATTACCGGCTGCCCAACAGCCGATTATAGAGGGCTTGGGTAGAAGGGAGGGGTGAGATGGTGTCTCATTCCAGAGCCCAGGTTGATCTCAAACTGGCACTCCTCCTGCCTCTGCCACTCAACATGGCTTAAAAATTGTTAAGTGAAATTATGTTCCAGCTTCCTTTGGCTGGGAGTAAGTCCTAGACAACATGAACATACGGACACAGCATGATGGGAGCACACCCTGACCTCTGTCACAGAACATCCGTCCCAGTTTTAATTTCATATCCGAATCCCTCTGGAATTCCGTCGGGGTTTAAGTGACTGTGATGTGCTTCTCAGAGCTGACCAAGCACAGGCGACAGGGGACCTGTCTGTGTGTCAATCAAGCATTCCTGTGGGCAAATAAGACCACAGTTCCACAGATTCAGAGTTTTTCCTTTGTTCTTTGTGTCTCTTGATCAGCTGCCATTTTTTTTTCTTTCTGTTTTAGAATGTGGAACTTTTCCTGTCATCTCTGCCCAAGGGTCACACTAATCGTTCAGGTTTGAGGGTCTGTGAGGCCAACTCAAGCACTGATCAACCAGTTTTTAACTGAGGTTAAATTTAGTGGAATGTTACGACTCTTAAGTACAATTCAAAGAGTTCCAACAAACATAGAGATACTTGTACAATTAACATTTTACTTGGTTAATTTTCTCTTTGGGAAGTTGAGGTGAATATTAATTGGAGATAGTGCCCACATATTCCTGAAAATTGTTTTTCTTTTGATTTCTAGGAAGACTTTTTGTGGTAAAATGTATCTCACAGAAATTGTACCATCGCTGACACCTGACACTTTCTCGTGCAACCACTGCCTAGCTCTAGAATGTTCTTATCAGACTAAGAGCAAGCCACACATAGGAAGTAGCCAGTTCCCAATCCCTTGGCCTTTTGTCTGTTTAGATTTTCCTGTTGATGGCATTTCACATCAGTAGGATACGATAGTGTCACACTGTGCCTTTGTTTCCACTCAGCATACTGACATTGAGGTGGCATGTGTCAGTACCAGACCTCTTTTTGTGGCTAATTCTCCATTGTATGGATGGCTGTCTACCCCAGTTCAGTATTAGTCCACTCATTCACGGATAGGCATTTGAGTTGTTCTTACCTGTTAGCTATTGGGAAAGTTCATGTGTTAATTCCGTTTGCCCATTTACTTTCAATTCTGAAATAAATAAAATTCCATTTTATCACAAGCAGCTCCTGGGTCTGATGTGTGGCATTGAGACCTGCCATTCTGTTCCCTTGCTGCCTGTTACCTGTTCAAAAACTAAACTAAACTAAACTAAACTAAACCAAGTCATTGGTGAGACTGTCCAGGAAAACAGCCCAGATGCTATGCTAGGTCATCACTTGCCGCTGAGCTGGCAGCTTCAGTGGGTGCTCAGGAAAGGGACACACGCAGAGGAAACACAGGAAGGAGGGGCTGGCGCCTTTCTAGTTGTCTAAGTCACAGGCTTTGCCTGCATTGTGTATAAAGGCTTTAATTCTATGTGTATGTCCAAAGCTCTGGCTATTTGAAATACAGTGGCTTAGTGACTGGTTACTATCCAAGCAGGGACGTGTAACACTTTATAAAAGAGACAGCTTCTCACTGAGGAGTCTGGTGACAGCTGACACTGAATGCAGTGGTCAGACCGACAGCAGGAAGAGATAGAAGGAGCTTGAGGGGAAGTCTGGTCTCACAAGGGGAAGTGCAGTACATGTACCTGGTGGCCAGAAATCCCACCATCTCTATCCGCAGACATTTCAAAGCAATCTCTGCCTCACACCAGGAGTCAAGCAATCCAAGAGATCCAAGAAGGGGCAATCCTGGCTGCCCATTCACCCTTGGAACCCTATTCGATCAGAATATAACCACAGATAGAACCTGGGATGCACACATGGAAGCTAACAATATCCTAGCTCAGCAGGTATGTTGGTCAGCATGGACTGTGCACACACACACACACACACACACACAACACACACCATACTAATAATAAGTGAGTGTTGGTTCTTGTTTGTTGTTTTGTTTTGTTTTGTTTTGTTTTGCTTTGCTTTGCTTTGCTTTGCTTCTTCTTCTTTTTTTTTTTTCCAAAGCAGGGTTTTTCTGTGTATTCCTGGCTGTCCGTGAACTCTCTCTGTAGAGCAGGGTGGTCTCAAATTCAGAGATCTGCCTGCTTTTGCCTCCTGAGTGCTAGAATTAAAGCATACACTACCACTGCCCAGCTGATTCTTTTTTTTTTTTTTTTTTTTTTTTTTTTTTAAGATGGGGGGATGAGGAGAGGGAGAAAGAGGAGGCACAGTGCAGCCTAGCTTTGTATCAGCGCTGACTCTTCCAGTTTAGGAAAAGGTTGGCTGAAAAGGGAAACTGCATTGAAGAGGAAATCAAGAGTGTTCCTCTGAGTGGAAGGTTTCAACTCTGAAGTATTTGTTAAGTGTCAGAGTCAAGGTAGTGGATCGGGAACTCTGATAACATCTAGCCTGTACTGGAGACAGAATATGTGGGCAAGTGACATTTAAAGACAGTTTATATTCAAAATCATGAAACGAATTGTAATTTCCAGTGGAGTAGACGCATCCTGAAGACCAAGGCCTGGGATGTTCTGAGGCTCAGGAATTGGAGAAGATAACAATGAACAAAAGAGTCTGAACAGGGACAGAAGGAGAAAGGGACAGATCCTGAGATTCAGTGTTTGGGAAGTCCAGGGAAGAGAGCTTTGCAACAATGAGGGAGAGAAGCCTGTCCTGGGATGTGGAGACAAAAGACTCAAAGAGTTCAAGGTCAGCCTGGGTTACATGCAACATTGTCTCAAACAAGACCAAAAAATTTAAGAAAGGAAAAAAGAGAAAAAAGAAAACAAAGGAAAGAAAGAAGGAAGAAAAAGAAAAGGAAAGAAACGAAAGGAAAAGAAAAGAGAGAGAGGAATGAGGGCGGAGCTGCTGGTGCATGCTTGCCACAGATAAGTGAGTGCCAGAGGGCTGGGTGGTGGCCACAGTCGGGTCACTAGTTCTGTGGGAATGGTTGAGACTGGTGATGCCCCAGAGTTTGTTTAATAGACAAAGGGAGTTCACGAACTGGAGATTGCACTGTAGACATCTCTTTTGAAGACATAACTATAAATGAGCTCAAAGAACTAATGAACCTCCTGCTTCTGTGTCCTGAGTCCTGGGATCACAGGTGCATGTCACCCCTCTCTCTGAAAACCATTTTTAAAGCATTGAGAAAAATAGGGAAGCTAACTCAAGCACCTGGGCAAACAGTCCACTAATGTTCAATAGTTGAACCATGAGCCCTGCCCGTGAATGCATATGCATGTGATTCATATGGTAAATGTCATTCTAGCTCATACTTGAAAGAAACCATATATGATGAGTTATAGGCTAGACAGATGGCTCAGCAGTTGAGAGCATTAGCTGCTCTTTCTGAGGACCTGGTTTCAATTTCCAGGCCCTACATAGTAGCTCAGAATTGTATAATTTCAGTTCCTGGAGATCTGACACCCTCTTCTGACTTCCCTGGGCACCTAGCACACACATGGTACACAGACAAACATGCATACACAAAAAATTAAATTAAAAAAATTAATTGTTGTTAATTAATTGTGCTGTCATTGTTATTGTCTAACCAGGCATGCACAGTCAAAGCTGTATAGATACATATATACACACACATATCAGAGAGCTAATCACCCCATTTAAACCGCTTGCATGAAAAATGATGGGGACGATGTGGTTTACTGAAGCCCCTGACTGTCAACAACATGCCAAAGGCTTGGTCTCGAGCTGGTGGCACCACTGAGAGGTGTCTGACTTGTGTGGGTGTTGGCCCCTCCATGGATAACCCATTGGTGAATAGCACTGTTTGGGCTATTAGGGCAATTAGTTGGAGAAAGTGGGCCTATGGGTTGTTTCTCTGATGGGTACATCTTCAACTTCCCCCTTCCATATCTTCTTCCAGGTGGTCCTTCACTTGCTATAAGCCTAAAAATAGTAGAGCCATCATGCTGTGCACTGAAGCCCTGAGATGGAGTGAAGATTTCTCCTTTAAGTTGATTTGTGGATGAAAATTTAACACCAGAGCTCTGTTCACTCATCATCAAAAGGAACACGAGAACCTGATGGGTGGGGTGGGACTCCGGGTAAGGGAAGCAGTGGAACCTGACATACCTTACAGCTAGGGAGCCAGGGCATTCTTAAAGGGGTTCCTCTGAGAATAGGAAGCAGGCTTATCTGTGGGAAACTCCCACCAGGAGTTAAGAAAAGTCCTTAGTAGGATTTTAAATGTATTTGATGTATTCATGTTACTTTATGTGTGTTTTATCTGCATGTATGTATGCATGTGTACCATATGCACAATTAATACCCATGGAGGTCAGAAAAGGGCATCAGATCCCTTGGAGCTGGGGTTACAGAGGGTTGTGAGCTACCATATCATGCTGGGAACTGAACCTGGGAGCTCTGCAAGAGCAGCAAGTACTCTTAACCTCTGAGCCATCTCTCCAGCTCCCATTTCAGTAGTTTTGAAGGAGCTGAATCAGAAACATTCTTAAGTTCTGCAACAGGAATGTTATTCAGTGTGATTTATTAGAGAAAATGCCATATACAGATTAAAGTTTTCTATAATGATTTTGTTCAAACAAGGTATAAGGCTAATTATTACCCTACAGGTCATTAAATATATTCAAGCTACTTGAGTAGGAAACGTCTGAATTTCTGCAGGGTTGCAATTCAAACAGGTTTCTGGGGTTTGGTTTACTTGAAACTCGCTCTTATGTATCGACAGCATCAAGAAGTCCCCATATAGACCAGCCCTCTCTGGAACTTGCTTAGATCTCTGGCCTCTGTCTCCCAGGTGCTGGGGTTACAAGCATAACCAGACAGCCAGTAAGGGACAATTCATGATCAGAATATATCGGCTGGTCAAGGGTTAAGCCACAGACATCCCTAGGAGATCTAGTATTGATTTTGGCGTTTCCTTGGGATTTCTGTTGCTGTGATAAAACACCATAACCAAAAGCAGCTTGGGGAAGAAAGTGCTTCTTTTATCTGAAAGAAATAGTCCATCACTAGAAAGAAGTCAAAGCCAGAACCACAAGAGTGGAAGAACCTAGAGGCAGGGGCTGAAGGAAAAGCCATGAAGGAATGGTGCTTTCTGGCTCGCTCCCCATGACTCACTCAGCACACACTTAGCTTTTGTCAGCTTATCTCCCCAGGACAACAAAGAAGGCAGGCTTTTAGATTAAGGAGTGTTGGAGCAACCCTTAGAAGGCTGAGGCAGGAGGACTGGGATCGGTCTGGGCTCCATAGTGAGACTCTGCCTTGGGAAGAAAAAAATGTTTTCCCAGAAGATAACAGGAAGGAACAGTGTTTCCACTGGCCCACTGATATCTTTTGTTTGAAACCATGATAGGCATTTCCTGTCTCTGGTGCTCGCCTCCCATCTCAGCTAGGTTGCAGAGGCAGTCTTGTCCTGGATTCTTCCGGCTGCATGATTCCCACCAAAATTGACTTTGCCAGGACTTTTTTGCTTGTTACAAAGAAATGGCTTCTCACACCGAGTCTGACTAGCGCCTTTTGAATCATAATGGGATGACCAGCAGCTGGGACCCAAAATTGAAACAAAATAAAAGTGAAAGGAGAACTGGAGAAATTGCATGGAAGAGAACATGTTACAGGGTTTGGCGGTACAAGCCTGTGAGCCCAGCACTCAGAAGGCAAAGACAGGAAGGTCATAAGTTCAAGGCTAGCCTGGGCCACATTGCTAAATATTGACTCGAAAATAAGTGAATAAAGTGGCAAATAACAGACACTGGTGGTTGCTGTTTTTATTTCCTACAAGCGTGTACAAGGAAAAGCAAACCAATATATTTTAGAAAGAAGAGTGAGAGCAAATGCCAGGGACAGATTCAGTCATTAGCAGCCAGAGCATAGCCTGGTCCAAGGCAGCAGTGATGTCATATACTTCTGGGAGAGAAGATGAAGTCATGTATATGCAGCTTCCAGCATGTGTCTGTGACACAAGCTTTGTGTACAAGTATCACATGCTCAAGTTTCTTAACAATGTTCAGTTAACATTCAATTGTCCTTTCATCTTGCAGCCTGAAGAATCATCAGAAGAAGTCTGATGCCCAAGATCCTACACACGGTGGGAGATGCAGCAGGACCATGAGCCGCTGCTCAGAGCTGAAAAACTGCAGAATTCAACCCACATTTCATTCTTCATGGTTGCTGCTGTCTCTACTGGGTTGGAGGATCTACTATATCTCAGCAATACATGGTTAATCTCTTTGACAGAAACAAAGCAAGTGGCCAGTGAGTTAACAGCTAATCATGCTGCAGAGATTGTTCTGTGCTTCTTCATAACACGATGTCTTGTGTTAATGTGTGTTTGGGGCTTCAGTTACCCTTGAACTTGTTGATTTCAAATGTATCAGCATTCTCAGACATGGCTGCCTGCTGCCCTCTAGGTACTGGGCAGCTCTAGACCCTCCAAGCGCCAGACCAAACATGAACAAGAAGGAGGAGAAAGAGGAAGAAAAGGAGGAAGAGAAGGAGGAGGAAGAAGAAAAGGAAGAAGAGGGAAAGGAAGAGGAGGAAGAGAAGGAGGAGGAGGAAGGGAAGGAAGAAGAGGGAAAGGAAGAGGAGGAAGAGAAGGAGGAGGAGGAAGGGAAGGAAGAAGAGGGAAAGGAAGAGGAGGAAGAGAAGGAGAGGAAGAGGAAGAGGAAGAGGAGGAGGAAGGGGAGGAGGAAGAGGAGGAGGAAGAAGGAGAGGAGGAGGAAGAGGAAGAAACAGGTAGTGCTTCAGAACAAGGAGTTAAAAGAACAGCCTTTCAGGCCTGGGGTTGTTCTTCTTCCATTATTGTACTGACATATTTAGAAATACTTAGAGGCTGGAGAGATGGCTCAGTGGTTAAGAGCACTAGTTACCCTTTCAGAAGACCTGGGTTTGATTCCCAATAATACCACATGGCAGCTCACAACAAGCTGTAACTCTAATTCCAAGGGATCTGACAATCTCTTCTGGCTTCCATGGGTACCAGGTACACATACAGTACACAAACATATGTGCAGACAAAAACACCCACACACATAACAACAAAAAGTAATTTAAAAATGTTTAGTCAGTATAGAAAATTGGACTATTGCTTAGCAACCAATTTATTGAGAAACTTAGATCTGAAAGATCTGTGACAACAAGCAGGATCTAAAGGGAGATATGCTGAGGAGAGTGGTGGAGTTTATGCTGACTGAGCCAGTGTGGCCTCTAATAGCAATCGAGTCAATATGAACCGATCTGTGTGGGAGAACAGCACTTAGCTCATTTACTCTCGATACCATCCCTCAAAGCGAATATGACAACCACTTCCATTTTCTCAGAAGAAAACAGAGACACAGAAGAAAGAGGTGGCAGCTGGCCACTCCTCTGGCATGATTGATGTGTAGCCTTGAATTGTAATAAACTCTTTCTTCCTTAAGGTTTTTTGGCGGAGAGGGGGTGTGGGAGGTTGTCAGTTAGTTTGTCGCTAACACAGGGAGAATTTATTCTGGCTCAGTGTTTCAGGAGGTTGAGTCATTGCTTGGCCCTGTGTGCTTAGGCAGAGAATCCTGGTGGCAGAAGACCGGGATGGAGGAAGCTGTCCATCTTATGAACGCAAGAAGCAGAGCACAGGGAGAGAGACTCAGGATGAGAAGTATTTTGAAACACAGGCCAAGGCTACAGAAGTGGCTCGGTGGGTAAGAACACTCATTGTACAAGCGTAAGGACTTGACTGTGAATTCCCAGCATACACGTAAGAAGCTGAGTGTGACACCAATGCTTCATATTGGATCTATTTCACTTTCCCTGTGAATCAGCAGCCTCTGGGGGGCGGGATAGCATCTCTTCCAGACCCTGATTCAGGTTGTACCAGCTGGCCTTTCCCCATTCTACCTAAGCTGTGTTTTCAGATTCCAGTGAGTAAAACGCTCAAGAAGGAGACTTTGGGATTCTGGTGTCTTGTCCTATCTAAGTTAGGTCTCTGCTGTGGGAATAAACACCATGACTAGAAGAAACTTGGAGGGCATGGGGAGCTGATGAAGCCCTCAGTAGATATGTATTGTTGCCACAAGCAGAGCCATGTAAAGAATCCCAATGTATCAGACTCACAGAAATGGCAAAACCTTTCCCAGGTAAGGAGCAGAGAAATGGCACAAGTAAGAGTTTACACTCCTGGTCTGAGTGTTTATAAATGATTGGCTGATTGTGTGCAGACACTAGCAACACATCTTCCTTCTCCTGGTGCCAGCGGCTTGGACTCCTCTGTTACCAAGACCTTCTACATAGACTAGCTAGCCTCTCCTCCTTGTACTGTACACAGTAAACATACCGAGTTCTGGGGTGTGATAGGGACTCTTCATTCATCATGAGCACAGCCCACCGGATCTCAGCCTTTCTGTGTGTGTGTATCTGTAGAGCAAATCTCTTGTGTACGGTATGGAGGCATCACCTGTCAATAAAAAGCCAATTGGCCAATGTGCTGAGGCAGAAAATAGGAGGTGGGAATTCCGGTAGGAAGAGAGGAACTCTGGGTTAGAGTCAGGTGAGGAAAGAGATTCATGCCCAACTCAGAGGAGGCAGTCACAAGAAGCTGAGAAGAGGTAACCAGCCAGGTGGCCCTCATAGAACAGAATAGAGGGGTTAATTAAGTTATGAGCTACTGGGAGAACAAGCCCAAGCTTATGACCTAGGCATCTATTCATTTATAATTAAATCTTAGAGTCATTATTTCGGGAACTGGGGCGTGAGGTAAGAAGTCCATGGTTACATGTATCTCTTGTTTGTCTTGTGTCTGTCATTTCCTCGTTCCCACATCACCTAAGAAAGGTTTTCAGAACCAAGCTATGTAGTACCTGGCTGGGGAGAAGAGGGTTTAATTTCATTTTACAGCCCACTGTCCACCAAGAAAGGAAGTCATAACAACTACTGAAGTAGAGGCCATGGAAAAACACTGCTTACTGACTTACTACCCATAGCTTGCTCAGTTTGCATTCTTAAGCACTCTGGAACCACCTTGCCAGGGGTTTCCCTGGCCCACAATGGGCTAGACCTGCCCAAATCAATCATTAATCAAGGAGACACCCAATGGGCTTGCCTACAGGCCAATCTCTGTAAGGCATTTTCTCAGTTAAGGTTTCTTCTCCAGTGAATCTAGCTTGTGTCAAGCTGACAAAAATATAGCCAATGTATATCCCATCCTCAGACTTGTGTCTGCTTTTCCATAAGCCTCAGCCCCTTTCTGGAAGGTCTGACGCAAGGAAGGATGGAGACTTTCCAGCGTGGGTGACAGGTGCCTGTAATGGGACCTTTAAGTCTGGATGATGGCTTTGCAGACACATCCAAGCTCTGAGGTCACTTCCCCTGATAGTAGAAACTTGGCACCTGCCGGCATACTTGGTGGATCAAAATGCCAAGAATGCCCGAGATCCAACACCTCCAGCCCTGCTGCTTGGGAAAGGGGGTTGTGACAGCCCACTCTCTCTGTGTGCTCAGAGCTCAATCTTAGAAACAGGACAGAATCCACTAAGACCAGGGAAGCGGAAGAATGCAACAGAGACCAGCACCTGCCTGTGCTCCACAAGACCCACCTTGGGTTCAAGGGCATCTGCTGGCAAGAGAAAAAGCTAATCTCTTCTGAAGACGCAGAAGCTCTGAAATGCTATACAGCCTGGCTCTCAAAACCCCTTTATTGTTTATGCCACCAACAGTTGCTAAGAGACCAGGCAGGCTTACAGGCGCCACAGAAGGGGATCCCCAGGGTGCCGCACAGAATCGAGCCCCAACAGCTGTCTGGGGCTCTGCCCACATCCTTGTCTCTCTTCTGGAGCCAGAGGTCTCAGCCTGTGGCTGCTCTGAGAAACCACTTGCTTGGAGTGTGTGGACTGTGCCCAGCCATCCTCAGAGAGGAGAAGGCTTGAGGGACCTCTTTGAACATAGACTTTCTTCTCAATAAAATGGGGATATCCAATTACCAGCTGGCTGGCCTCCCAGTGTGATGGCTAGGAATTAAACCAGTAAAGGGCCAGTGGGTGGCTCAGCATGTGAAGGTGCTTGCCACACAAACTTGGAGATCTGAGTCTGATCCTGGGAACCAACAAATGGGTAGAAGAGAGATTCAGTTCCACAAAGTTGTCCTCTGACCTCCACAGACGTGCCATGACACATTCACCACCATCACCCCACTCACAAAATTATGAAAATTACAACAATACCTGAAGAGATCTCAGCGTATTGCTGGCAGAGTCCCACACCAGTCACTGTCACAATCAGTAAGAGAACTGGAGAGCCAGACATGACAGTGCACATTTGTAATCTCAGTGTTTGGATCGATAGTTCCAGGCCAATCTGGGATACACAGGGAGACCCTGTTTCAAAAGGGCAAATGGATAAAAAGATGAATGAACTAAGAAAGGGAAGACACACTGCTTGACCAAACAAGATTTACAAATAATATCTAGTGTGAATTCTCATGACATTCTTGCACATATGTGTGTATACTAGCAAATTATAACAAAATATAGGATATTTTCCATAATATACTTTTTATTAAATACAATCAGCACAAGCATGTATACTGTGTAAGTAAATTTGTTTCAAATACAATTTGCAGCTATTCATAATTTGTTAATAATTTCATCAATAGAAGATTATGGGTAGGTACCTTTTAATAGAAATTTCTTTTATTAGCATATATCAATTATATTGTATTTCACGCATGATTGCAATAATGTATATAATATACTTTTCTATTAAAAATAGATTTTTTATACAGTAATCTGATCATGGTTTTCCTTCCTCCAGATCATTCCTATCACCCCTCCAACCAAAATCCACACCCTTTTTTTTGTTCTTTCTTTCATTAAAAGCAGGTATCTATAAAATTAATTAATTAGCTGAGTATAGTGGTGCATGCCTTTAACGCCAGCACTTGGGAGGAAGAGGCAGGCGGATCTCTGTGAGTTCAAGGTCAGCCTGGTCTACACGATGAGTTCCAGGACAGCCAGAGCAACATAGTACCTTGTCTTGGAATAAAATTAATTAATTAATTAATTTAAAAGACAAACAAATCAGAGTAGGACAAAAAAAGAAAACAAATAGACAAAGTCAAATATAAACCACAAGAAACACATACAAATGCAGAGACACACGTATTCACACAAACAGAAAATCAGAAGCCATAATATATAAGCAAAGGACCTATAAGGTGTAAAGGGGGGGCATTAAAAACCTCCGAAAATATCACTGGGTTTGTTTTTATCTTGGCCATCTACAGCAAGGTATGAGGCCTATCCTTAAGAGAGGGCTCTATACCCGGTGACTCCATTGAAGAAAACTAGTATTTCCTTTATGGGCAGTTAGCAATTGGTGATAGCTTCTGGGTTAGGGATGGGGGCTTATGTCCACTTTCTCTCTGGGTGCTGGGACCCCATCTGGCTTAGACCTGTGCATGCCCTGAGCATGCTAACACAGTCTGAGTTCACATGTGTGTCAGTCCTATTGTATCCAGAAGGTCTTGTTTCCCTGGTGTCTTCCATCCCCACTGGCTCCTATAGTCTTTCCTCCTCCTCTTGCAAGGTGTTTCCTGAGGCCTGAGGGGAGACCCCTGATGGAGATGTACCATTTAGGACTGGATGATATACTTAGTGGTTCTTGGCCTTCCAAATGCTGCGGCCCTTTAATAAAGTTTCTCATGTTGCGATGACCCCCCAATCATAAAATTATTTTGTTGCTTCATCATAGCTGTAATTTTACTACTGTTATATGCAGATATCTGATGTGGAAGATATCTGATAGATGACCCCTGTGAAAGAGTTGTTCAGCCCTCAGGTTGAGAATGGGCAGCTTAGACTCTTTCAAGTGTATGTATACCCAGGAAGTGGCTCATATGGTAGTTCTAATTTTAGTGGTTTGAGGAGCTTCCATATGGATTCCTATAGTGGCTGCAGTAGTTTTTCTTATTTATTTATTTATTTACTTACTTACTTTTGCTTATCTGCATTTTCCCTTTTCTTCCAATGGTTGATCGCTTGGGTGTCTTTTGTAGAACATCCTGGCAGGCCACTCATCCAGGCAGTTACTCAACTCTGGTCTTAGCCCTATTCCTCTGGGCCAAATGACTGAGTCCCTGCTGAGGTGGCCTCCCTCAGGCTGGGTTGTGGTTTCCCAGCAAAAATCCTTTTTCAAAGAAATCGCCAGAGGGAAGTGGAGAGAGGTGCACTTGAGGTGTGAACAGGCAGAGCAGGTGGAATTCCGGTGCAGAAAGAGAAAGCTGAGCCCTGGGGCTTCAGGAGGTTCTTCAGCCTTCATTTCTGTGGGAGGGATACTGGTTGTTGGTTATGGGCCTTGGTGTGCTCTCTGTAAGCCTTGCTTGGTTCACAGTAAGTGCCTCCCAAATGCTTATTACTCTGGCTTTTTAACAAAATAAAACAGTGAAATGGTATACAGCCAAACTTTGATGTTTGAGAGAGGCCTTAGGGGAAGCAGGGGCCACTAAGCTCCACAGAACAGAGGCAGTTCAGGAAGGCACTGAGCTGGGTACAGGCCATGGCACAAGTTATGCATAGGTGTTGCAGAGTCAGCCTTGGGCGGTTACTTTCTCTTTCTGCCTGTTTCTCCACAAGCTATCCACCCGTAGGAGGGTTGAAAACGCTGTTGGGTAGGTAGCAGGGACAAATCTGGCTTGTCACCATGATGACACTTTTTGTCTTTGTTTTGCCATCTCATAGCTGCCAGGCAAGCAGCTCACCTGTGAACTGCACCCCACCTGTGAGCTGCACACCCGCCCAGAAAGTTTACTGAAAGATTTCTCCCTGTCAGACTTTTGACTGCTTCTCCTAACCTCCTCAGATTATGTACATCTTAATACATGGGTTTGACTGGGACTGGAGAGATGGCTCAATAGTAAAGAGCACTGACAGGTTCAAGTCCCAGTACCAAAATGGCGACTTACAACTGTCTGTTACTCCAGTTCCAGAGGATCTGACACCCTCATACAGACATACATGTAGGCAAAACACCAGCACACATAGAATAAAAATAAGTAAATTGTTTTTAAAAAATGATTGTTTGGGGGCTGGAGAGATGGCTCAGCAGTTAAGAGCACTGACAGCTCTTCCAGAGGTCCTGAGTTCAATTCCCAGCAACCACATGGTGGCTCACAACCATCTTTCATGGGATCTGATGCCCTCTTCTGGTGTGTCTGAAGACAGATACAGTGTACTCACATAAAATAAATAAATGATGTAAAAAAAAATGATTGTTTGATGATCCATTTTATGTAATTCTATGTTACATATAAGCACCAAATATTTTACAGTACTGGCCTGTACTGCGTTTTAAGGACTGTTATTATCTATAAATCAGGACAAATGTGCAGCTATCTCTTGGCATCCTGGGGCTTGGGAGTGAAGGTTGGCACTGAGACCTTCTGCAGCTCTCAAAATCCAAAGGTGCTTGAGTCCCCTGTATAAAATGGAACAGAATTTGCAAACATTTCCACACAGTCTCCCTTTTGTATATTTTTCTTGTGGCACCAGGACACTCAACTCTCATGCTTTGAATCCTCTGCCAATGAACTACACTTCCAACTCCAGCTCTTGTGATGCGTGTTTTTGATTTTTTAAAAATGGGGTCTTCCTATTGTATTCCAGGCTCACCCCAAACTCAAGATCCTCCTGCCTCAGCCTCCCAGTGTTGGGTGCTTGTACAAGCCTGTGCCAGCACACTCTGCTCCTCTTGGATGTAGAGTCTGTGGGTGCAGAGGGTTGTACTGGTGACCCTTCAACAGAGGGTCACTGACATATGTTTGGCTCAGTACTTTGTAAGATATTAGAAAATTAAATCAATGACAACAGTTTATGATAATTTTGTTGGTTGTTTTGTTTTTCCTTGGGGTTTTGGTTGGTTCGTTGGTTGGTTTTGTTTGTGTTTTTTGACACAAGGACTCATCATATAGCCCAGGCTGGTTTGGAACTTGCTATTAACCAAGGCTGCCCTCAAATTCTTCATCTTCCTGTTTCTGCCTTTGACTGTTGGGATTATGGGCTCAGCTCATGATATTTGATGTATCATCAGGCAATAGGCTAAGATAGAATGGTTACCAAGAGTTTAAGACCAACTTGAGCTATGTATCAAGACCCTGTTTCAAATAAGAAAGAAAAAAGTTATGTCACAACAAAGAAATGGCATGAGGTAAAGTACATATTAGTTATCCAGATTTATAAGTGCCACAGTATGCATATATTTTGAACCACACTGTACATGACAAACATAAGTAATTTTTATTTTCTAGTTACAAAAAATATTTTTTCTAAAGGAAGCTAGGCCAGGGTCAGGGCACACAACTATAAGCCCAGCACTTTGTAGACTGAAGAAGGAGGACCTGGAACTCAAGGACAGCCTAGACTCTAAGCGAGGCCTGTGCCAGCCAGAGATACACAGTAAGATCCTACCATGGAAGAACAAAAGAAACAATGGACGCAGAAGAAAGAAAGAAGAAAGAAAAGAGAAATTACATAACAGAGGAACATGCACATTTAGAATAACTGCACAGAGATGCACGAACTGACTCTACAGGTCCCATTATAGTGTTGGGCCAGGGCATTTACAGATTAAACACATGTTATTTTGTGTAATGTTATAATGGGTTGTTTTTATGTCTGTGTGATACTATGGTGTAGATTGGTGCTTTGTTTTTTTATTTTTGGAATTAGCCCTGTGCATACAGCTTCAGGGTAGGAGGGGTCACCCGAAAGAGCTAAGCATGATTGACAGTTTAGGACTTTAAACCCTGAGAGATGGGAGGAACTGAAGGTAGAGCCATTCACCAGTAGCTAATAACATAAGCAGTCAGCCTACACAAAGAAGCCTCCTTAATCCTTACAGGGCTGTTGAGATGGCTCAAGGGATAAAGCACTTGCTACCAAGCCTTGACAATCTGAGTAAAAACCCAGAGACCACACGGTGAAAGGAGAGATCAAACTCCTTTGAGTTGTCCTCTGACCTCCATGTAGATGTACGAAACATATCCGTATACACATAAGTGTACGGATAAGTGTAATTAACTTTTCAAAAACCCACAACAGAGCAAGTTGGGATTGCTAGGCACATGGAAGTCTTTGGCGTTCCCAAAGGGCCTGGGTGCTGTGTCCCTCCCACCTGCTGTGCCCTGGTACTTCTTCATCTCTCTTCTTTACAATAAAGTAGTAGATGTATCTCCCTGGGCTCCATGAGCCATGCAAGCAAATTGATTAGCTCTGAGGAGGGTTAGAGGAATGGAGTTTAGAGACTTATCATCAAAGGGGGCTTGTAGTCTTAGTAGCAGGAGATGGGGAATCAAGTGTTGAGTTCTGAACCTGTGAGATGTCCCCATCTCCAGGTGAATAGAGCCAGAACTGACTGGGATCAAGGAGGCTGAGAGTAGGAAGGAGTCCCACCTTTTCTGTAGTGTTGAGATTGAACTCAGGCCTTCTCCTACCCCTGGATCTCATCCCAGGCCCTACATCTTGGGATTTAATAAAAGTGTTCTGTGTTGTGATTTCAGAGGAAAAACAGGTTTACGTCTCCAGTAGCTCAGTTACGTATGTTTGATTTCAGAACAATAAAGGAATTTCAAAGTATTTGTTATAAAGTGGGTCATTAGCAATTATGTCAAGCTGTGGGAGGAGTCAGTGTAGGGGGACCTGGGTTGAGAACTTCTGCTGACAGGCAGTCATGATTTCAGCTGTGAACCCCAATCCTGCTTTCCTTGGCCCTTGAGTGAGATTCAGAAGCCTTTCTTCTCATAGACCTTGAGCCAACCCTGAGGAGGCCATATTAGAGCCAAAGTCTGTTCTCAGGAGCTTTCAAAGATGAGGTCCCAAAACCCAGTGGAATTTACCAGCTGAGAAAACCCTGTGTAAACTGAAGCCAACCCTGCACACAGGGAGTCTCCTGATGATGCTATTAGCTCAAATGGCTTCCACGAGGGACAGTACTTAAACCAAAGCTAGAAGGGAGGGAAAGTATCTGTAGTGTGTCCCTGGAGTTCTGATTGCCAGGGTAACCGTGGCTACAGGAGTATGATCTCAAGGGCCACCAGGCATCCCTGCTGGAGCTCACATCCTAAGTCAGAGCATCTTAAAAGTCTGTCTCCTGGCTGAAGGTAGCGCTACACACTTGTGATCCCAGCAACCCAGAGGTAGAGACAAGAGAATTGTGAGTCAGAGGCCATTGAGGTTATAAAGCGAGATCTCCATGTCCTGGGGGCACACGAGGAATACAAAGATGATGATTCTGTATTTAAAAGTAAAACATGGCAGAATTCCCTTCTTTGAAAGGCCATCTTCAGTGCAAAAGTCATGACCTGTCCACAAACATTCATGTCATGGCAAAATAGTTAGAGGTCTTCTCTGGTCCCCAAGCCTGAAAGCCTTGTGATGGAAGGAACAAACATAAAAACAGGCCAGTTTCACAGTGATGCGGAACTATGGTAACTATCTGAACTTGGCACAGTGAGGACACAAGTCAAAGGTCTATCTGAGAACGTCACAAAAGAGCTGACTTTTCAGCTAAACTTTGAACCATCAGGGTATGGCATCTGGGAGATACATGGAAGGACGTGGAAGATGAAGACAGGGCAGGTGAGGGCAGGGTGTGTCAGCACACTCACGGAGAGTTTTGTAAAGGTGGTATCAGAGTGCCAAGTGGGACAGAAGTTCTGGCAGACAATGGTATGGGAACAACTGGAGAAGGCCAGATAACACGAGGATGAGCCCTGAGTCCCACACACCAGAACGGATGCCCTCAGCTGCCGGTGTCTGCTCTTTGGGGTGTGGCTCTCCAACCTGAACACAGGGAGTGGGCAGACAGGATGCTGCAAGATGAGAATGCATTTCAGAAGAGGCTGTGGTGTGGAGGCTCCCTCGGGAAGCTCCCTTGTGCTGGGTGGACACAGGCCGTTCCTCCCTAGACTCTGTGGTTATTCTGAACCACCCCAGTTCCTCAAAGCAATGGTATGTTCTCTAGAGAAATGTCACCATGTCACCATGCCCAGTGACAGCAAACTAGGCTGCCTGTCTGCATATCTCCGTAGTGTCTTAGGGGAGAGGAACCTGTTCCCCTAACACGCAAGTTAGCTTTTCATGTTGACACAGACACTGCTCTCAGCCTACATAGAATAAAAGGTCATTTATTCCAAGCTGACTATGGCTAGGGGACATAGATTCAGGTTGCCTCAAAAAGCAAGTGTGACATGGACATAGTTATGTGAGCTTTCATCAGTCACTAAAAGGAAAGTCGTAAGTCAGTGCATTAATGACAACCAGATACACTGATGAATGCCACAGGCAAGCACGGTGGAGCAAAGTAGGAACTCTCAGCTGTGGTCTCAGATGCTATCTGATGACATTCTTAGCTTTGGAGTTGGTGGAAGCTAGTGACCTGTAGGTTAGTACAGTTCAAAGATTTTTAACTGATAGTAGAAAGGATATTAGAGCAGACATAGAGGTCAGAAATGAACAGCTGGGAGCAAGACAAGAGATAACTCGGCTCTAGATCTGCAACATTCCAACCCTCCGGCCAGGAAAGTTCTAATCAGCCAATCAACCTATGGAATCTTCAACACAGACGTGGGGTTTTTTGTCTTGTTTTGTTTCGTTTTTCTGGACATGTTATTTGACAAGCACACCATGTAGGGCAACTTTGGGTACCCACCTCTTTCTCAGGGTTGCCTATGATTTCTTGGTGGTGGGGGAGTTGTTATCACATGATTGTTATCAAGGACACAATGACCCAGCTGTCCTCAGAGCTTGCTGCTGAGGACAGTCCTCGGAACATGAGAGTGCCCAGCAGGACCCCTCTGCTCCCCATCCTAGGAAGCTTTGTGATTGCTTCTAACCTGAGGCTTAAATGAGGTATGGGGGTCAAAGGTCTCCTCTCTCACAGTTCTCTACTTCAGGGCCTCTGTGCCCCCTGTGTTAAGCAATAAAACAATCCTTAATGCTTGCACAAGAGCGTAGGCCTTGAAGTGCAAAAGCCAAGAAAAGAATTCTCCCTCTGTCTCTCTGTCTCTCTGTCTCTCTTTTCTCTCTCTCTGTCCCCCCTTCTCTCTCTCTGTGTGTCCCCCCTTCTCTCTCTCTCTCTCTCTCTCTCTCTCTCTCTCTCTCTCTCTCTCTCTCTCACACACACACACACACACACACACACACACACACACACACTTTCATTGTTTCCCCTCAGGCATCAGGAATTCTGGGCTCAGTTGCCTGAATGAGGTCAAAAGCACCTCGGTTCGGTCTGGATATTTTCCTGATGATGAAACGAAGCCAGAAAAGCAAACTCAACTCCCTCTAACAAAAACAAGCAAGCGACTCTAACCACAGACTGCGGCAGCCCTGGCCCCACAGCCCATGCGACTGCACGTTGGCTTCTCCCCACATGGCCTGGCTGCCCCATGACTGGGAAGGGGTCCAGTGGGACAGGAGTGAGCTTTCAGGTCAGCCTCCATTGCTCTCACTCTCTTCCTTCAAACACTATAAGTTCCAGGAGTTGTGTTTCCTTGGCCGTGACCTGGCTTCCGTGCCCAGAAGTGATGGGAGATGACCAGCAGGAAAAGCTATCTTGCTTGTAATTAGAGGCAGAAATGAGCTAGTTCCTCAGGTTCACTTTTAACAGTAAAACAAAGCAAAACAAACTTACTTTCTGCAGCCATTGACAATCATTGCATCGAATAGTCAGCCACCAGCCACAAACCATCCCACACCCAGACACAGGAGCTGCTTTCTGAGCTGTCTGCCTGTGGAGGAGGGACCGGGTTCTGCTTTTTATGCCCCTTACATGGCCCTGGGAAGGAGATTTCTGCTTGCTAGGCCTCAGTTTTCTCACCTGCAAAGTGGGGAGAAGAATGCCGGCTTGGATGGACCACAGCAGTAACAGAGAGAAAGAACTAGGTGCACACTTGGTCCTGTGCACAGTTAGCCCCATAAATGTTGCCTTGGATTATTAGGTGGCCGAATGAATTTCAGGTATGAAGCCAGCCTGGGTGCTTAGTGTGTTTAAGGCTAGCCTGGGCTACAGAATCAAAAAATAAAAAAAAAAAAAAAAAATGACTTGTTAGGTGGCTGAATTATTACTTCTCAGTGGCCCTTTTGAATTTCTGAGGAATCTGGTACTAAGGAAATCAATATTTTATTGTTAAAACAACAGCTGAGAATGGTGGCACACATTTAATCACAGCCCTTGGGAGGCAGAGGGAAGCAGAGTTCTTACAGTTTAAAGCCAGCATGCACTACACTGAGAGACCCTGTCTCAAAAACAACTCAAAAACAAACAAAAGAACAAAACAAAAACAAACAAATAAATAACAAGGCTAGAGAGATGGCTCAGTAATTAAGAGCGCTTGCTGCTCTTGCAAAGACCCATGTTTGGTTCCTGACAGTGACATTCACCAACTTTCTGTAACTGCAATTCCAGGGGATCTGATACCACCTCTCCTGGCTTCCATAGGCACCACGCATGTATATTGCATGGATTCATATATGTAGGGTAATACTCATACATATAAAATAGAAATAAAAATTTTAAACAAACAAACAAGGATGCTTGGGGAGGAAAGGAGGGCTGGAGACTAGACAGGAGCTCTGGGGATTTCAGGCTGTAGGAAGGAAGCAGGGTGACATCACTTAACCTATAAATAACAGTATTGCCGCCAAGTTCTCTCATCCTGCAAAACAATGAGCCTCTTCCCCTCTGCTGCCAGCAAAGGATGCTGGAGTCTCATCCCATGTCTCCACCCACCCAGCACAGCCACTCTAAAGTAATCAGAAGAGTAATCTTCATTACTCTGAAGTAATCAGAGTCTTGTCTACCAACAGAGGGACCAGGAGAGGGTGCTGAGGCCTAGCCGAGTAAGAGGAAATCTTTAATGGTCCCATAGCCTTCCTTGGCCACCCAGAGAAAGACCTCATAAGGCTGGCTTCCAGAGGCTTCACCAAGTCCCTTGGACATCAGTTGGGCCTTTGGACTCCCTGCCAGCTCCTGGGCCTCAGGCTACTTTGACAGGAAAGTAAGAAAAACGTCCCTCAAAAGTCTAGACCTGGGTCTGTTCTCAGCAGCAGCAGTGATATATAACACTACCACTGTGTCTGCCACCACTGCCACCCTGATGATTCACGAGGCAGTATGGTAAATGCTAGTAACTGGTCACACCAGCACCACGATCCCTGAGACTTACTTCCCAGCCCACCACAAAGCCCTGTCTCCAGAAAACGGTGGGTGTCAGACCACGATTGCGCACCTATGCTGTGTTGGATGCTGGTCTGGATCACACGTGTAGTCACTGCTACTAAACACTGTGAACTGGATGGACGTGAGGAAGCGGCACAAGCTGCCACCGAGACGATGGGGCATTGTGATAGTTGCTCCAGTTTCTTTTTCTTTTCTTTGGCCTTTTCTTTTTCCCTAACATAATATTCTTATTGATTATTTGGGAATTTCACATCACATGCCTTGACCACACTCACTTTCCAGTGCCACCATGCTCACACGCTCAGCCTTATGGTCTCCCCCACCTCCAAGAAAAATGACAAAAAATAAGTCCAATTTGTGTTGCCCATGGACTCACTGGAGTACTCCATGTACATGGTCAAACTCCCACTGGCCAGCCCCTTAAAAAAAAACTGAGTCCTTCTCCACCTGGACCCCTGCCAGAAGACATCAGCTGTGGAGAGCTATATTTCAGCATCCTTATCACAATTTTTAAAAAGATTTATTTATTTATTTATTTATTTAATGCATATGAGAACATGGTTTCTATCTTCAGACACAGCAGAAGAGGACATTGGATCCCATTGCAGATGGTTGTGAGCCACCATGTGGTTGCTGGAAATTGAACTCAGGACCTCTGGAAGAGCAGTCAGTGCTCTTAACCACTGAGCCATCTCTCCAGCCCCCTTCATCACAATTTTTAATAGTTCTCTTTGATGGCTTTCTTTCTAGGCTGTTGCTTTTTTCTGGAGGGGCATGGGGTAGGGGTAGGGGTAGACGTTGACACAGAAGCCTTCTGTGTCCCTCTTTCTCAACTGTGAGTCTGCAGTCATCAATGCCACTGCAAAAGTAACTTTCTTGCCCTTCACAGTCAGTGGGAACATGGATCATGGGCCTCCACATGGTTTCTGGCAACAACATGGACCATAAATCTCCAAATGGCCTCCAGTATCAGCATTCACCAAGGGTGACCACCTGTGAACAACATGGTCTGGTGACAGCACTGAACATGACCATGGACACAACCCTCTGCAGAAGCACAGGGATGGCACGAACCACGGATATCCACATGGCTTCAGATGGTGCACAGACCACAGACATTGTACGGTCTTAGGTAGTAACACAGGCCATGGACATGAACACAGCCCCCAGCTACATCAGGACCACTGGCCTAAGCTCAGCCCTCAGCAGCAGCATGGACTATGGACATCCACATGGTCTTTAGGCTTCATCATGGCCTGGGGCAGCAATATTGACCATAGATACCACCACGGCCTTTGGGGGAAGTACAGACCGTGGAGGTCTTTCAAGGAGGTCTAATCCAGGAAATGAACCATTCTTCATCTTTCTCCTCGTACATTCTGTCACGGATCAGAGCCAGAGCTGTGTGGCTGGGCAGCTTGTTGGGGGTCAGTTCTTGAAAGCTCCAGGCTGCTGCACACCAACCTGCTGACCCTCCTGGGCAAGGCCATGTTCCTCCATTTATTGCATCCTTCCCTCCACATCGGTCATCTCTCTAATTCTACCTCTCTCCACCAAATATGCACCGCTCCAGTCCTCCACCCTTCCCACCTCTTCATCTCTTCATCTCATATTTGTTCATCATAGTGGTATTATAGCATTGGAGGCTTCTATCTATCTATCTATCTATCTATCTATCTATCTATCTATCATCTATCTATCTATCTATCTATCTATCTATCTATCTATGCTCATTGGTCTGGTTCAAGGTTCCTGGTTTCAGACACACCATTAATACTGGACCATCAAGAAGACTCTCCTTGGATATCCTGCTGTTGCCTGGAGTCGTGGTGATTCTGTGACTCTTGTTCTGCAGGACTGGCTCCTTCATACACTTCAGCAGGTCAAAGACAGAGTGGATGTTGGGGTGGACCAACTCAAAGCTCTGGATCTGGGCCTGGATGGTAGCTGAGCTGGTCAGCCTGGGCCTTTTTCGAGCCTGTGGGGCCTGCCTGCCTTCTGGCTACCAGGCAGGGAAGTCAGTTGCTCCAGTTTCTTTTTTGTTTGTTTGTTGGTATTTGTTTTGTGACAAGGTCTTATTATATAATCCAGACAGGCTTTCAACTTGCCCTCCCCCTGCCTTTGCCTCCCAAGTGCTGGCATTTACAGGCATGAGCCGCCACAGCTGCCAGCTGCTCTATTTTCTTAGCCATTTTGCCCATCAACATATAGTCCTTCTTACTGGTGGACAGTTGAGTGACTTACTGATGACAGAGCTAGGGATGGAATCCGGGTGTGCACAGGTTGTGAGCGCCTTGAGGACGAGGACAGGCCACATACCTGCATCCAGAAATAGACATCCAGACTTGACAAGAACTGATACAGGACAGTGCCCTTGTCCTTTCTTAAAGGCAATATTTCAGAGGGACCTGGGCCACTTTTCATTCTTCCAGCGATCTGTGCTGCACTCATGGGTTTAGCAGGAGATGTACTAAGTAAATGAGTGGAGAGAGCATGATATGCAGACAGGGAAAGGACACTGTGTTCTGTAAATGTTTGACAGTATACTGAGCAATAAACTTACAGTCAATTGTGCACTTAATTTACAGAGTGACCAGAGCGCTGCTTGTCCATTACTCTCCATTAGTATTTACTGATGAGAGCAGGACATAGGTCGGCACTACAGAACGTGCTAAGCACACACTAGGTTGTAGGTTCAATCCCTAGTAGCAGAAAGAAAGAAACAAACCTCTTAGGAATATTCACCAGTGATAAATTTTCTACAGCCACACAATTGTTTACTCTCTATTCTTGAAATGAGACAGCCCAAAGGGGAGAAAGATGAAAAGAATCCAGTCCAGATACTTCTCCCTAGAGCAGCCAAATGGACTGTAGAGCATGCTGGTGTCTTCAGCAGAAGCAGAGCCTGCCGGAGCAAAGGGGGAGGGGAACCAGGGAGGAACAGGCTGCTTGGGTACTGTGGCCTCAGCAGACAGCTCCCTGGGACTTTCTCATCTATTTTTGACATCATTGTCTCATTTCCATTTGCATTCATAAGATACAAAACAAACACCAGGACGGGTGCTTCTTTGCAGGAAGACATTTACCCTGATGCAGTAGGACTGGTGGAGTGCATGCCCAGGTAATGGTTACAGGACTCGTGAACAAGCTCACACACAATGAAACAGGCTTTGCTTCAGTATCCAACCTGTTCAGCTTCACCCTCCATCAAAGAGTCAGAGACAGAGGTGAGAGGCAGACAAACTTGGATGTTGAAAGCCCCAAGCAGAGAAAGACTCTGGGCTGAGCAGTCCTTGAGGGCTTTGCCACAGTTACCTGTCCCTCTGTTGTATTCAAGCACACATCTAGCTTAGAGGTGAGCAGAAGACATTTTCTTTGCCACCCTCTTGGTAACTTCTGCCTTTTTACACTTCCCTTTTGTTGGGGTAGGGTGGTGTGTGTGTGTGCTCGCGCATGTGCATGTGCGTGTGTGTGTGTGTGTGTGTGTGTGTGTGTGTGCGTGTGTGTGTGTTTAAGGCCAGAGCTGGGCAGGTGGGTCAATGGTTAAGAACATTTGCTGTGAATTGTGAAGACCAGAGTTCAAACCCCAATACTCACTTAACAAGCTAGTAGTTGTATAGATACCAGTAAATCTAGTTCTGAGGGATCTGATACCATCTCTGGCCTCTGAGCATGCGTGCACACACTAATACTAATAATTATTATTATTTAAAATTAAATATATTTTTAAGGGCTGAAATCTCAGTAATTACAAACACTGGCTATTTGTGCAGAGGACCCAGGTTCGATTCCCAGCACTTCCATAGTGGCTCACAACTCTGTAACTCCAGTTCTGGAGGATGAGGCATTTCTTCTGGATCTTGTACTTGAGTGGTAGACATACATACACCCAAACACATATACACATAAACTAGAACAAATGCACATCTATTTAAACTAAATAACTAAACAATTAGAAAAGAAGACAGAGTTTTTGATCAGCCTGTACACTGGGAAACTGAAGGTCCCAGCCTGGATGTTACAGGTGCAATTCTGTGAATTCCTGAGAATCAGAGTGGGCTAATATATAGCGGGACGTTCTCAGACTCACCATGGATATAAATAATGACACAGAGGCTTTTTAATATTTTAAAGCTTAGATCTTTTAGCTAGGGCAACCTCTCAACCATCTATCTAGCTTAACCCAACTAATCCTGGCACTGTGTCCCACCACATGGCCAGCTCCAGCTCTCTGGTCAACCCTGGTCCATTTAATCTCCAGGTCCACTGGTAAATATCCTCTCTCTCTCTCTCTCTCTCTCTCTCTCTCTCTCTCTCTCTCTCTTTCTCTCTCTCTCACACACACACACACACACATCTGTGTGTACGTATGTGTCTCCCTCTGTGTGTGTGTCTCTGTCTCTCTTAGTCTGTGTGTGTATGTGTGTCTCCCTCTCTCTGTGTGTCTCTGTCTCTCTCAGTCTGTCTGTGTATGTGTGTCTCCCTCTCTGTGTGTGTCTCTGTCTCTCTGTCTCTCTCAGTCTGTCTGTGTATGTGTGTCTCCCTCTCTCTGTGTGTCTCTGTCTCTCTGTCTCTCTCAGTCTGTGTATGTATGTCTCCCTCTCTCTGTATGTCTCTGTCTCTCTGTCTCTCTCAGTCTGTCTGTGTATGTGTGTCTCCCTCTCTGTGTGTGTCTCTGTCTCTCTGCCTCTCTCAGTCTGTGTATGTGTGTCTCCCTCTCTGTGTGTGTCTCTGTCTCTCTGTCTCTCTCAGTCTGTCTGTGTATGTGTGTCTCCCTCTCTCTGTGTGTCTCTGTCTCTCTGCCTCTCTCAGTCTGTGTATGTGTGTCTCCCTCTCTCTGTGTGTCTCTGTCTCTCTCAGTCTGTCTGTGTATGTGTGTCTCTCTGTGTGTGTGTCTCTGTCTCTCTGTCTCTCTCAGTCTATCTGTGTATGTGTGTCTCCCTCTCTCTGTGTGCCTCTGTCTCTCTGTCTCTCTCAGTCTGTCTGTGTATGTGTGTCTCCCTCTCTCTGTGTGTCTCTGTCTCTCTCAGTCTGTCTGTGTATGTGTGTCTCCCTCTGTGTGTGTGTCTCTGTCTCTCTGTCTCTCTCAGTCTGTGTGTGTATGTGTATCTCCCTCTCTGTGTGTGTCTCTGTCTCTCTCAGTCTGTGTGTGTATGTGTGTCTCCCTCTCTGTGTGTGTCTCTGTCTCTCTGTCTCTCTCAGTCTGTGTGTGTATGTGTGTCTCCCTCTCTGTGTGTGTCTCTGTCTCTCTGTCTCTCTCAGTCTGTGTGTGTATGTGTGTCTCCCTCTCTGTGTGTGTCTCTGTCTCTCTGTCTCTCTCAGTCTGTCTGTGTATGTGTGTCTCCCTCTCTGTGTGTGTCTCTGTCTCTCTGTCTCTCTCAGTCTGTCTGTGTATGTGTGTCTCCCTCTCTCTGTGTGTCTCTGTCTCTCTCAGTCTGTGTGTGTATGTGTGTCTCCCTCTCTGTGTGTGTCTCTGTCTCTCTGTCTCTCTCAGTCTGTCTGTGTATGTGTGTCTCCCTCCCTCTCTCTGTCTCTGTGTCTCTCTCTCAGTCTGTCTGTATGTATGTGTGTCTCCATCTCTGTCTGGGTCTCAAGTTCTGTCCTCCACTTCCTGCCCAGCTACTGGCCATCAGATCTTTATTACAGCCAATCAGAGACAATTCTAGACTGTAGTGAGGAAGGATGAATATTTACAAAATGTGAAGCCGGTGATGGGCCATAAAAATAACAATACCAAGATCCTGCCAGCATTTATCTCTCTGCAGGTACAGAATTAACAATTGAACATACAGAGACACACCTTCACACAGTGTACCCCAACACTAACGGGCAAGGAAAGGGTATCTACTGAAAAGCACAGGCCTTCAAGGTTCATGGTGTTTTATAGGTCATTTTCGTGGCACCCTCCTCATGGGTGTTTGTAGCTTGCAGGCTTTTCTAGTGCATACTTTGTTAGTTACTTGCAGCTGTGGTGGAGGAATGTTTTGTTCTTTTGCCAACTAGCTTCCTTCATGTGTTAATTGTGAGGTACTTTTTTTCTGTCCCTACTCTCTGGGCACACGGGTGGGCACCTGTCCCATCTAGTCAGGGTTCCCTTGGCTGTGCACATGTGGGCAAACCGAATGGCTCTGCTGTCCAACAAGCTGCTGTCACCAGAACAAACTCACTGTAGGAAGCTAGACTCATCCATGTCCTTGGAACCTCACTACCCATGCTAGTGCTACACCTTGGATGGTCTACCGCCTAAGGGTGCTCACATCAGAAACTGAGTTTCCAGCAATGAGCCTTTCCGGACAAACACAGCCAGCAGTTGTCATTTTCCGGATGAGTACAAAGATTTGAGAAGGACTGGTCGGTCACTCACCGGTGAACTGTTGTTACTCAATGTTCTGCCTGGTCTGCTTGCTACTGTCTTCAATGCTCCCTGGGCAGCTCAACCATGTGTTCAGTGCTTTGGGACTTGATGCTGTGAGTCTCTAAACAAGGTCCAACCCCCAGGGCTGTCTGTCTCTATGAAGGTCTCCAATTTCCCAGTGACTTCATCTAGCAGCCTTAGTTTGTAGGAGAGGCACGGAAGTCAGTTTCCTCTTCCTGCTCCGCTCTGTATCACAAAAGGCTGCATTTCTAAGTTCCCCCAAAAGGAGTTCTATGTAGATTTGCCAGAACGAGGTTGAAGGAAAAGCAGAGAATGAGGATGTTTTCTCTGATGGTCTTTCTTTCACAGTGGATGCCAGTTTCTTTTCCGTTGCTGTGATAAAGCACCGTGACTAACCTGTAACAGGAAGCTGAGAGATCACATCTTCAGCCACAGACATAAAGCATAGAGAAAGAACTGGAAGCAAAATGAGGCTACAGACTCTTAAAGCCTGCCCCCAGTAACATACTTCCTCTAGCAAGCCTCCTAAAGATTCTATAGCCTACCCCCAAACAGTGCCCACTGGGGATCAAGTACTTGAGCCTCTGGGAAGACATTCTCATTCAAACCACCACATGGTGGCTCATTCTAGAATGGCCCAGCTCTTGAAGACCACTCTTACCTCCAAATCGAAATGGAGAAAATGACTCAGAACCAATCTTAACAGCATAAAAAGCAACAAATATCCTCTCTCTTTCTCTCTCTCTCTCTCTCTCTCTCTCATCTGTGTGTACGTATGTGTCTCCCTCTGTGTGTGTGTCATTGGGTTTACCCCTTTCTACTTTGTGATACCCCAATCATTGTGTGTGTGTGTGTCTGTCTGTACCTCTGTCTCAGTGTGTGTGTGTGTGTGTGTGTGAGTCTGTGTGTGTATAACCTCAGGCTTTTCCACCCATGCTCAAGTTCCCCAAAATAACGACTCTGAGACTCTTATCTGTGAATAAATACCTAGACCAATAGCTTTGGCTCATTTCACCAGCTCATAATTCAATTCTCCTGTTTAAACTAGCCTAAGTTATGCCACGTGGCTAGTTGCCTCTCTCTCAGTTTCATGTGACCATCTTCCTCAGAGTTTGGGACAAATCCACTCCCCACCCCACCCACACCCACACACACTTTTATCTCAGAAAACCTCTCTGTGTACTGGAAGTTCCGCCTCCCTATTTTCTGCTGAAGCTAATAGGCCAACAGCAGTTTATTGACAGGTGATACTTCCATACATTCAGCCCTGGACCGAAGCCTGTAGGATGGTGCTGTCCACATTCAGGGTGGATCTTTCCTCTTCAACATGTCTTCTGAATAAGCATCCTCAGAGACATGCTCAGAGGTGTGTCTCCTAAGTGATTACAAATGTTGTCACAATGAACCATCACAGTAAGTTCACAGAGCAGGTGTACAAAGAAAAAAATTATGTTTTTAATTTTCAGTGCACTATGAATATATGCTCTGCAAGAGAAATCAAGAAAGCAGGACCCCTGTACTCTCCAAGTAGGAAACTGTGCAGAGATTCACAGTCCCTTTCTAGGGCGCTCTTTCTCTTCCAAGATGGTTCTTTGGTTCAACAAGTTATTGGGTTTTGTGAGAGACAGTAGGTTCACTCCAATATGGTGAACCCTACAGGTGCTCACTAATTTGAAGCTAAATATGTCCTCCAGCAGCCCTTCAGATTGTGCCCACTGACGTATGACTGTTATTCTGGTCTCTAATGCCTATGCCATGATCCCTAACTCAGTGTGTCTTTACTCAACCCAGGCCTTTGCCGGTTCACAGTTTCTCTGAGGCTTCTCACTGGGACACAGGGAAACAACAGAGTCCCCAAACGTTCAGAGAGCCAAGGTGGTTCATTAGATTGTCTTTTGTAGCTACCTTTGATGCCATATTTTGCCACCTCTCCTATGTCACATTGAAATGAATCTAAGTCATTGAACCTTTTTCAGAACAGACAAATTATAGAACCAGCCTGGATGTGTATCAATGGATAGAGAAAATGTGGCACGTGCGCGTACTCACACACACACACACACACACAGAGAGAGAGAGAGAGAGAGAGAGAGAGAGAGAGAGAGAGAGAAACAGACAGAAACAGTCACACAGTAACACACACGCAGAGAAAGAAAGAGACAGACAGAGACAGGCAGACAGAGTGAGACAGATAGACAAAACACGCACACACATATGCACTCACACACACACAGAGATAGAAACAGACACAGAGAACGAGACAGACAGACAGATACAGAGAGAGAGGCAGAGAAAGAGACAGACAGACAGGCACGCGCGAGTGCGAGAGCACACACGAGCGCGCACACACACACACACACACACACACCAGGGAGGGGAGTTAGTCAGGAATGTAGGGATGAATGAAATCATGTTACCCTAAGGGGAGCAATAGAACTAGAGCTTGTTATGTTAAGAAAAATCAGCCAGCTTTAGAAAGACAAAAATCAGATGTGCAGAATTATGGGGTGTGAAGGTGAAAGTTATGGAGTGAATACGTGTGAAGCAGCACGTGTGTGTGTGTGAGTATATCATAACAAGACTCATGCTTTCACACACTGACTTTAGAAAAGAAAGTGCATTTTAAAACTAGGCCACATCAGAGAGTAGAATCAGTCACCCTCTGGGCCAGCAGCCTCCCTTAGATCCTGTGTAAGATCATAAGCCTTTCGCCTCCATCACACGCATTGCCTGTTTTCACTGGAATACAGCATCAGGGAGACGGGAAGCACCTACCTTCTTGCACTACCTCCAGACCCCTTCTTGTCTGTCTCTTGTGGGGAAAGCAGATACTTCATGCTCACTCCTGTGTGGCTATGGTTTCCACTAAGCCACCTCCCCTGCAGTTTGTTTCTCAGCTTTTCTGGTTGCAGAAGAGAAAACAATAAAGAAACAGAAATAAAGAAACAGAATAAGCATTGCTTCAGAGGATTACACTGGTGTGCAGTGAGCTGAGGTAGACCTGGAAAGAAGAAAGTTACTGGAGAGAACTGTGGGTCTCATGTGGTCCTGTGGGCAGACGGTGAAGCAGAAGCTGCAGGACAAGACCCCTGCAGGAAGCAACAGGAAAACTTTCCTCTCAAATATTGATTTTCACGGAAGAAACAAATTTCTCAGTTCAAGGCCAGCCTGGTCTATAGAGAGAGTTCCAGGACAGCCAGAGATACACAGAGAAATCCTGTCTTGAAAAACCAAAAAGAAAAAAGAGAAAGAAGAGAAGAGAAGAGAAGAGAAGAGAAGAGAAGAGAAGAGAAGAGAAGAAGAAAGAAGAAAGAAGAAAAAAGAAAAAAGTTGTTCAGCTTGGAGACTGGCTAGGCACAGGATCATGAGGTACAGATAGGGCTTCCAGAGACAATCTCCCCCTTGTGGGAGAGTACAATGTGTGGGTAGGTCTTTTAGAAAGAATAATGTTTTCTGGATCAGGCAAACACTCTTTGAGCTGCCCACTGTGATGGGAACTAAATAGTTAATGAAATAAGAAATGACCTTGTCAAATGGGGAAAGTATCTACTGAAATGTTTTAGCCAATGGTGTAAACACATAGCTTTCCAAGTGTTTCTACATAGAAAGCTATTAAATAAACTGTTTACTCTTTTGCGGTCTATCTATGTGGCCTGGCTCTCCTGCAGGAGAGTCTGAAGGTGGCAAAAAGCCCTCATAGCAACAAAGTTGCAAGCAAATAGATAAACTGGACTTAATGAAAGTGAAAAGCTTTTGTGCATCAAAGGACAGTATCAAAAAAGTGAGAAGATAACCTAGAGAATGAGAAATAATACATAGTAAATTATGGAAAAATTATAGATTTCAAACCCTGAGGTTTGGGATTCAGACTATATAAAGAGCTCAATAGAAGAAAAAAATAACAAAAATAATAAAAATAGGCCAATTAAAAGTGGGCGAAGGAAATGGGGTGGTGGCTCACTGGTTAGAGTCCTTGCTATACAAATGTTGAGGACATGAGTCCAGATGCCCCAGAATCAATAAAGAAAGCCATAAATGCAGTGTACATATCTAATTTCAGCTCTGACAGACAGGGGTGGGGAAGCAGAGACAGACGCATACACAGGTATGCAGACCCACTCCCATGTGTAGACATATGTATAACATACATGCATACATGCGCAGGCACACCTGCACATGTGCGTGCGTGTGCGTGTGTACACACACACACACACACACACACACACACACACACACACGCACACGCACAGAGGAAGAGAGGATGTGGAGAGAGAACAAAGGAATTGATAAACATTTATTCGAAGATACAGGGTTGGCCACAGGCACATGAAAGAGGCTTCACACATGAAATTAGTCACCTGAAAAGGCAAATCAGTCCACCGTGCACATCTCATACTTTTAGAATAAGAATGTATTTAGCTAGGCATGGTGTTGCATGCCTTTAATCCCATCACTTAAAGACAGACAGGCAAATCTCTGAGTTTGAAGCTAGCCTGGTCTACAGAGCGAGTTCTAGGATAGCCAGGGCTCCACAGAGAAACCCTGTGTGGTGGTTTAAATAGGTTTGGTCTCCATAGACTCATGTGTTTAAATGCTTGATCCACAGAGAATAGCACTATTAGGAGGTGTGTACTTGTTGGAGGAAGTGTGTCACTATGGAGGCGGGCTTTGAGGTGTCCTAGAGCTCAAGCTCCGCCCAGTTTAGAGGAGACTCTTCTCCTGGCTGCCTTTGGCTCAAGATGTAGAGCTCTTGGCTCCTCCAAGACCATGTCTGCCTGCACTCCGCCATGCTTCCTGCCGTCATGGTAATGGACTAAACCTCTGAAACTGCAAGCCAGCCCCAATTAAGTGTTTGTCCTTATAAAAGTTGCCTTGGTCATGGTGTCTCTTCACAGCAATGAAACCCTAACTAAGATGCTCTGTTAAAAAAAAAAAAAAAAAAAGAATAAGGATTTTGAGACAAGGTCTCACTTTGTAGTTCTGGTTGTCCTAGAACTCACTCTGAAGACTAAGCTAGACACAAATTCATAGAGATCTACCTGCCTCGGCTTCCCAACACTGAGATTAAAGACATGCACTGGCACACCCAATTAGAATAAGGATTTTATAATGTAAGAAATAAGTATTGATGTAGGTGTGACCGAGACTGGACCGACCCGTACGGGTTGTCGTAGGAATGTAAAATGGTGTGTCTGCCTTGAAAAGTGTGGGGTTTCTTCAAAAAAGTTAAACACACCATGGCCATCTGAACCAGCACTCCACCCCCAGGACACAGAGAACTGAAGAGAGGGACTCATACATACCACCAGGATTTTCCGTGTCACTGGATGGGTGACAGACCTTGAGGAGCTATGCCATGCAAGACAAGCCAGATATAAAGGAGAAATGTCATACAGTCCACTTACGTGGTATGTCTAGCACAGGGGACTCATCAAAGTAGATTAGAGGTCACCAGGGACAGGACTGAAGAAATGACGGGGTTTTTTGTTGTTGTTGTTTTGTTTTTTAAGAAAATTGGAGCCGGGCATTGGTGGCACACGCCTTTAATCCCAGCCCTTGGGAGGCAGAGGCAGGCCGATTTCTGAGTTCTAGGCCAGCCTGGTCTACAGAGTGAGTTCCAGGACAGCCAGGACTACACAAAGAAACCCTGTCTTGAAAAACCAAAAAGGGAAAAAAAAGAAAAAGAAGAAAATTGGAGTTTCTGTACATGATAATGGAAAAATTTTGGAAATACACAATGCTGATGACAGTTGTGCAGTATTACGAACGTAACTAATGCCACTAACTTGTGCACTTGAAAGTTATATATCATATTGTTTCTATATATTTGACCAAAAATGCTTGAAGAAAGAGCCCTGGGGAGTTTGGGTGTACTGCAGCACAGGGCAGCAGTAGACGGCCACTTGTAGGTGGCAGGTATGCTACAGTGACCCTGTATTTGGTTCTGTTTGTGCCAGATTAGAGGCAAGCAAGCTTGCAAAGAAGGAAGGACATGCTTGCCTGCACACTTCTCAACCTGTAATTATTGTGAAGTGGAATGAGAAGCTAAGAGGAGATCATCATGTGGTGTGGCAAGTTTCCCTTTAAGTCTTGTTAATGAGCTGGGTGTGGCTGCATAAGAATGTGATCCCAGCTCCTCAAAAGCTGAAGTCAAATGGTGATGAGTTCAAGACTAGCCTGGGCAACTTAGGAAAACCATGTTTCAAGGTAAAAATTAAAATAAAAAGAGGTAGCCGGGCAGTGGTGACACACGCCTTTAATCCCAGCACTTGGGAGGCAGAGGCAGGCGGATTTCTGAGTTCGAGGCCAGCCTGGTCTACAGAGTGAGTTCCAGGACAGCCAGGGCTACACAGAGAAACCCTGTCTCGAAAAACAAACAAACAAACAAACAAACAAACAAACAAACAAACAAAGAGGTGAGATCCAGGTGTGGTAGCACATAAACTATAATCATCAGGGAGCCAGGACAGGAGAGTCTGGAATTCAAGGTCATTCTCAGGAGAGTCTGGAATTCAAGGTCATTCTCAGCCTCAGTTTGAGACCAGCCTGGACCATTCGAGACTTTATCTCAAACAAAACAAAACAAACATATAAAAATAACAATAAAAAAGGAAGAAAGGGGGCAGGAGAGACGGTTCAGTGGTTAAGAGCACTGACTGTTCTTCTAGAGGTCCTGAGTTCAATTCCCAGCAGTCACATGGTGGCTCACAACCATCTGTAATGGGATCTGATGCCCTTTCTGGTGTGTCTGAAGAGAGTGACAGTGTACTCACATATAAATATATATAATATAAAAATATTTTTAAAAAATTGCCATGGTCATGGTGTCTAAAAAAAAGGAAGAAAGAAAACAGAGACAGAAGTAAAGGAGTGAAGCCTTGCATGGTATACATGGCTTTCTCTCCTCTCTCTCTCTCTCTCTCTTTCTCTCTCTCTCTCTCACACACACACACACACACACACACACACACACACACGTTTTCACGCTGGTCATTTGTCTCTGGTTTCAAATGATAGCAGTATGAGTGTTACTTCATCAGCCTTTCTGTGTGTTCCTTAGATAAGGATGAAGGGTTTCTGATGGTTGAGTCCTGGCAGGAAAGAGAGTTCACATTCTCTCTGGAGTTAATGAACTCAGAGGTCCATTTCAGTTGAATGTCTAACGTAACATCATTATTATGAGCCAGCAACATGATTACACTTGACTCACCAATTCCAGTTCTACTCTAGATCAGCCCTACAAATAGTAACCACAAAGTGGGAAAGACCATCAGTTAATGGACAGGATAGAATGTGGTGTGGATATACAACAAAATATGATTTATCTTAACAGAGGATGAGGTCCTGATACATGGTACAACAGTTAAGAACGTTGAAAATATTGTGTGATGGGAAAAAAAAAAACCCTAAAGACATGGGCAGATAGCAGATTGGTGGTTGCCTGGGGCTTGGGGAGGGAGGAGAGAAGGAATGGGACTACTGATGTGCATTAGTGTCTTCCAGTTGTTACGAACAAGATTGTGAGGGCCAGACAGAACTCTGTGAGCATATCAAAAGCCAGTTGGTTGAACACTGTACAAGGCTATGCAAATTATATCAGTGAAGCTATTACCACTAAAGAAACAAGATCAAAAAAAAAGTTAGCAGATATGGTAGTTTGAATGTGCTTGGCCCAGTTTGAGTGTGTGTGGCACCATTAGGAGGTGTGGCCTCGGAGTGGGAGTGGCCTTGTTGGAGTGGGTGTGGCCTTGGAGGAAGTGTGTCACTTTGGGGGTGGGCAATGAGACCCTCCTTCTACACACGTGAAAACCAGTCTTCTAGTGGCCTTCTAGATGAAGATATAGAACTCTCAGCTCTTTCCTGCAGCACCATGCCTGCCTGGGTACTGCCATACTCCTCTGCCTTGATGATAATGGACTGAACCTGAGTATGTAAGCCAGCCCCAATGTTATCCTTATGAGAGTTGCCTTTGCCATGGTGTCTGTTCACAGCAGTAAAACCCTCACTAAGACAGCAGACTAGGTCTTTGGAGCCCAGTGAGGTGACTCAGTGTGTAAAGTACTTACTGTACAAATCTGACAGCCTGAGTCCCAACCCCAGAACCCATATGAAGGCAGAAAGAGAGCAATGACCTTCACACACGCACTGTGGTCTGTGTGCCCACACACAGCACACACATTAAAAATAAACAAACAGGGTCGGGCGGTGGTGGTGCACACCTTTAATCCCAGCACTTGGGAGGCAGAGGCAGGCGGATTTCTGAGTTCAAGGCCAGCCTGGTCTACAGAGTGAGTTCCAGGACAGCCAAGGATATACAGAGAAACCCTGTCTTGAAAAACCAAAAATAAATAAATAAATAAATAAATAAACAAATAAATAAGTGGGTTTTTTTGTTTGTTTGTTTTTCAAGACAGGGTTTCTCTGTGTCACCCTGGCTGTCCTGGAACTCACTCTGTAGACCAGACTGGCCTTGAACTCAGAAATCCACGTGCCTCTGCCTCCCAAGTGCTGAGATTAAAGGCGTGCACCACCACTGCCGGGCAATAAGTGTTTTTATAAAGTTTCTGAGGCTGGCTGGGTATAAAGGTTATGGGAAACTGAAGGCTGAGAGTATTTTTGGCTGTGTTCTGGTGCATGTATATCTTATAGTCTAGAGTAGTCTAGACTTAAACATTTTCTATTACATTTTGGGTTGGTTTGGTTTGGTGTTTTGTATGTATTCATGTGTCAGTTCTCTTCTTCAACTGTGTGGGTCCCAGGAATGTATCTCAGGTTGTTGGGTGCAGTGGCAGGTCTCCTGTTCTGCCTCACCCACTGAGTCATCTCCTTGTCCTAAAGTAGTTTTTAAAATTTTTAAAAAGTGATTTTTGGACTAGCATTCCTAAGATTAAAAAAAAACAACCAAAAAAAAAAAAAACAAAAAAACATGTGCATCAAATTCAATGAGCAAGACACAAAACTCTAAATTACAAAAACCTGCGTGTATTTTACAACCAAAAGACAACTGGCTTCCATGATTTATTTAAGGAGATGCCAAGAGAAAATTGCAGTGCTTGAGCTATGTTAATGTAATCTTGTTAAACAGCTGTACTGGGGCCTGAGTCACACATTACACATGTCACCCCTTCAGGGAATATAGTTCCAGAGTTTTTAGCATATTCTGAAAGTTCTGATACCATCATCACAGCCAACTCAAAACCTTTTTATTTATCCTTATAAGAAATTCTAGGTGCTTTAGCGTGACCCCTCAGTCCCCAGTACAACTCCCCTCCCCCAGCCTAGGCCACCGCTAATTCCTGTTGCAGATCTGCTGACTAGGGGCTTTTCACATAACAGAGTCATGAATGTGGTATTTTGTGACCAGCTTCTTCCCTCAGCAGAGTGTCTCCAGAGTTTATCTGCGCCCCCAAGTGTGACAGCACTGTGTTCTTTTCGGTTGATGAATAATATCCCATTGCATGGGTGGACCACATTTTATCTCTACATCAGCTGATGGGTTTACCACTTTCTGGCTATTATGAACAATGTTTCCACCAGCATCCACAAGCATGTGCACATGTGTCCTCAGTCCTCTTGGTACGTACTTAGCGGGTGAATTGCTAGGTCATGTAGCAGCTGACTACCAGGAACTACCAGAATGGCTTCCAGAGTAGCTGTACCACCGCCTACTCTCCACAGCAGTGAAGGAGGCTTCCAATTGCTCTGATCCCTGGCCAGCAATGATTGTCTTCTTAACTGTAACCATCCCTGTGTGTTTTGTGTTGACTAGCATGGTAGTCATGATTGACAGTTTTCTAATAACTGATGATGCCGAACATCTCACGTTCTGTCTCCTTTCTAACTCTCTTGCCGGTGTAGCCTGGGCCCTCACCATTTCTCCTCTGCCTGGTGTGTAGCCTCTAAAGACATCTCTCCATCTTGTTTCTGTTCCCTGGAATACCGTCTTAGGCGGTCATTTTTGGCCTCAAATGGCTCCCTATTGCCCACAGGACAGAGTGTCTACTTCTGACATGAGGTATGAGATCCTCAACCCCGTGCCTTTGCCTATCCATCTCCTTCTGCCTAAAGTCCCTGTAGTGGCTATTCCTGGTTGTCAGCTTGTCTCTATCTGGAATGAACTACAAACCAGAATTGGAAGGCTCACCTGTGATCCTGATCTTGAGGCTGGGATATACAAGTTTCTGACCTGGATCTTGGCATGGATATCTTGAGGCATAGTGCCTATGAATAATCCCAGGAGATCAAGGCAAGGAGATTTTTTTGAGTTCAAGGTCATCTGGGACAAAGCAAGTTCCAGATCCAGGCACATCTTTAATCTGGGCCACACCTTCTGCTGGAGACCTACATAAGGACACTGGAAGAAGGAAGACTCTTCCTCGCCTGCTTGCCTTGTGGGACTGAGCAACTGCTAGATCCTTGGACTTCCAGTCACAGCTGCTGCTGACCATTGTTGGGGAGTTGGACTACAGACTGTAAGTCATCAACAAATTCCCTTACTATCTAGAGACTACCCATAAGTTCTGTGACTCTAGAGAATCCTGATTAATACAGTCCCTTTCTTTAGATGTCTACCTGGTTGACATTTACCCTTTAAGTTCTAGTGCAATAAGAATCTTCTAGCTGGGTGTGGTAGCACACACCTGTAATCTTAGCGGGTTGAGGCTGAAGCAAGACCATATCAAGTTTGAGGCCAGCCTGGACCACAGAGCTAGACACAGTCTCAGATAACTAAAATGAAATAAATATTCTGAGGAAGCCTGCTTGATGTCACCCCCAGGCATGGCCTGAGTGTTGCATGACTCCAGGGGAGGCCATTTCCATGGCGCTATGTCAGTGTCATCTAAGGACAACTCGAGTGGTTTACACATTGTGTGTGACTGCTTGTGCTATGAGAGCCAGTCTGAGTGATTACAATAGAGCCAGGCCTGGCCCATATTCACAGATTTCTTCCTACCTAGCTGTTGGCAGAAATTTTGCTGAACTCTGTGTTGGTTAGCCTGTTGTTCCCGACATGAACAATTTAAAAGGAGGAAGGGTTTGTTTTGGTTGGTGGTTTTGGAGTGTTTAATCCATGGTCATTGGGTTCTATTGTTTCTGGGCCTGTGACGAGGGATGGTATCATGGCAGAAGGGAGAAACAGAACAGAACTGCATACCACACACACACAGGAAGCAGCGAAGATGAGAAAGGGGCCTAGGATAATAAAAATTAGCCCTCTAAAACAAGCTTCTTCCTCAAACTGGGCACACCTCTGGAAGTCGTCACCACCTCCCGACAAGGCTATCAAATCAACCCAAAGATTAAGACCGTATCTTTATAGTCTAATCACCCCTTAACAGTTGGCCTTACCAGGACAAAAGAATCTCCTTTCCTTGCAGATACTTTGAAAAGGGAGTTTTGTTTATTTTTATTGTGGGTATGTATGGTCTAATCATGACAGAGGTGCTGGCTTTTCGAAGTGATTTCCTTTTTACACTTATTTTGTGTATGTGAATGTGTGCACACATACATGTACCTCAGTGCACAGGAAGAGGTCAGAGGTCAACTTTCAGGAGTCAATTCTCTCCTTCTGCTGTGTGGGTTCCAGAGATCTAACACTGGTCACCAAGCTTGGTAACAAGTGTTTTAACTGCTGAACTGTCTTGCTGGCCTGAGATGGTTTTTATTTGCTGTTTTAACATGGATTTTATTATGGAGCCTGACCTGGCTTGTAACTCATTATGGAGCCTAGACTGGTTGGATTTTCTATTCCCTTGCCTTACTGAACTAAGTGCTAGGATTATGGGCATGCGCCACCACATTTGATAGTGTTACTGGGCAGCCGGGGTTAGCCTGGAACTCATAGTAGCTCTCCTGCCTAACCCCTCCTGTGCTAGGATTATGGGTGAGCCGCCATATCCTGCTAGTTTTGAGAAATCGAAAAAGACAGAGTAGCTGCAGTCTCCTTTCCCAGCTCTGGCTGTGCCTTTAGCCTTGGAGGTAGGCCTTGGCTAGTGTCCCAGCACACTGCAGGCTTGGCTGGTTGCCTGGGGCGAGCTCCTTTCTCCAGAAGCTGGGGCTTCTATACCTTCTTGGAACTTCAGGCCATCTTAATTTTCTCCTAAGTGATTCATAAGGGAGGAGAACTCGCCAGCTAAGTAGCTTGCTGGTGATCTAGAGCTTCCTGGGGAAGGACACACAACTCCAGGATCCTAGATGTGCTTAGCAGTGCCACCTGGTTAAGAAGCCTGTCAGAGGGAGAGGCACTGGCTTTCTGCTTTGATGATTTTCTATGGGAAGTTATTGTTATGTTATATCTCTGTATTTGAATTTTTACTACGTACAAATATCAGCTGTCCAAACAAAAGAATGTAAAGTTACAAACAGTCTGAAAATCTATGCGGAATCAGTTCACTAGGGTTGACACTGTGTAAGTCTTGCAGAAGCCCTGGGCCTTAAGTCACAGGCTGGAGAAGAGGAGGGATGGGACTCCCCAGTGATTCAAGAGCACAGCCAGGTTAAGCCAGTGCCGTGGGCAAGTGGGAACCACAGAAGGTACTAAGTCGGAGAACACGACTGGGTCTACCTTCTTTTGAAGTTACTCTCAGAGCTTCCCTTCAGCATGTATAGGAGTTCTACAAACTTCTTACAAGCATTTCAAACTTTATTGTTGGTTTGTTTTCCAACTCCGTCCTGAGCACACATGTCTAGGTTTTACCATGTCTCTTTCACTGAGTTGTTATGGTGAAGGGCCACGAAGCGGGTGGCTTGTAAACAACAAACCTATTTCTCACAGTTCTTGAACGCTAGAAGGCCACGATCAGGGTGCCAGCAGGGCTGGGTTCTGGTGAGGGCCCTCTTCTGGGTAGCGGATAACTGACAAGTTACCATTGTATCCTCACTTGTGAAGAAGAGGGTTAGTGAGGGCTTGAATCAATCTTTGCGAGTGTTCCACCCTCAGGACCTAGTCACCTCCCAAAGACTGCATCTCTTAAATGTCTCATTAAGAAGCAGATTTTCAACCTATACATTTGGAGGAGGCTAATTCAGTTCATTACACATGTCAATGAGGACCATGGCCTTCAGCTGGTGCTCAAATAAAACATTGTGTTGTATATGTGTATGTGAGAAGGGGTGTCCATGAATATATGTGTATCTACATGTAAGGAGTGCATATATGTGGATGTGTGGGGATGCATGCATATAAGCATGTGTGGGAATTACATGTGCAGGTATGACATAATTTCATATAGAAGTCAGTACAAGCTAAGGTACACTCTGTTTTGCTTGAGATTAGGCTTGGATGGCCTGGAATTCCACCAAGTAGGTTTGGCTAGTTGGCCAGTGAGCTCCAGAATATCCTCTTCCCCTCTCTCTGCCTCTCATCAGCACTTAGCTTGCTTGCTTCCTTCCTTCCTTCCTTCCTTCCTTCCTTCCTTCCTTCCTTCCTTCCTTCCTTCCTTAGACAGGGTTTCTTTGTGTACCCCTGGCTATCCTGAAATTTGCTCAATGGACCAGGCTGGCATCGAACTCAAGAGATCTGCCTGCCCCTACCTCCCGAGTGCTGGGATTAAAGGCATGTACCACCTGCCCAGCTGCTCCTCTTTATGAGACTTCTGGGGATCCAAACACAGAGCCCCATACTTGTGGGCTCATGTTTTACTATCTGAGCCATCCTCCCGCCCCAGGGTCTTTTGATCTGTTCTGAGTTCTTACCTCTCTATCCAGTTCATAGTTTGTTCCACAGCTTTCCCCTTCTTCTACACCCAGATCATGAGCAAAGCAAAGACTGGCTCATGCATGAGTCACTGCAACAGCCTGTCTCTGGCTCCCTGAAGCCTCTTTGGCCTCTCTCCAGCCCTCTAGAACTTGGTGACTAGAATGGTCTTGTCCTGACACAAACCTAGCTACTTGTTTGTTTAGACTCTTTCTGGCTCCCCAACAGCTATGAGATAAAATAGAAGCTCTGTGGCATGACTTAGAGGATTGTCCTGATCTTGTCCCCATCTGGTGTCATCTCACACACCTCCTCTTGGACTCTGACACTTCTGCTCATCTATCTCGCCTGTGCTTGGTTCTGCCTGGACGTCTTCATCAGAAAGAACCAGTTTCTTTTCCATCTCCTTGCCTACTTCCCAAATGGCACCCACCAACCTTGTCTACAACTCCTAGCAGGAAGGTAGTAAGATCTTCAACATCTTCATCTTCACCAACCCTCTTCTACGTACTGTCAAGCTTCTCAGACTAGGTGAATCCTAGTTTAATTTTTTTTCTTCTGTTCTGGCAATTGAGCCCAAGGCCTTGCAAATGCTAGGGAGGTGCTCTACCACTGAGCTACATCCTCAGCTATCTATCTATCTATCTATCTATCTATCTATCTATCTATCTATCATCTATCATCTATCTATCTGGAGACAGGGGCTCCTGTAACCCCCCTGGTAGAAAATGACCTCGCACTTCTGGCCTTCCTGCTTCCATCTCTTGAGTGATGAAAATAGGCCTGTGCTATCAGTTTTATGTGGTGCAGAGACTTGACCTAGGGTTCCATACACGCAAGCACTTCACCAACTAACCTACACCCTCAGCTCCACACTACCCTTTTTTTAGTTTGAGTCAGGATCAACTAAGTTGCCTAGGCAGGCTTTGAATTCACTGTTCTGCTCCTCCTGCTCCAGTCTGCTAAGGATTTGAGAGCACACTACTACACTGACGACACCTGGCTAGCAATTACGCTCAAAACCAAATAGGAGCATAGCATTTGACAAGGCTTCAAAGGATGTGAGAAATGATTCCAGCCAGTGTGGGTGTTGAGAGGAAGTCCTGGAACAAGTTCAGAAGGCTGCCCAATCTACCTGCTGTCTCTCGGGAATACAACCACGACAACTACTACCTCAGGGCCACCACTGGGTAGAGGGAGAGGTGTTAAGTGTTACCCCTTCTCGAGATGCCCACTTGTCTGATCCAGGATTTTTGTGATTAGCAATGCACAATGGGGCTTGGAAATGAGGAATGATGTTTAACTGGCTCTCAGAACACCCCATCCACTCTTTCTCAGACAACCAGACACCTTCATTAGTCAACAATACATTTCTTTATCTGTTTGTTGCCTAATCCCACTTTAGCAAAATTGTCAAGGATTATAAGCAATGCTTCATTCTAAGGAACCCACATTCCAAGCCCCCCAGACAGAGATAGTGAGTATAGGCTACCTTAGTGTACTATTTAGGGATGGATAATTTTCTGAGCCGGGCCAAATTGCCTTGGTTGCTAAGTAACAATTGGTTTTTAGTGGAAAAAAAAATTGGCTGAGGTAAGGATTGTGCAATGATATCCTTACCCTGGCTACCTCAAAGTATTTCCATTAGCAGAGGCTGCCTCAGAGTTGGCAGAGGAGGTTGGTCACGTGTGTGGACAAAACCTCTGTAATTAGCAAGTAAGAGGTATGGAGAAATGTCAGTGGATTCTTACATGAATGCCAAGGCAGGGGCAGGACTACAATCAGGAAGGCTCCTGGTTCACACTATGAGTTCAAGGGCAAAGCCCCCTTCCTAGGTGTTACCCACCCTTGAATTCTGAAAGACCCCAAGGTCACCTCACCTGTGCCTGAGGAAGATCTGAGGCAGGAATGCTGAAGGCAGAGGACACAAGCACCTGGCTGCCCTGCCCTGGACTCACGATTGCTTAAGAGTGTGCACCATGACCCTTGGCCTACTTCTGATGAGTTGGTGCTTGTTGGGTACTTAAGAGGTGGAGTCACGGAGCTGATTGTCAAAGGTGATAGACAAACAAGCCTCCTTGCAGCAAGTGTGGACTCAGGACGAGTGTCACCTTTGGTAGAATGGAATGAGAAGTCTGCTTATTGTATGCCAGTACAAAGGTTTTGCCTGGCAAGGTTCTCAAAAGTTTCACCTAGCAAACAGACTTGTCCATTTGTTTTTATTCAAAGAAGGAAGAGGGTCAGAGAGGTGGCTCAGTGGTTAAGGATACTTGCTGCTCTTTCAGAGGACCCAGGTTCCTTTTCTAGCATCCACATGACATCTGATAACTGTAACTCCAATTCTGGAGCTCCAACACTCTTTCCTGGCCTCTAAAGTCACTGGGCACATACATAAAGGCAAAATGCTCATATACATTGTTTTTTAAATCTTAAAACAAAACAGAAAAGGAAGAGGCATGTGTGGTGGTGGACACCTGTAATCCCAGCATTTGAGAGATGGGTGCAGAAAGGCCCTAGGTTCTAGACCACCCTGGTCCTTTAAAGTAGTATTTTTTTTAAAGGTTTATTTATTTTATGTATGTGAGTACACCGTAGCTGTCTTCAGACACACCAGAAGAAAGCATTACAGATGGTTATAAGCCACCATGTGGTTGCTGGGAATTGAACTCAGGACCTCTGGAAGAGTAGTCAGTGCTCTTAACCACTGAGCCATCTCTCCAGCCCCTAAAGTAGTATTTTTAAAAAAGAAAGGAGGACTGGAAGGTGGGGCTCTGATTTTTCTCTTGTGGGACAGAAAAATTCAAGGTGCCCAATCTGAAAGAACCTCAGATCCTAATAGTATTAACGTGAGATCCGATTAGACCCAGGGACACAAACGCTTCTCATATTTAACATCTTCAACCCCATGACTCACCTTTGCGTCCCTCAGATCTTTTCGGAAGGCGGGACAAAGTCTTTGGGTGGAGGCTATACCCTTGCCAAGTAGCTGTTCTGACACAAGATGGCAGAGGCCTTCTGCCACTCCCACGTGTCTCTCCACAACCAGGGCAAAGGGGAACACAATTTCCCCGGTGGATTCCCTCTGGTCTCTTTCCTTTCTCCATCTCCTTTGCCTCTGTTGTGACTGTCAACCCTCCAACATGTTCCTGTTCTTCTTGTGTCACCTTGTGTGGCCTGCCTTCTCCAGCAGGTACCTAGAGCCCACACTCCACGGGATACACTGGATATTTGTCTAGTTCAAAGTTTCCCCACAGCCACATCCTGATTTTACTCCAGGTCATGGTTCCAGCTTCAACGCCATCTTCTCCAGATGCACCCACTTCTCTGTGTCCCCAAAGCAGGTCCCTCAGACCATTTCCTGTTCCTGTTCTCCACCTTCTCCAGCTTCCTGTGTCCAGGCCTTAAATTCCACCTCTTCTACAAACTTAGCTCTGTTTTAATTCCATCGGTGTGCCAGCCACCTTCTCAGCAAGTGGCCAGTGCTTTTCTGTAGTGCTGGGTAAGTGCACTAGCCCAGAGCTACACCTGTACGCTGTTTGTTTGTGTGTGTGCATTTGTGTGCCTATGTATTTGATATAGGTAACATAAATAGGTAGGCAGGTAGATAGACAGGAATGAATGAATTTGGTTTGCTGAGGGTGGTGGTGTTAAACACTCCCAGGCTTATGTTAAATACACCCACTCACCAGTAAGCTACACTTCCTTCTCTGATTGAGTTTTTAACAAACTTCTCTTTTCTTTCTACCTCAGTCCAATTATGGATTCCCTCCAGAATAAAATGCCTAGGTGACACTAATTTCTTTATAAAACAGGGGAAAGGGAATATGATATTAGGATTTATTTTTGACATTATAATGAATTACATTTTATTTTTAGTGTTCAAAATTGCTTTACCATACAACTAAGTAGGCACAGTTATTACGTTCTGTCCCATGAGAGCAGAAATCCCTCACTAGTGGCAGGCTACTCTGCCAGGGTTGTGGAAGAGAATTCATTTCCACAGGAGCACCACAGAGTGGGCAGCAATATGCACCCACAAGGGGGCACAAAGTGCAGGATGAGGCTCCAGATTGTCCTCCCTCTTCTAAAGATGGGGAGACAGCGATGAGATCATTGTAGTGTGGAGCTTATAGACACTGTGATGCTAAGTCATGTGGGCTTCAGGGCTGCTGCTGGCCCTAGGTGCTGGCAGCATGAGCGTGCAAAAGTATGTTCTCGGAACTGGGCATGATGTGACTTGTTGGGAAGTATAAAGGGTTTGGCATATGACCTCATCTGCAGGCTAATTGGCTACTCTATAGATTAATGGAAGTCTGGAAGACATGAGACCCTTGAACAGAGGTAGAGCTTTATTAAAAAGCTACCAGTGGCAGAACATCCGGACTTTCTCCCATCTGTTCTCCAAGCCCAGAGCCAAGTGATAGTCACATTTGCAGCTGATTACATGACAGTGGAGGCATCCCAGCATATAAGCAGGCAAAACCACACATGCACATAAAATAAAAGGGGGGGAGGGACAACAGATCTCAATATCACCATTCAACCACAGTGGCCTTGGTGAAGCATGTGACATTTCCTGAACACATTTCCTTAATTATGGAATGGGGAAAAGAGTATGGCACCTGCAGTATCATGACTGTGGTGACATAAGTTGGCTTGCTTCGAATCTTTCTAGACGTCCTACCCCACGAAGACGTGCTTGTACACACAGAATCGGGGCCAGGGAAGTTCCCTCGTTTCATAGAGAGAGAAACTCAGAGTATAAGGTATTTGCCCCATCTGACTCTCTCTCTCTGCCAGCTCCCAGATCTCACTTGACTCTAATCTCTGTGGGTCCCTGTGACCCACTTGCTTAGGATGAAGAGAGGCTTTCTGTGAGCCTCCCCAGGAGAGAACTGAGAAACTGTACCCTACTGGGAGCACCCAGCGGGCCCGTGTCAGTTAGTTTAATGGACTCTAAATGGACTCTTGTGCTGGCCCAGCCAGGAATCCAGAGGGCACAGTATTGATTTCTTTTCCACTCAGCACCTGGATTCCACCACATCCTTGCATTGAGTTCAAGGCCCTTTGTGTCTGCCTGCCAGTCCAAGCTCCTGAAGGATGCCAAGGGCATAACGTCCTGCCTCATCTCCTAATACCCAGGGGAAACTGGGACTCTTCAGATCTTGCACTCTTTTCATGGGGGGGGGGGGTTAACACAGTTCTAGAAAGGTCACACAAAGAGTTATTTGAAGAGTTCTGGGCTGGGCTATAACTCAGTGGTAGAGCCTTCCATAGCAAGCACAAGAACCTAGTTCAAGCTTCAGCACTGAAGGAAAAAGCAGGGGTGGGGTGGAAGGAGCTAAACTGAAGACTTTCCTTAATAAGACTTGGACCTACTCTGGGCTTTTAAAACCCTCATGCCTCAGGCTGGAACACACTGCACACGCATGGCTCTCGGGCCTTACCCCACTTCCCATGCTAGCAAAGGACTGTTATGAATCTGACAGAATGAATCTGTCCCTCCTTCAGTTCTGAATGTAGAGCTTAGTGGCAAGGGCTGTTCTACACTTTCGTTTCTATTTTTGATTTTGAGACAGTCTCAAGTAGTCAGGCTAACCTCAAACACCCTGTGTAGTTGAGGTTGGACTTAACTCTTCATCTTTTTTTTTTTTTTAAAGATTTTATTTATTTATTTTACATATATGAGTACACTGTAGTTGTCTTCAGGCAAGCCAGAAGAGGGCGTAAGATCTAATTGCAGATGGTTGTGAGCTACCATGTGGTTGCTGGGAATTGAACTCAGGACCTCCGGAAGAGCAGTCAGTGCTCTTAACCACTGAGCCATCTATCCAGCCCTTAACTCTTCATCTTTCTGCTTCTGCCTCCCAAGTGCTGGAATTACAGGCATATACTACCATAGCCGGCTCCTTTCTCTTCTTTTTAAATTTATTTTTGTTTGTTTTATGTTTTTGTGTATTTGCCTGAATGTGTGTGCACCATGTGCATGCAGTACCCACAGAAGCCAGAAGACGGCATCAGCTTCCCTGAACCTGAGTTACAAGTGGTTGTGAGTCAACTTGTAAATTCTGGGAACCAAACCTGGGTCCTCTGTAGGAGCAGCCAGTGATCTTAATGATTGTGCTATCTCTCCAGGCTCTGTAACCGAATTCTTTGCTTGTTTCGTTTGGTCAAAATCTTGCTATGTCAGGGGTGATGAAATAGTTCCAATCTATTTATGTAAATATCTGTTTTTCTACTAAATTTAATTTTATTGGGTGGAAGTAATCAGGAGGAGATTTTGCTACTGGTAAGAAACAGGAACACATAAACCTGGCATGGGGGCCCACTAATTTCTCTGTGTTTAGAAAAACATTTAATTGGCTGCGGTATTCCACTCCTGTAATCTCAGCACTTGGGAGGTAGAGTCAGGAAGAACAGAGTTCAAGATCACCCTCAGCTACTTTTGTGATTTTGAGGTCAGCATTGGGCTGCTTGAGATACTCTCTTTTTAAAAAGTAATTGTGAAACAGCTAGAAACAAAGAATCAAGAACTAGCTACACACCCAGGCCTTTAAAAAAAAAAAAAACTAGACTAAACAAAGAGAAAGAACCACTTAGTGGTGTACATCTGTAGTTCCAGCAAATGTGGGAGGCAGAAGCAGGCAGATTTTTCTTCCTGAGTTCAAGGACAGCCTGTTTTATACAGTGAGTTCTAGGACATCAGGACTATATAGAGAAACTGTGTTTCAAAAAGATAGGTAGATATAAAGATATAAATATAGAGAGAGAGAGAGAGAGAGAGAGAGAGAGAGAGAGAGAGAGAGAGAAAGGAAGGAAAAGAAGGAAGGAAGGGGAAGAAAACCAAAAGAAAAAGAAAGGGAGAAAACAAAGTAGTAAAGCAAGGAAAACAACAGAATCCTGGCTTCTAGAGGCATAACAGGTAGCAGTCCCTGTGAGCATGAGAGAAGCTATGGATTCCAGCCACAGTACCATGAAAACAAAATAAACAAACTTACAAACAACAACAAAAACTTGAGTCGTAGATATCCCCAACACATGACATCTGGGTTTCTATTTCTAGTCTGTCTTTATCCTGCAGCCTCCCTTTAAGGACTAGAAAATAAGAATTTGAAGTGACAAGAAATGGGCACACATTTCAAGGCAGTGGCTCAAGTCAAAATGAAAAGGCAAGGAACTGTCTCTGAAAGCATGGAGGACCATCCCTGAGCACTGGCTGTCCAGCATAGTATGGTCACATCAGGGGCTTTTCTGTGTGTCCTAATCCCGGCCACAGCGCAAACACTGCATGCACATCACTGAGCAATCTGAAATGACCTTTGGAGTTCTGGCATGAAGTCTTATCCCCTGCCCCTCCTCCACACTTGACTGCTTTTCTTTTTTAAATGAAAACACTGTGCTGAAACAAAACTCATGGAAGTCATAGTTTCTATACCATTCAGGTACAGAGAAAAGATGTGTAGACATTTAAAGAGAAGAAATATCTAGATACAGGGCATGTGCCTGCAATCACAATTCTCAGAGGCTGAGGCGGGATGCTTGCTATCCTAGGCAAGCTATCTAAAGAATCCTTATATCTAATCAAAAGGTAAACAAGAACAAAAGTGAGGTGATGCTGGCCAAATTGTGTTTCTTGTATCCATCCAAAAATAAGGAGGACACACACACACACACACACACACACACACACACACACAGAGAGAGAGAGAGAGAGAGAGAGAGAGAGAGAGAGAGAGAGAGAGAGAGAGAGGACATTAGTACCAGGTGTAACACACAAGAGCTAGGGAAAATTTTTTTGCAAATGTTCTTTTTGGATTGACTCTAAAAAGAGAAGTGGGTGGTAGAGAAAAACTGCCTTCCTGACAAATAAGTCATCCTATTTACTTTTGAATTACTGCGATGAACTACTCGACAGAAGCAACCTGATGGAAGGAAGGTTTTGGTTATTTGGGTTTGGTGTTTGTTTGTTTGTTGAGACTGAGTCTTGCCATGTAACCTAAGGCAGCTTGAAACTCTTTATATAACTCAGGCCACTCTTGAACTTCTGTGTTTCCTCCCTCGGCCTCCTAAGTGATGGTATACCCAGGTCTTCTGCTTATCTATACTGTTCAGCTGGGTTGGCCTGTCTTCCTGAGTACTAATTCAGAAGGGCATAACTATTCTTTTTTCTTTTTGTTTCCGATGCTGGTGGGAACTTACATATGCTTTTAAACTAAAGAGCCCTTTTGTAGGCTCCCCTCTAAGACTGGTTGAGTGTTGAGCCTGTGGTGTGTCAGCACGATAAGATGGAGGTGTATCCGTGGATTTCTTTTCTTTTTCTCTTGAGCTCCCTTCCTGGCTGTGTGGCTTCCTGCAGCCATGTAGCTGCTCCCAAACTGGCTTAGCATCTCCATATTCTGTGAGATTTACTGCTTGCCTGCCTTGAGACTTTTCTTCTAAACTCTAATAAACTGTTCGCAGGCTTATGTTTGAATCCATCCTTCCTTCCTTTCTTTCTTTCTTTCTTTCTTTCTTTCTTTCTTTCTTTCTTTCTTTCTTTCTTTCTTGAGACCAAGAACCTTAAGAGGGGATTTTCCCCAGTACCATGTGATGGCTCTGCCAGGGCTCCCCAAGATTTAGTTCTTTAATTGGGAGAGAAAATAAACCTGTTAGTGCACCCCTAGATGGCGTCATATCTTTCCTGCTTAGCTTGCACGGATGGATCACAGTACAGCAGGACTCTGTGTATGTTCACTCTCTGCCTAGAACCTGTCCATGAGTTCTTCTGAGAACAGATTAAGGACTGGGCTTTTTGGCTTGGTACCACACAGTGTGTCAAATTATGGTGGGTTAATGTTTAAATTGCCATAGTCCTGAAATTCCAAAACCTGGTAAATATCCTGAAGGTGTCTTTTTTCCACTGGTGTGACTTTGAGCAAGCTGTATCAGTCAAGCGTCTGGAGGCTAGGACAGCACCTAGTATGTAAAGCCCTGAACCTTGTTCACATTAGACTATGAACTACTTTATTGCAGCTCTCATTATCAGCCAGAATAAAGGAGTTTACCTAGCCAATGTGCTTGGCAGTGCCTCTTTAGGCCCCACTAAAGGATGTACCAATGGTTTACTTTCCTTTTAAAATTATCTTTCCTAGTCACTACTTATTTGTACTTTGGTTTTAAAATTATCTTTTCTAGTTTACTATTCGTTTGTGACAAACGATAAAACTTTAAGCTTTCAAAGGCTTGTATCAATGTGTTTACTCTGTAGCAGAGGTTGGCAAGCTTTCTATAAAGAGCAAGAGAGTAAATATTTAGCTAAGGCAAGCAATGGGGGCCAGGAAGCCAGTATTCAATTCTGCTATTGTAGCAATCTTCAGAGTGGACACTATGTAAATGAATGGGTGTGGCCACATCACAGTAAAAATTTACTAAGGAACACTAAAAATTGTACCCTCAGGTAATTTTCATGTGTCATGATTATTTTTTCCTAACCACTTAAAAACGAAAAAACTTGTCTTGGCTAGTGGGTTGTACAGAGCCCATGAGGGTTCCTGCTAACTCCTACTATCAGGCATTTTAGTTTGAAAAGAGCAGTGAAGTGACATAAGAATCTTGTGGTGTCGACCGGGTGGTGGTGGCGGCGCACGCTTTTGATCCCAGCAGAGGCAGGCGGATTTCTGAGTTTGAGGCCAGCCTGGTCTACTGAGTGAGTTCCAGGACAGCCAGGAGCTACACTTAGAAACCCTGTCTCAAAAAAACCAAAATAAATAAATAAATAAATAAATAAATAAATAAATAAAATAAAAATTAAGAAAAAAGAAAGAAGAAAAAAAAGAAAAAAAGGAATCATGTGGAGTGAAGAACAAAGTGGATGTTCTGTGGTTCTGCAGAATATTCTGACAATGATTTTTTAAAAAAAAAGAGCAAAGTTGGACATGGAAGTATCCTTCCACGGTAGAGCAAGGCCTTGGGTTTGCACTATCATACTGCAAAACAAAGCAAAGACACGCACGGATGATTCTTCCCACTCCTCATGAACAGCACCTGACCAGCTCACCCCCTCCTGCTCTGTAGCGCCTCTCTGTTGTAGCGCCTCTCTGTGGCCGCTGACTGGAGCCTCCACCAGTGGATTTGTAGTGTAGTTATTTTTAGAAAATGAAGCCACTTGTGGCATGGGCCCGTACCAATACCTGATATGTAACAGGCACTCAGTAAACATTTCTTAAATCTTTTTGCACCAGAATTGAAAATAAGACCTGGAGATGGGGACTAGAGAGATAAGTTAAGAGCATTTGTTACTTTTGCAAAGGACCTGAGTTCTAGTCCCACCATACACGGTGGTTCCCAAGTGTCTATAACTCCAGTCCAGGGTATCTGATACCCTCTTTTGACCTCTAACTGCACCGAGCACAGACATAACATACATATATGTGGACAAACAAACCGCTCATATATACTAATGCCTTTTTTAAAAAAAACTCCGAAGGTGGGCTTTGTGACACAAACCTGTAATTCTAGAACTTGAGGTTGAGGCAGGAGGACTGCCAAGAGATGGTCAGCCTGAAGTCTATAGGGAGTACAAGACTAGCCTGGACTACATATCAAGATATTAGTCTTAAAAAAAAAAAAAAAAGAGTAAGATTTTGTCAGAAGCCAGGACCCTTGCCTCTTACCCTCACCCCCTACTTCTCCCCACCTGCACAATGTCTCCTGCAGCTTCATCTCCCTAGCAACCACAAGGTTCTGCTTGATAGTTACAAATAGATTTTTAGATGTAAAGCAGTGTACCGTATCTTTTGAAGTAGGCAGTTGGACCGCCATTGTTTCAGGGCGCAGGCCAAGAAGATTCTGTACTTTCCCATCACCTGGATCCCTCTTACCCCTCCCTTTGAGAAATGTATTATAAATAAGCACTTGGTGCCCAAATACATGACTCTTGACAAGCATCTGCTTCCTTGAGTCCATTCTCTCTCGCCCGTTCTTCCAGGTTGCAATCCTCCTCGTCCCTCACGAATAACCTAGGGCCCGCAGGTTGGGTCAGGTGACGTTGGGGCTAGAGGCACGGATTCCTCAGGACAGAGCTTTCATCGCCCGTGACCTGTTGTCCTCAGGGTAAGTTTCATTCCATCCCATAAGAATGGGCCATTCATTGTCGAAGGAGGCATCCTTTATAAAGGACCTCAAAGTCTCAGAGAGAGAGGAATTAGGGTTAAGAAAAAAGATCTTATTGATTTCTTTGTGTTTATTGATGAAGTGTCCTTGGTTTATGCTTGACGGTCCTATCATACACTCTAAGAAGTGGCAAAAAGTGGGTCGTGAACTAAATGAAAAAATTAAATGTGAAGGTGATGGTGCAGTTAATCCAACACTTTTTTCATTCTGGGGTATTATTAGGGACATTATTGAGGATGCAGACAAAGATTCGGGTAAGCGCCAGCTCTTGTCGGTCGCAGAATACTGCTTATCACAATCGTGCCCTGGCTCCGCTGGTTCCTCCCGCCCGCCATCTCAGGCCTCTGTTCCTTTTACACTTATTGATATGCCTCATGAGTCTCAGCTTCCCTCCTCGTCCGATTCTCCTCATATTTATCCTGATTTGTTGGCTTTGGATTCTTCTCCCCCGGCCTCGCCTGTGCGCCCTTGTCATAGTTCTGCACCCACGGCTCCTTTGCCCCGACAATATGTGCCCTTCAAAGGAAATATAAAAATAGGGATTTGGATGAGATGATTCGTATTTGCAAGGATGTAGATCCCTTTGCCCAGAGGGTCTCACAAGCCATCAATCTGGCTGTGGGAGCAGCCACTTCAGCCACTAATAGTGGGGCAAATGCATCCACCTGTTTTAGATGAGGTCAACTGGGTCATTTTGCTAAACAGTGCCCTCAGGGTAAACCCATGGCTCAGCCCCCACCTCAATGAAGGGGGGAACGTTCACTTCCAATGACCCTTTGCCCTCGCTGCAGGCGAGGCAAACATTGGGCTACTGCCTGGCGTTCCAAAACTGATATTTTGGGCAATCTCCTCCCTCCCCTTCAGGGAAACGGGATGCGGGGCCAGCCCCGGGCCCCTCAGCCAGCCTCCTCCTTGCCAGCCTCGGGGAACAGCCAGGCAGGGCCACATCAAACCTTCCATCAACAGCTCCCAAACCAGCCTCAGCCCTTTGTAGGGCTACCCCAGGGAGTGCAGGATTGGACTTCTGTGCCTCCTCCAATACAATATTAGAAGCTGGAGAAGGAGTTCAGATAATCTCTACTGGTGTCTTTGGGCCTCCCCCACCCCAGACTTATCTTATTCTGGGCAGAGCTTCTGCCACACTCCAAGGCATTACCATCTTTCCTTCAATCGTTGATAACGATTACTCTGGAGAAATTAAAGTATTGGCCACTAGCTCCAGAGGGCCCCTTCACATTTGCCAGGGGCAGCAACTTGCACAGGCCCTTCCCCTTCCATTAGACACCTCCACACCCTCCTTGGGCCTGTCCCGGGGTGCTTCCACCCCGGGGTCCTCTGATGTCTATTGGGTCCAAAAACTTTCACAAGAGCGCCCACAATTAAAACTTAAACTTAATGGCAGAACCTTTGAGGGCATTCTTGACTCAGGAGCCGACTCCACAGTTATTTCACAGGCCTCTTGGCCCTGTCAGCCTTCTTTAACTCACCTTCAGGGCATTGGCCAGTCCAACAACACCCTCAAAGCTCCCAGTTGCTCACTTGGGAGGATCCTGAGGGCAATACTGGACATGTTAGACCATTCATTGTACCTGGCCTCCATATAAACTTATGGGGTCGAGATATATTAAGTCAAATGGGAGTTCTTATGTTTAGCCCCTCTGCAATTGTTACCCACCAGATGCTGGACCAGGGGTTCATCCCTGGACAAGGCTTGGGCAGACACAACCAAGGGATCCCCACCCCAATTGTAATTACACCAAAGACCTCACGCTCAGGACTAGGTTATGATTCAAATTTTTCCTAAGGACCATTGCTCCTCCTGCACGCCAGGCAGATAAGATCACCTGGAAGTCAGATTCCCCTGCCTGGGTCGACCAATGGTCCCTCCCTCAACACAAACTTTCCGCAGCCATGCAGTTGGTGCAGGAACAATTAGATGCTGGCCACATTGTACCCTCCACTTCCCCTTGGAATACACCCATTTTTGTTATACAAAAGAAAGGGGGCAGATGGAGACTGCTCCAGAACCTCAGAGAAATTAATAAGACTATGGTTCCAATGGGAGCCCTCCAGCTAGGCCTCCCCTCCCCCGTGGCAATACCTAAGGGTTACAATAAAATGGTTATTGATTTGAAAGATTGCTTTTTCTGCATCCCCTTACACCCAGAGGATTGCAAACGTTTTGCCTTTAGCCTTCCCGTTGTTAATTGCATTGGGCCATCTCCACAATTTCAGTGGAGAGTCCTACCTCAAGTCATGGCCAATAGTCCCACCCTTTGCCAAAAGTTCGTGGCTCAGGCCATCGATCCTTTTCGCATTAAATACTCTGAGTTATATATTGTCCATTATATGGATGACATTCTTCTGGCTAGCCCTGATGAGACCTCCTTGCTCAGGATGGGCCAGGAGTTGGTAACTGCCCTCCAAGACCTCGGGCTACATATTGCCCCCGAGAAGGTCCAGCTACAGCCCCCACATTTATTCTTGGGTTTTGAGCTTCATCCCTCTAAGGTTCTCTCTCAAAAAATTGAACTTAGAAAAGATTCCTTAAAAACACTTAATGATTTTCAACGCCTCTTGGGAGACATAAATTGGCTGCACCCTTATTTAAAAATAACAACTGGAGAACTTAAGCCTCTATTTGATATTCTCCGAGGAGATTCTGACCCCTCCTCCCCTTGAGCCTTAACCCCTGAGGCCACCTCTGCCCTCAAGCTCGTAGAGAAAGCCATTCAACAACAAACTGTTACCTATTATTCTCCAACCTCCCCCTTGTGACTATTGGTTCTTCCCACCGTGTTTGCCCCCACGGGATTATTGTGGCAGACTAAACCTTTATATTGGCTTCATTTGCCTGCCACCCCTTCTAAAGTGCTACCTGTTTATCCCTCCTTGGTGGCACAGATCATAAGGATGGGAAGAGAGACCTCCCTGAAGCTTTTTGGTAAAGATCCTGACCTTGTCAGCGTTCCCTATGATGCCGCTCAAGTTCGGTGGCTACTTCAGACCTCAGATGATTGGGCTATTAACTGTATTTCATTTTAGGGAAAGATAGATAACCACTATCCCTCTGACAAACTTGTACAGTTCCTTGAACACCAAGCGGTGATTTTCCCTAAAGTGACTAAGAACATTCCCATTCCTCAAGCACCACTGATTTTTACAGATGGATCCTCCTCTGGGGTTGCAGCCTTTAATATAGGTGGACAGGTCTCTAAGTTTCAGACTAAATTCTCCTCAGCACAGTTGGTAGAATTGGTTGCTGTTATTCAAGTCTTTAAGACCTTCCCAGATTGTGCCTTTAATCTTTTTACTGACAGTGCATATGTAGCTCAATCAGTGCCTCTGTTAGAGACCGTTCCCTTTATAAGGCCGTCTACCCACGCTTCCCCCCTCTTTTCTGAGCTTCAAGAAATAATTTTGGCTAGGTCCCATTCATTCTTTGTGGGTCACATACGTGCCCACTCTGGTCTTCCTGGACCCTTAAGTGAGGGAAATGACCTCGTTGATAGGGCCACCCAAGGGTCTCCACTTACCTTGGCGACCTTGGCCTTGCCTTCTGATCCTGTACAACAGGCACAAAAAGCCCACCAATTACATCATCTAAATGCCCAGACCCTCCGACAGATGTTCTCTATTACCAGAGAACAGGCACACCAGATAGTGCGTCAGTGCCAGGGATGTCTCACCCTCCTACCTGAACTACATTTAGGGGTTAACCCTCGTGGTCTTACCCCAGGAGAGATATGGCAAATGGATGTTACTCATTTTGCCCCTTTTGGTAAGCTTAAATATATACATGTTTCTATTGATACCTTTAGTGGTTTTCTTTGTGCCTCACTACAATCTGGTGAGGCTACCAAAAATGTTATTAGTCATATGATTTCTTGAAGTCATTCCTGCCATTGTGTAACAGAGCAGGAGGTGGGAATTTTAAGAACTGGACCAGGTTTTGATGGGGATGTGGAGACTATGAGAAGGCAGTCACCTCTGGACTGGGTCTCCCGGGCATGACTGCTCTATTTTTGTTAGACCTTCCGCAGGAAGCTAGTTTGAATAGAGAGAAAAGGGTGGCCAGGAGCTTCCCACGCACAGGAGGTAAACTATAAGCACAGTGGAGCCCGGTTGCCAGCGCTCAGGGCCTCAGGAGAGCGGACTTCTGAGAAGAGCCCGGTTACCATCCTGCCCCAGTTCCAGGGAGTCAATCAGACACTGATGCAATCGCTCCGGCCCCAATCACACGCCCCATCTCACAGGTTCCCTACAGATGGCGCTTTGTATTCCTCCTCTCAGAGGAATCGCTGCCCTTTCTCTTCCAGGCTTTCAGCAGCTCCCCTTGCTGTACCAGAGTCCAAGGAGATGGCAATTTGAACCGCTTGGATTACCAGGTTTCATTAGGTAAGGACAACTGATGCAAGATGGCCCAAATAACCTTCGTGGGACAGACACGGCTTTTCGAAGCCAGCAGAAGTCTGCCAAATTGAACGATGTCAGATGAAGTTCTGTGAATATCTATGGCCTTCTCTTTGGCACCAGAGAGGACTAATTAAATGCTCGTGGAGTGCTTTGAAGTTTTTAGCTCTTAAGAGTTATTATTCTGGGTAATAGAGGGAAGTAGAATTTTTGGCTCAGATATAACAGTAATGATGTAAGCCTCAGCACTTATTTTGAGCATAGCTTTAAGGCTGCCTTTAAGAAAAGGAGAAAGAAAAGAAATGCAATACATTATTGAAAAGTCAGGTTAGGTAATTCTTCCTATTTTACACTGGGAGTTGGACAGACCAGAGGAGTGCACCATCGCTTACCTACATCCTCGTATTTAGTTATTTTTCTTGGGGTCTTCCTGTGAAGTTCAGGCTACTCTCAAAAATCCCCATCCTCTTGCTTAGCCTGCTGTTTGTTGAGACTGGGATTAAGGATTCACTCATGGGGGTGACACAGTGGCTGGGGATCAGTGGTTAAGAGTACTGGCTGCTCTTCCTGAGAGACCCTGGTCCAATTCCAGGACCCACCTCATGCAGGTCACAGGAAGTCTCATGGTCTCTGACTTGTACATATCTGTTAAAAGTCTTCAAAAGATGGCTTCTGTGCCTAGTAAATCACAGAGGCTTTATTTTGGGGGGAATTTTGATGTACCCACTGATGCAATAGAAGCATGACTGGTATGTGGCTAACCATTTACCCCCACTGGATTTGAGCTTGTTTCATAAGAACTTGGTACTATAAACCTGGTCAGAATCTCCCTATCTGGAAAGGTCACTTTACTGTTGTTATATGGTCATGATATCAAACTGCCTTCTAAATATTTATGTTTCACTGATTCGTGTTACTCCTAGCCTTGGTGAGAGAAATTGGTTTGCAGTGGGCAATGGTTAATTTATGACCAGTCCCGGTCCTGAGGATAGGAGGCTTTGAGAGCTCTGCCCTAAATGGTCATCTATAGCACTCCCTTCAATGGCAGCAAACACTGTGGGAATGAATGGAAAGAAAGTAAGAGCTACCAGAGAGAAAGGAATGCTATAGAAAACTCTCTTTTGAACACGACTGTCATGTTCATGAACTCAGAGCAAGAGTAGCTACCAGCACAAAATTGGGTTCATCAAGATTCCATTATGGATGGAGGAAAGTTTCATAAGGCTCCACCCCTTTCTGGAGAGCTATGGGAAGTTCAGGGATGCTGGCGTACCCACCTGTAAGTTGCCCTTTCTCCAGATCTCCATTTATACTCATGTAATTGACCCTAGTAGGATGAAAATCAACTATGGTGGTTTGAATGAGGTTGGCCCTCAAAGTACATGTGTTTGACTACTTGGTCCTCAGTTGGTAGAATTGCTTAGGAAGGGGTTAGGAGGTATGATCTTGTTGGAAGAGGGATCTCACTGGGTGCAAGCTTGATGCTTCAACACTTCTCACCATTCCCAGTACACTCTCTGCCTAAAGTTTATAGATCAAGATGTGAACTCTCAGCTCCTCTAGCTGCCTGCTGCCTTGTCTTCAAACCTCGGCTATAGACTCCAGCCTTCAGGGGTCATACGCCCAGATAAACCCTTTCATAATTTGCTTTGCTCATGGTGTTTTATCACAGCAATATAAAAGTAGTAAAGATGCTAACCAACTAACCAACCAACCAATCACCCAACCAACCAATCACCCACCCAACCAATCACCCAACCAACCAATCAACTAACCAATCACCCAATCAACCAACAAACAGAATGAAAATGGGAGGAGAAATTAATGGGAAGATGAAGGGTCTGGGTGGAACAGTGAAGAAAAGATAATGTGAGGGGAATATATAACCAAGGAACATCGTATATATGTATAGAATTATGAAAGAATAAACATTTTATTACAGAGATGACTCTATACCTCTAAAAAAAGACATTTGGAATGTAACTGTCAGTATCACTTGCCTGCATGGACCACCAAAATGACAAAATAATAAAAATATGATTTTCTGACTTGTTGCAAAATGTGGTGGCCAACATGACATCGAAGGAAGACCACAGTCATTCACAGCTGAGGGCTTATGCATTTTCTGACCATTCGGGAGCTTCTTTCGCAGCTAGCTCCATTCTTGCATACCTCAATTATTCCTCCAACTTTCTACCCTGTTAAGAGTCTTTTCTGGATGCTGTTTAATGGTTCTCAGACCCCAGAGAGTGAATGGACTGGGACAGGTGTGTCTGAAAAAGAAAACATTGTTTCTTCTCTGCTTTAGGTGTGTCTGACATGCCTGGGATGATCTGTCTTTTATTATTATTATTATTATTATTATTATTATTATTATTATTATTATTATTATTATAGCTGATAGGAATCTGGGAGGGAGGAAGAAAGTCTCTGTGTCTAGCTAACTGATGGCAGAGTGAAGCTTTGAGGGAATAGGGGTATGTCTCCAGGGCTGTCACTGCAAGTGTGTGGTAAATGTGAGCCATACAAAAAAAGAGATAACATAGCTGGGCCCTTGCTTGTATGATCCTAGCACTTGAAAGGCAGAGACAGAAGGATTGCTCTAAGTGTAGGGCTATCCTGGGCGACATAGTGTAGACAGGACAGCCAGGGCAAGAGAAAGAAATCTTGTCTCAAAAGAAAAGACCCAGTCAGCGAGGTGGCTTGCCACCAAGCCTGAGGACCTGAGTTCAATCTCTGGAACACACGTGGTGAACAATGAGAACTCTGACTCACACACATACAGCTTGACAAGTACACAGGCACACAGATTTAGAAATTAAAATAACAAAAGTAGGAGAAAAGGGGAAAGTGTCTTCCAGGGTGAAAGACACAATACTAGACTGTAAACAGGGCAGGCAGGAGACCTAAGTAGGTGGTTGTCGTGTGAGGTGGTCTGCTGTAGATAGTCGCATGGCATAGAGTCATCCGGACACTGGAGAGCAGCAGTAAAGTCTTGACTGGTGTGGTCAATTTGGCAGCATTTTTGTGTTTCCTTCCTTCCTTCCTTCCTTCCTTCCTTCCTTCCTTCCTTCCTTCCTTCCTTCCTTCCTTCCTTCCTTCCTTTCTTGTTAAAACATGGTCTTGCTATGTAGCCCAGGCTGGCCTCCAGCTTTAAAAACTGTCTCAAATATTGAGAGGACAGATGTAGCATGTTCAGTCTGACAGGGACTACTTTTTTAGTACACACAGAGGACACCAGGCATTGACAAAAGAGATCAGGCAGCCAGTGGGCTTCTTTAAACACCAGTGATGTGTTCATTCATCAGAGTGAGGCATCAAACCTTAGTGGCTTAGTGAGGAGAGACTTGAGAAATAGGTTTTCTAAAAATGGATGGACTATGGAGACCCTGGAAAGCTGTTAACCAGTGAAGCAGCAAACAAGAGATGAAATAAACCCAGGATCTGTGCTTTGGAATCTGGCACTGCAGGTTACTGGAGAGAGTCATGCTGGCTGAGGCAGTTTGAAAGTTACTGTGCTATCACACTGTATTGGAGGAGTATATTTGGATATCTGAGTTATACACATACATGAAGCTTGAATTCACCTCTGTATATTTTTTCTTTCTGAGATAGAGTCACATATACCCCAGGTTGTCCTTGAACTTGCTCTACAGCCCAGGGAGGATTTAAGAGTAGTCAGCACACCTACCTAGCCAGGTTTACAGGCATTCCAGAGTACTTGAAACTTAAATAGAAGCTGGGTGTGATAGCACATGCCTATAATCCCAGCACCCAGGAGGCTAAAGCAGAAGGGCACAATATAGAAACCAGTGTGAGCTACACAGCAAGATGTCTCAGGAAGAAATCGGGAGAGGGTATGGCAATGCAAGACTCTGTCTCTTTAATCTACTTGCTCTTACTTCATTTCTTAAGAATATCACCAGGCATCACAGAAAGACTTCTTGTTGAGGCAGTGCCAGGAACTGAGCATCTGACCAGTATTAACTATCAGGGTAACGTGGATCCATAGAAAACCCTCAGTGGGGATACAGTTATGGGTGCCACCACACTTTATTCTTAAGAGGGTCTCACAGGTCAGGTGTTTTATGTCCCACCAGAGATGTGACTGCCACTTGACAGGCTCTTTCAGACACCCTTATTCTCAAATATCTTCTTCACAGGGCCTGAAATCGCCTTATTTACAGCATTATTCATTGTTTACAAAATGCCTTTCTGGTCTAGCAATGCAGCTTAGTAGCACAGTGTTTATGAAGCAATAGCAGGGTTCTGGGTTTGACCCCAGCAGGGCAAACATTAAAGTAGTGCTTTTCTATAGTTTCATGGAAATCCCATTATGCTCTATTATTTTACTTTAAAATGGGGGTTCATTGACTTTTTAACAGTGAGGTTCATGTACTACCCATAGCTATCACCTGGACTTAGCCAATTGGGTTTCTTTTTTCTCTCTCTCCTCTTCTCCTTCTTCTTCTTCTTCTTCTTCTTCTTCTTCTTCTTCTTCTTCTTCTTCTTCTTCTTCTTCCTCTTCCTCTTCTTCCTCTTCCTCCTCCTCCTCCTCCTCCTCCTCCTCCTCCTTCCCCTCCCCCTCTCTCTCTCTCTCTCTCTCTCTCTCTCTCTCTCTCTCTCTCTCTCTCTCTCTCTCTCTTCTTTCTTTTCCTGAGACAGGATTTCTCTGTATAGCCCTGGCTGTCCTGGAACTCACTCTGTAGACCAGGCTGGCCTTGAACTCAGAAATCCGCATGCCTCTGCCTCCCAAGTGCTGGGATTAAAGGCCTGAGCTACCACTGCCCGGCACCAATTGGGTTTCTTAAATCTCATTAAAATCCTGAGATGAAATAAATCTGATATTAGCTTTGTATAAAAAGAAATCAGAAAAAAAAAAAAGGAAGAGAATTTTGACTTTTAGAGGCGAGCAGGTTTGAAACAAGGGAAAAGCGACAAGTCAGGAGAAAAACCGTGAGAGAATTCTGGAGGCAGAGCAAGATTTGGGTGCCAATGTAACAATGCTGACCCCTTGGGATTGGCCTTTGGCATCTCTGAGAACATTCTGTCCTGGGGACCTTGCAACTTCAAAGACTCCAGTAATTTACAAGGTTCTTGGCTGTCTGTCAACATCTGTTGAGACAGATGCTGTCATTTTCAGATGGACAAGTGCTATTGGGAGAAAGGAGGGGTAAGTGGACGGGCAGAGATTTAGGCAGGCAGGGTGTTAAAACCTTTAATAGTCACAATGGCAGGTTCTCATCGTGTTACTGTATTCAGAAAGACAGAAATTGAGGGTGGGGTGGGGTGGGGAGTGGACTATGTCCCGCCCCACGAGCTGCTGAGTCTCTCTTTTCCAGACCTGTATCCTTTAAAACCAAGGTCAAGGCTACATGACTCCTCTCCAATGTCTGAGCAAATGCAACACTCACCCCTGAACTGACTCTGTTGACTTTCTTATACAAAGGAATTGCAAGTTTCTTCTAAAAAGTGAAACATGGTTGTTTTATATATTCTTTTCCTTTGTTACTGGGGACCAAACTCAGGGCCTCACCAATTCTAGGCAAGTACTTTACCACTAAGCTACCACCTCAGATATTTTTTGAAGTCTTTATAATTTATTCAGACAGGGGTCTCACTGTACCTCTGGCTGGCCTGGAACTTGATATGATTAAGCTGATCTTGGATTTACAGGGCCCTGCCTGCTTCTGTCTCCTGAGTGCTGGGATTGAAGGCATCCCACCATGTCAGGCTGACTTTTGTAATTTTGAAACAGTCTCACTAGGTTACTCTTGAACAAGAAACTGGGGCCACAAGAGAGACACCATGACTGACTTGCCACTTTTTCTATTTTATTCGGGCAGTTTGTTGAGACCAGAGTTGTGCGGTGTTTTGTTTTGTTGGTGTTGCTTTGAGACAATGTTTCATTCTGTGGTGACCTGGAATTTACAATGTAGTCCAGGCTGGCAATGAACTTTTTTGTTTTTTGGGGTTTTTTTTTGTTTGTTTGTTTGTTTGTTTTTTGAGGCAGGGTTTCTCTGTGTAGCCCTGGCTGTCCTGGCACTCACTCTGTAGACCAGGCTGGCCTCGAACTCAGAAATCCGCCTGCCTCTGCCTCCCAAGTGCTGGGATTAAAGGCATATGCCACCACTGAACTTTTACCTCAGCCATGAGCCATTATTACTCAAAATTATATACCATAATTCTATTTTATAAGTATTTAACTTATGCAATAATGATATTGCTAAACTTCAAAATGTCCACTCCCAAACAAACCTTTTTTGGTTCATTTTACATTAGTTTATTCACACTGGTGACTTCAGAATACCTGCCTTCATGTAGCCACTCAATTCTTGGTCTCCATTTTCATGTTTTCTACGTGTGCTCCAAGCTTTCTCCATTTGAAGCATGTGTCTTGTGCTGGGTACATGCCTTTAATTCCAGGTAGAGGAAGGTTTATCTCTGAGGTGGAGGCCAGCCTGTCTACAGAGTGAGTTCCAGGACAACCAGGGCTACACAAACTAATCTTGTCTTGAAAAAAACAAAACAACAAAGCAAAATAAAACCCTCAAAAGCCGGCATCTTGCTTTCTGCTGGGACCTTAGCATAGCACAATTGGAGGACTAAAACTGGGTTTATTTACTTTTTTCTTAGACAATATCTTCCAGTGTAGCCCAAAGTGACTTTGAACTTTTTGGTGATCCACTTGCCTCAATCTCCCAAGTCTGGGGTCTACAAGCATGGTTCACCTGTCCTACCTGGATTTGGATCCTGACTCTGATACCTAGCACCTGAATGATTTTCATGTGCCTGTTCTCACACACCTGAGTTAGGTACTTCATTAGTACCAGGCACTTGTTTTGGGAATTTTTTTTTTTTAATCTCACAGTGGTAGGGGTACGTTTATGTTTGTGTCTCCTACTAGACAATAAATACTTACGTGCCTAGCTGATGGTTCAGCATTCTCAGAGGGCTAGTATGATGATTATCATTTATCCCACCAATATGAGAGTGAATGTATGATTTCCTACTTGGTTTCATGACTAAGCACAGTTTATGATGAGTTATACTCCCTAGGTAAATAAAGTATTTGAAATGAACAAGAACACCACTAATATCGACAATCTTTATGGACCTACATAATGCAAGCTCCTTATCTGGCTTTTGAGCTTTGGGAACCAGCAGATTAGTAGTATATGCTGCATTTATTTATTTATTTATTTAACATTCTCAACTGGACGAGCTAATGGTCTCAGAGGAAGGTCACAACGAGATATTAGATCGAGAATAGAAGTGTCTACATAGGCACAGATTACAAATACGTTGAGGAAAGCTGAACATTCTTTGAGAACAAATTTGGGTTCTGGGAGGGGGCGGAGTTTGTGCTGATGGAAATGCTGAGAGGAGACTTTCTTGATTTCTTGAAATCCCATAGAAGAAAAAGTGCTTTCCTCACAGCATTCCGTTTCTACAATTCTTCCCTGAAAATCCGCTCAAGATTCGTAAACGCCCGACATTCGATTAACCTAGTCAGACCGAGGGATCCATCAAAAGACTGTAACGGGAACTCGTGAGATGGCTCAGCAGAGGCCCTGCCGTCAAGGCAGACCACTCGCGCTCCACTCACAGCACCCACACAACCCCACATCACAGAATTAAACTTAAAGGCTTCTACCCCTTCACTCGCAACTGGGGACTGAGTCTCATCCCAGGCAAGCACTTCTCACGAATGCACCCCTAGTCCTGAAGATGAGGTCTTCATTTATTTTGGATAGAGGGACCCACCGTGAAGTCCTTGAACTCTACATAGACCAGGCTGCCCCCAAACTTGTGAAGATCCTGCTTCTGCTTCCCTAGCGCCCGGCTTCGTTTTTTAATCTAAAGCAGTAGGATGGACAGTCCCCAACGAGGAGCTTCTCAGATGAGTGGGGAAGTGGAGTTAAAGGCATGCTTCTAACTGGCCAGCTTTCAGCTAGCCTACCGGGAGGCGCGGCCCTTTCTTCCTCCTGGAATGGGGTCGTGGCGGCCGCTACAGGCCGCGGGCCCAGAGAGAGGCCGGCGCAAACCCAGTCAATCCCACAGGAAGGGCCCGAGACAGCGCAGCCGCCTCACGGGGATGCTCGGGGCTCAGCTCCGGTAACTGAAGCGTCTCGACGCCAACCGCCACCGCGGGAACCAGTAGCGCGGTACGCGCGCGGGCCGGAGCCGCCAGCCGCTTCTGCGCCTGCGCAGCCGTGGGAAGCCCCGCCTAGTCGGGCTCTGTGCGCGCGCCCGCTCATGGCGGCCGCCGCAGTGTGTGGTACTTAGCGGGTGCGCGCGGCGTGCTCGAGAGCGCGCGGGGCGGCGGCGGCGGCGGCAGGGAAGCCGGGCTGCCGGGCGGGCGCGCTCTCGAGGGCGGCGGCCCAGGGTGTCCCGTCGGTCTCGGCGCCGGGAGAGGTGGAGGAGCGGCCCGCGGTGGCGGCGGTGGCGGCGGCGGCGGCTGGCGACCGGGCGCGTTAGACGGGGCCGGGGTCCGCGGCGCGCTCTCCGCCCACAGGTAAGCGGGCGGCCTGGAGGGAGGAGCCGGCCGGGGCCCGGGGAGGGCCGGCGTGTCCCCTCGCGGAGCCGCGGCGCCTTTGTCTCGGCCTCTCCGGGCGGGCCCAGCCGAGAGCGGCGGTGAGGGGAGGCGGAGGGCGGGCGGGCCGCCGGGGCTACGGTCCGCGCCCTCGCTCGGTCTTTGTTGTGCGGCCCGGTGTACGGCCAACATGGCGGAGGTCAGCCGCGCGCTGCGCGGGCCGCGGTCGGGCCTTGCCTCGGCGGCTCCGGGAGGGCGGCCTCCCCCGGACCCGTGTCTTTATTGTGCGGGGGAGAACGCAGCCTCCTCCCTTGTTTATGTCGCCACGAGCAAGCGCGCGGACGCCCGCCTGGGCCGCTCCAGCCTTTAAGCCTAAGCCTTGCTCCGCCCAGCTTCCTTTGCGGGATAGTTCGGGGTCCTTCCTCCACGCTCCCAGATGCAACTTAGTGTGTATGCCCGGGGCCGCTGCGGACCGTCCGTTCCTGGAAAGATACAGAATTTGTTTACCCTGGCAGAAGAGTCACACTTGTGCATTCGGAAAACGAGGCCATGTAGCTGATTTGTCAAAGTCATGGAACCCCTGAATGTGGCTGTAGGACAGGGATCTTACCGCTGTTCCTAGCGCTGAGCATTTACTACTTCTTGATAGGCGACTGAACTGTTGATAGGCGGGGTGAACTGTTGACTGATTAAAGCGTTTGGAGCATGGGCTCCGAACTCTACCCCCATGCTTTGATTCAAATCCTGCCCCACTGGTTTGTGACCTTGGGCACTACTTTGGTGCTTCATTTTCCTAATCTGCAAAATGGGTCTAATGGAGAGTATTTGTCTCAAGCCTGTTGAGAACCGATGAGGTGGGAAATAGTTGATGTGCAGAGAGCTTAGAGTAAGTGCTAAGCTCTTAGAGTAAATGATTACTGCTAAAGGCCTTTGCCTCGTAAAATACGCTTAAGTTATTTTGGCAAGGATGCTTTGGAAGTACATAGACCAGAATGTTTGAAATCGGGTTATATAAAATCGGGTTCGTATTTGGGTTTTACTGTTTAAAAAAATGAAAGGATTTAGAGGACAGAATGAATGCTTTTGGAGATGATGGACTTTTGGAATTTGAGTGATAGGGGATGTGAATGGGTAGATACTGTACTGTACATTGTGGAATTTGGAAGGTCAAATGAAGTTTCCTTTTAGCAGTTTTAGTTTATGGATCAGTTCACTTTCAAGGACTTCAATTACCTAACTTAGAAAAGTAGGACAGTGACTCCCTTTAATTAGTGTAGTTACCTGTGGTGTCACCGTCTCCTTCAGAAGCTGCTGAAGAGCAAAGCCTGCTGTGACATGGGATGGCATAGTAACTGTCCCGGAGAGATTAGCTCACGTGGTGGGAATTGTGTTTACCTATGGGATAAGTTTGTGACGGGTAGAGGAAGACTTTCCAAAAGTGGATTCCATATATTTTTTTGTTTTGGAAATTTAAATAATGATACAAATTTGTAATCCGGATAGTTTAGTTACAGTTTTGTCCAGAGATTTTTATTTACTTAAAGTGGTTCTTAACTTTATTATGTGTGAATTGGTTTAAGAGACCCCCCTTTTGGCATTTTTGCACCAGTTTTGTAACAGTATTTAAAACTGGAACAGTGTAGCAAATTTGGGGAATTGCAAATTTGACTGGATAGTACGAAGTAAAGAAGGAAAGAAAAAGAAAGGTAGGTAGGTTACATTTAGAAACAAATGTAATTTATTTTGCTTCAGAATATCTGCTCCCTTAAACCTTGGGGGAAATTCCTACATGAGAAAGCTGGACTTGGTGGTAGAAACATGAACACCCTAGTTGCCAGGAATTCCAATATTTGAGAGGCTGAGGCAGGAGAATAGAAAAGTTTAAGGTTAGCTTTGGCAGTCTAGTGAAACCATGTCACCAAAACCAAACAAACACAAAAATCATTGTATTCTTAATGTCTGTAATCCAGAAGAATATGCTATTCTATAAAAATTAATAAGTTACAGGGAAGTACCCAGATGAGCCACTGATCTGAAGAGTAGGATTTTGTTTTTAATGTGTAAGATATTTTGAAAACCAGTCTTACATAATTAAGGTAACAAAACAAGTTTAGTGACTTTGCATAGTTTTAGATGACTGCGTAAATCATTTTATGGTAATTGGTATACTCAATTTTTAAAGACTGGAAGTTCTCTTTAACTAATTCTGTTTCAGATCTTTAAATAAAAGTAGAAATTTCTATATGTAATTAGTGAAATAGTTACTGGTGATTGTCTGATGGCAGAGGTTGGAAGAGGGCAATCAGAGCTCCTGGAGCTGGAGTTACAGGTAGTTGTGAGCTGGCTGATGTGTATGTCTGAACTGGGGTCCTCTGGAACAAGTGCCCCTAACGTAGCCGTAGCCGTCTCTCCAGCCCTGATTTAACTGTTCTTATGGCTGCCTAGTGTTATCAGTGTAAACTTTCTAATTAAACCTATAAACCTGACTGGAAAGACCTTATGTAGTCTCACAATCCTTGATGTGTTAGTAAGTACAAAGCCTTGTCTGAGCTGGCCCTGTCTGTTGCTTCCTGTTCGATGGACTGTGTGCTTTCAGGACCAACAGACATTGAGTATACACACCTGAGATCCTTGAGAGCAGAGATACTGCCTGCTTCTGCATTAGTAAACAATGTACACATAGACTAAATAATTAAAGATGCAGTAAAACACTTCTAAATGTTATCAGTTACATTCTAGTGAAGAAGTAAAATTACAAGTTATTTTATGTACTATAAAAGGAGTCAAAGGCACTGAAGTAGAGACAGGGTAGTAACATTTGAAGGGAGATGAGGAACTGGAGCTACTAGCCATTTGAAGCAGGGGAGCAACCTAGTAAAGGTCCTTGAGGCTGCAGGGATTTGGAGTGTTCAGGAGCCAGGAGAGTGTCACTGAAGTGAAATGATGGACGGAGGAAACAGGAAGGTGGGTCAGATTCTACTGAGTCAGCAAGGAGTGTGCAGTGAAGAGAACTGAGGAGAGTCAAAAAGGTTTACTTACCAGGAGAACAAGCTACTGACTTTTAAAGGTAGCTTTAGTTGTTTGGAGACTTGATTATTTTTTATAATCTGTGCTAGCTAATTATGATCTGGATTAAATAGCTGGCAGTGAAGATGAAGAGAAGTGGATGGGTTTGAGGTATGTTTTGGATACATAATAACAGATCTTGCTGATGAGTTAGATATGAGAGGTAGGGAAAGGGAGGAATAAGATTTCTGGCTAGAATGACTGTGGGTTGTGTTGCCACTTGTCAAGATAAAAAAGACTGGAGGAGGTGTGATGAGCCATGGTGGCAGTAAAATTTAGAGCTCAGATATGCTTATGTTGATATCTATGAAGTCTGAGGAGAAAGAAATCAGAGGTATACAGTGACATAGAAGCTAGATGGGGCAAGTGGTGCATGCTTGCTCGGGTTGGAGAGAGCTGGTCCAAGAGGGAGGGTAACATTAGAAGTGGGGAGATGGCAGGCCGGGTTCTTCTTGAATTCTCAAGGGAGGAAAGTTAGTGTGTAAGCTTGATGGAGGGAATGTAAAGTAGTTTTGGCTTTAGTGGTTTCTGCTGTCTTTCTGAGAAAGGTGAGGTGAAACCCTGAGTCAATACAGGTATAGTGTATGTGGCAGCTACACTCCTCAAACATCTGAGGAGGGAGAAAGAGGAGCTCCCACCAACCGCTTGCTGGTGACTCCTGATTGCTGTTCAAGGAGATCCTAGGGGAACACTAGAGCAATTGAATGATGCACTTTGGCTCCTAAATGCAAGCTTGTTTGTCGACACTACATAAGCACAAATAGAAAGGTACTCAGATCCTGTGTGGGCCTTGAGTTTTCATAAAGAGACCTCCCTATTGTAACCAGTCCTCTGGGTTAAGAACATTATCAGAACAAGAAACCCTCTTTCCTCATCTCAATTACCACTCCCCACAGGAGGCAGCCCTTGCCTTTGAATGCCACAGAAGGAATTTACTTGTTTCTGAGCTTTCTGTGATGGATTCATGCTGCACGCGCTCCTTTCCATCTGTTTTAGTTCTTGTGGAGTGTGTTCCTGACAAGGTCATCAGCCATGACGTTGCATCCCAGTCCTTATGCGTGTGCGCGTGTGCGCGTGTGCGCGTGTGCGCTCACGCGTGCTTTGCTGTAAGTCAACAGAAACTTCAGTTTGAATAATGCTGATAAAATCTGACCAGGTGATTCTGTGTGGTAAAGATCGTTCATTAAATTCAACATATTGAACATATTTGTAATTTTATTTGTACATTTTTTGTTTGTTTTGAACAGAGGTTTGGTTACATGAACCAGAAGGAGAAAAAACAATCTGTATTTGTAAACAGACTGACAGTGAGAAGTATTTCCTTTCTTCCTTTCCCTTCTTCTCTTCCCTTTTGGTTTTCTGTGAGGTTCTCATTCTGTAGTTGGAACTCTTGGAACTGGAGTTATAGGCAGTTGTAAGATGCCATACAGGTGCTGGGAACCAAACCTGCGTCTTTTGTAGGAGCAGTAAGTGCTCTTAAGCACCAGGCCATCTCTTCAACTTCAGTTTACAGAAGATTTTGTCATTTACAACACTTACCTATTTTCAAATTATGTATCTGTGTGTGATATCTGTTTCTGTTTAGTTGTGAGATAAGGTCTGGCTGTGTAGTCTAGATTGGAATTCACTGTGTAGTCCTGTCTGGTTAACTTATACCAACCCTCCTGAATCTGCCACCTAAGCATTGAGACTGCAGATGTGAGCTATGCCTAGCTTCTACAAGATTCTTGTTTTATTGTGTTAGGGATGGAACATAGGGCCTCTCAAGTGCCAGGCACACTTCTGTCACTCAGCTTTACAGAAGCTGGCTCACAGCCCTCTCAAGGGTTACAACTTTTAGTATTTGGTGTTTTGCCTGTATGCACCAGATGCATGCCTAGTGCCTGAGGAGACCATAAGAGGGCGTTGTATCCTCTGGAACTGGAGTTACAGACAGATGTGAGCTGCTATGTGGGTGCTCGGGAAGTACAGCCAGGGTGCTCTTTTTAACCCTGGGCCAGCTCTCTACGGAGTTTTAAAGAACAACTCCCTTCTTGCTGTTCAGGGACAGCAGGCTCAGCTGACTATTTTTATGCTTATCTCGGTTGGTTTCCTGCTGTGGATGGCCCTCCCCCTGCTACACTTACTCTTCCCAGGTCTGTGTGTGCCTCAGCATGGCTACACAGGTAGCTTATAATTGGATCAACGTAGCAAATGATGATGTTACCATTTCCCCCATACTATTTAAGTTCTATTTCTTACAGCTGGCACTCTTTGTTTTATGCTTTGCTTTGTTTTTGGTGCTTTGCTGTAGCTGTCACCATATCCCTTGCTACTTTTCTAAATGTTCAAGTCACTTGTTGGCTTCGGGTAAGTCACTGCCTTTCCTAGCCTAAGTTGTCATTCTTAGAGCTCTCTTTACTGCACTGAATTTATTTTAGCTGTTTACTGCAGTCCCTGTTCTTTCTTGCTTCATTCCCTGACTTTGAAGAGCTTGTCCAGTTTCCTGAGATCACACATAGAGGAGGTAGTTAGTTTCAAATCCTTGCATCATTATTTTGCTCTCAACATAGTTTGATTTGAATAGATGAGTTTCAAGATAATCATTTTTTTTTTCAAGAATTTAAAAAGCAATACCATATTGCTTTGCAGTTGGATATTGCTGTTCAAAAGTGCAGTGCTTTTGTGCTTTCTACTTACCCATCCTAGAAATATTTATTGAGGCTATGCTGTGTGTATCAAGTATTGTTTTAAGTATTTGAGGTCCCCCAGGTAAGGGCGAATGGTCCTGGAACAATAAGCATTAAGTAAATTGTGTAGTGTGTAGAAAGTGCTAACAGTCTAAGGAGTGCACTGGGAGGACAGTCTAAATGCACTAGGGAGGACAGTCTAAGTGCACTAGGGAGGACAGTCTAAGTGCACTAGGGAGGACAGTCTAAGTGCACTAGGGAGGGCTGGGGAGCAAGGAGAGAAGAGGTTAAGAGGGTTAAAGGTTTTAGGAGTGCACAAAAGAGGGGCTAGTTGTGAGCTGCCATGTGGGTGTTGGGGATTGAACCTAGGTCCTCTGGAAGAACAGCAAGTGCTCTTAACCGCTGAGCCATTTCTCCAGCTCCATTAAATGAGGCTTTTATTGTGTTATCTCTCAGGCTGTAGACATGCTCTACTGTGCTCAGATTAAGGTTACAATTCAAAATAGAGAAATGAAGTTGGTGTTATTGAGGAAGTAATGTATGTATGAAGATTTGAAGAAAGTTAAGAAGTTAGCCATGTGGACATCTATGAGAACAGTGTTTGAAGACAAGGTCCAGTAGGACAACCTAGCTTTGTCATGGAAAAGTAAAGAGAAAGAAGAGATTGATGCAGAATATTGCAGATACATCATCATCGTCCATTTATAGGATTTTAGTTTTCATTCTTGTATGAGCAGCCAGGGGAGGGTGTGGAGCAAAGGAATGAGATAATGTGATACAAATTTGAATTGGACTAAGCTTGCTGTGCTTAGAACATATTAGTGGCTAAATGTGGGAGACAAGTATGGAAAGACAGGAAGATTGAATTAGGAAGATGCTGTAATCAGTCCTCTAGGAGAGAAAATGCCATCTTAGGCCAGACGATGCTGTAAAGATGTTGAGGAATTTAGATTCTTACATGATTTTTTTTTTTTTTTTTTTGAGGGACAATAAGATGTTTTTTCGAGACAGGGTTCTCTGTGTTCCTGGCTGTCCTGGAACTCACCAGACCAGGCTGGCCTCAAACTCAGAAATCTGCCTGCCTCTGCCTCCCAAGTGCTAGTATTAAAGGCGTGCGCCACCACTGCCCGGCACTGGCATTTTATCTTTAACAAAGGGAGAAAAGTAGCTATGGGTTTAGTTTCTAACATTTCTAGGAAACAGTCTCACAGCAAACTGACAAACTTCTGTTTTTCTCTCTGTCTCTCTTAATTGTTTTGTGACAGGGTTTCTCTGTGTGACAGCCAGGGCTGTCCTAGAACTCACTTTGTAATCCAGGCTGGCCTTGAACTCACAGAAATCCATTTAAACTATATATGTATATTTTATACACAGATTTATATGTATGTGTGTAGTTTTAGGTAGATAGATATGTAAATGATTCCTTATGACTTTTTCAGGCAGTCTTCCTGTTATTCTGCCCTCCATCTGTGGTTTATCTTCCTCCTGGACAAGTCATCCCCCCTCCCAGCCCCCCTTCTATTTTCCCATATCTTCCACCAATTACTTATAATCTGCTATTCCCCTCTATTGCTCTTCCTCCCTCTCCATAGTCCCCTTCACTTTCCTGGTTTCAGAAGTTACTCTAGGTTTTATTTATTTTCTTACCAGTGTAAAAAAAGGTAGCAGGCATTTGGAGAGAAAATGAGTAGTTCAAGGTCACTGAGAAGGACTGGTGAGGTAGAAACTGCCACCATTAGTGAAAAAAGTTTACAAGGCAGGAAACTAGCTGATCTGTAAATTTCGTCATATGTTGGTGACAGTTCACAACTTGCAAACAAAATGTACTGAAATATTTTATTTCAGTACATTCAGTGTGCTAAATTTATTTAAGGCAGCTGTGGAATGCATGCAGATAGATTGTTCTGGAGGTCAGAATACGTAGCTGGAAATAGAGTTTTAGTCGGTAGTGTTTTTATCTAACATGAGTGGGAGTGAAGCTCTGAGTTTGATCCACAGTACTTCATTTTTTTTTTTTTTTGTTTTTTGAGACAGGGTTTCTCTGTGTAGCCCTGGCTATCCTGGAACTCACTCTGTAGACCAGGCTGGCCTGGAACTCAGAAATCCTCCTGCCTCTGCCTCCCAAGTGCTGGGATTAAAGGCGTGTGCCCCACCGCCCGGCAGATCCACAGTACTTGATAAAGCTGACCATGGCGGCAAAGAGGATCAAGGGTTCAAGATCACCCTAGTGAGTTAGAGACTAGTGTAGATGACGTGGAAGCTGTTTCAAAAACAAAATGAGCACAAAGTTTTATTCAGAGAGCTAAGTGTCTGGGCCAGTTTGCCTCATTGAGCCCAGAGAAATGTTTCAAATTCTGCTGTTTCTTTGGATTTGGGGATATTTGCATAGCCTTTACTAGTTAAGCATTTCTAACCTAGAATTCTAAAATGGCCCAAAATTAAAAAAAAAACATTGAAGTGTCATATCATTTTGGGTTTCAGATTTATTGATGCTTTGCGTGTGTGTCTAGACATTCTTATAAAAATAAAGAATCCTACAAACAGCCTGTTGAGAGGTAAAGACTGCCTAAAATCAACATATATTGCATTTCATTTGTATCACTAAATAACAGAACACAGTGCAGAGCTTACCTAGCCTAAGTGGAAAAGGCAAGATCTTCAAATGTTGAGAGTTAATTGTCTAACCTTTTTCAAAACTTTCTTGAGATACTGTGGATGTAATAGAAAAGGTGTACCACTTTATTTTTCCTGGTAAATGGGAAAGGGAAACATTTATTATATTTCCCTATATCTGTCATTAAGTTTCATTTTTCTATGATCAACTGTTCCAAAAATACATGGACAATTCCAGAGAGAATGCATAAATTTCCATTTATATTATAGACTCACTGCCCTGAGTCATGAATCACCCTCGTCTGGTATGGCCATGCTGTATGTGCTTGCTACCTTCCCAGTAGTCAGTCAGGAGCCACCTAAGTTACCATGCCGGCTTCCATGAGACAGACTACTGTGGCACTATAGTGAGAGTCTGGATAACCCTGGTTGTACTTAAGAGGGGATTGGAGCAAGAGCTCAGCAGTTTAGAGCATTGGCTTCTCTTCCTTAGGACCCAGGTTTGGGGCCCAGCACCTACATGGTGGCTCATGGCAGTTACTCCACCAGTTCCAGGATATTTGAAACTCTCTTCTGGCTTCCACAGACACCAGCCACCCACAGTGCACAGACGTACACACAAGCAAAAACATTTATACACATAGAATTCTAAGAGAAAATTTAAACAAGTAGCTCAACTTTCTTCAAATGAAAAGGTCAAGTTCTTGATTTAATATGGAAGAAAAGTTCTCAGAGAATACATGGAGTAAATTATTGGTAGTCTAAATATGCCTAATTTTAAATTAAACTTTGTCATCTCCAAACCACAATATGTGTAGGGTGTAATGCTATTCACAATTCCTGGCATCAGCTGTGGGTCTTAGACTTGCTTATGAATAAAGAAGGAGAAATATTGTATTGGGATAGTAAAGTATTTTGTTCAGGGGATGCTAATGCTTCATTTTTGACATTACAGTAGGCAAATTGTGTGTGCTGTCTAGTAGTTCTGATTGCACTGAAGTCTGAGATTTGCGGGGTTCCACGTACTTTTGAGAACCCAGTACTGCTGGCAATCATTTAGTTATTCTTGGGTTTGGTGTATTGACAAGAGAATATATTAAGGTAATAATGACAGATCACTTTTTCTTTGGCTGAAGAAAGACAGTAGGAAGAGGTTTAGAAGATTCACAGTGATGATGTAACATTTAGCAGGCTTGCTTCTGTCTGCAGTGCCCTCTTTGGTTGGTTGGGTTTGTTGTTTTTGAGACAGGGACTCTTGTATCTTGTAGAACTAACTGCAGTGAAGTCTGAGATTTGCGGGTTCTCTAGCTGGTTGGGAACTTAGAGACTCTGTCTCTGCCTGCTGGGATTAAAGACATTGCCTTATCATGCCTGGCTTATAGTACCTACCTCTTGATGTTTCAAAAGGGATTCCTTAAAAACTCTGTCTTTTTCACTATCTCCCCCTCCCTCACCCCCAGGAGAGGGTAACTATGCTCTTTTACAGCAGAAAATGGAGAACTGCTATTTTCTTAGCCCTCTCCAGGCTGACTGTATGCATACTCTTTGTCTTGATGATACAGAGGAAGTTCCTTTATTTTCCAAGGCACCCGCAGACGGGCATGGACAGGCTGCATGCACTATGTTTCCCCTGAGCTATAGCCGGGTTGTTGTTTTGTTGATAAGTTTTTGAGATAGGATCTCACTAAATTGTCCAGTCTGGCCTTGAATTCACTTTTACTTGTCCTCAGCTTCTCAGTGTAGCTGGTGGGATTACTGGCCAGACCCACCAGGCCTGGGTACATAGAGGAAGTTCTTTCTTCTGACAGATTGGTTCTTGTTTGAATTAAAAATCTCCCTTCACCTTGCTGTGTTTCTTGGGATCTCCTTCTCCATTTTGTTTACTGGCTCTTTAATGCTTACTGCATTCTGGTATCTTCTGCTTAAAAACAGAAAAGTGAAAAGTCTATAAGCCTTCCAACCTCCATGTACTCGGTTTCTTTTTATGGGCTTCTCCCTAAGTGCTTCTCTCACCACACCCACTTCATCCTTCTGAGCCACTCTTACCAAGTTGTATCCAAGGCTGCTTTTGCGGAAGTCTCTTCTGGGTGGCTTGGATCATGGCTGCTATTACTATTTCCTTACCATGTGATTACTGCCTTGCTAAAGTGAGTAGGGGAAAACACCCCCTTTCTGCTTTACTCTTAAGAACCTTAACCTTTGATAGGTAGGGGTTTTATACATATCAAGCTCTCCAGCCAGCAACAGTTGGGTGTCCTGTAATTGAGTTCTGTACTCTCTCTCAGAAGTTTGACGCTACAGGTTAAGCTCTGGGTCTGGAGGTTTGGAGGTCACTCTGAAATTGTAGTTTACACATCTAACCAACAGTATGCTGTGGCTGGATATAAAGCAGGACTTACAAGACTTCTTTCTCTGATTTGATAGCTAGGGTGGCTCACAGAGCTCTGGGACATATTTTGCTGATGTCCATTTGTTATAAGTGATAATTATAAATAACATATGATGAGCATCCAGGAAGAAGAAATGAATAAAACAAGTTAGAAGGGAAGGAGTTTGGAACTTCAGTATCTTCCTCTTGTGTATACGCTCCAGACCCGTCAACATATCTCTCTTTCTGGAAATAGCCCTATGCTTGTGGGGTTTATGTGGAGGCTTTATTATTTAAACATGGTTGATTAAATCATTGTCCTTTTGCAATCAATCTACCTTTAGCCAGCCAAGAAGCTCCCCTCTTTGAAAGGTCAAGTTTTTGAGTGACAGGCCTGTATTCTTGGCCACCAGCTCTGTCTTCTACCTAACCTGTTAACACCCAGTGGTCAGCCATTCATTAGCATACAAAAATTTCAGGGATTTTGGCACTGTATTCTTTCCTCTCCAAAGTACTGATTAGGGCTTGTATCTCTGTGCTGGTCTTAGACTTCCATTTCTTGTTAATCATTTGATTAATTACTTCAATAGTAGTTTTTTTTAAAGGTTCCTTCCATCACTATTTTTTGAGGTTTGCATAGTTAAATATATCTGCTTATTATTATTTTACTACTTTTTGAAAAAAATAGGAATAATTTGAGTTCCTTGAAGAATTTAAGGGAGATAATTTATCCTAACAATGATGTACATTTGAGTTTTTATGTCGTTTACTTTGGCTTCTCTGGTATTACCTTCTGTTAATAACTTGATGTTCCCCTTTCAGTTTTTATACTAAGTTATGGCCTCCATGTTACAGCTTCCATATGAACAGTAGAACTGACTTTACTTAAGAGTTTGGGGAAAATACAAATGGCCTAGTGGTGGAGCACTTACTTCTTTGGACTATTTGAGGGTCCTGTGTTCCTAGACTTGGGTTATAGCATAGACTGCGTTAGCAAGGTTCGGTCGCCCATCCTCAGTAAGTGAGTGAAAAGAGCCGACTTAATAATGAAGAGCAGAGAAGGGAACTTGTTCACTGCAGCCACCGTGGGAAGAGAGACAATAACAACTGACACCTCTCCCTAACTAGAATTTAAAGGGAATGGGAAAGATACACCTAATTAAGCACTTTGGCCAAGTGATTGCCCTATCATTGTCTTTAGTGGAGGGCAAAACCCCTGAAACCCCACTGGGGGGTTTTCTGTAAGCTCTAAGAGGAGCTGCTAGAGAGCTCGTAGTGACCTAGATGGGCTTGGCCTTAGAGAAGCTGGACAGTTCTTCCCAAGGGAGGGCCTACTAGCAGGCTTAAGGAAGAAACAGAGTAGGCAGCTGAGAGGGGAGGTGACGTTTCAGGAGGCAGCTGGGGCAGAAGCTGCGGAGAAGATAGCTTAGTGGGACTGCATTTCCTAGGGGGAGGCAAGAGAACGCAACCTGAGCTGAGGTGGATGGAGTTTCTTTGTGACAAGAGTTTATCCAGGATGAACCCAAACTGAATGGCAAACTTGGCAGAGAGAAAAAAAATTCTAAACCACAGAGGAAAGGTGTCCCTTCCCACATGACTGGGGCCCATGTAGGGCCAGAGGAGCTCCTGGCACAAAAGTAGCACTTGTAGTAATAGTAGACAAAGCTGGCAGCTTCGGGTAACACTTAGCAGGAGAGATGACAGAGCAGGGAAAGAGGGAGACAGTAAATGTTGTGGTAGAGAGATCCAGACATACGCATAGCAGGTCAGAGCTGAGAGATTGTGTGGAGTGCCTAGGTGGGTGCCTTGGGAGGGTGGAGCCGACTCTAGGAGCTACAGAGACATTAGGGCATAGACAGGGAGAGGAATGGTTAGGACGTGTGAAAGCTAGGAGTGGCTGTAAAATTTGGGATCAAATCTGATAGATGGCAGGAGCCAGCAGAAACAAATGATCCAGACATATCCTAGAAGAGTCAGCAGCAGCTTGGCTCAAAGAGGGCGAGTTCCTAGGAAGAGAGCTCATATATGCCAGTCCCATGGTTTCACCACCAGACGAGTGGAAACAAATAAAAACGGAAGGACATGATTGCCCCTCGGTGTGGTTTTGGAGGCTTGTTGTAGGTATGAGGGAGAGCATAGCCAGAAGCAGGGACATTGGAGCGCCCAGAGTGGCCCTGAGCCTGGCCTTGTGAGGGAAGGGAGAGCCAAGAGAGAAAAGGGTAAATAGACAAACAAATGAATAAATAAGTAAATGGACCTGGTAATCAAAATGGCTGGATTAAATAGGAAAGGCAGATTTTAGGGTAGAGGGCAGGGTATGCCGGCGACGTATACATTCACATGTACATAATATACATAAACACACAGGCACATACACGCAGGCAAAACGTACACATAAACAAGTGTATATGAGCTGGACAGCTCAGTGGATATAGTGCTTGTTTTTCAAAAGGCATGGCACCACGTACAGCTAGGTGCAGTGAGCAGTCTGAGAGCTGGTGAGAGCTGGAAGACCAGAAGTTTAGGGTCATCTTCAGCCTCTCAGTGCAGTCTAGGATCAATGAGTGAGCCTGCCTCAACAAACAGACAACCCCCTCCCCCAAACAGAAAACCTAACAATGGCTAAATACTCTCACAATATTAAGACAAAATTAAAAGGTATTAGTACTATTTTTTTTTCTGTTTAGCTTTTTGCGAAAACGGGCTTGAGAAATTTAGAAAGTCCAGGTTGTAATTTCTGTTTTTAAAGATGTTCAGTGTAATCTAATATTAAAGTGAGGTGAAAGTGATTCAACATGATAAAGGTGGAGTTGAAGCTGAAAGTGGGCAAAACCCATGGTATTGGAGCCCTCACTGCCTGCCGGGCTTTGATTGTGTCAAGGTTGTCCTAAGCATGATGTAATACCAGCTTAAACCTTTGAAGCTCCATCTGACACCGTCCAAGTCTGAGGTGCACAGGACTTTATGGGGCAAGGGTAATAAGCCTTGTTTTTTAAACAAGGCAAGCTTCTCTAGTTTAATAAGGCCAGTTAAGAAAGCTTTCCCAGAGTGGGATGAGGGTATAATCTCATTTTGGAGGTAGAAGTATAGTTTTATGTGTTCTGAGTGTGTTTACAATTCTCGCTGCATTGGAAGGGGGCATTTGAAATAGGCTGGCACACAAGCAGCAGAGTTAGATTAGAATTGAGGAAGATGGTAGTTGAGGCCTGGAAGTGGTGAGTGAGTTTGGGGAGAATGTTTTTCACTTCGTGCAAACTTGAGAATTCTCAGGGCAAAGTCCTTGCCTTGCTGTACACTTCCCTTCATCTCTGTATGTATGTTTTCTCCCCCTGGAGCCTTAAGAAAGCACTGAGACCATGACCCTCGGAAACATGTTCTACTAGACTTAACTGCTGCCAAGTGTACTGGTTTGTGTTGCTGGTGCCGCCAGGCAGAGCCGCTCAGGTGGTCTGTGGGGCGGGGCTTAAGGCAAGGTCCGCCCCCTTGCTCGGCCCTGCCCTGTAGCCTGCCAGGTGTTGGAGCCTAAGCTGCAGGACGCCAGAGCTGCCGGCCTTCTTCTGTTGATTCAGTTATTGGAGATCACTGGTTTAAGACCACACAGCTTAGAGTTCATGGGAGGTGGTGTCTCTCCTGGGGGCAGCCCACCGCTGAACTACTTTTAAGACTGAATGGAAGTGAGCAGCCTTCTGTGCTTAGGAGCCCAGGGCCCAGGAGGGGTTTCTGCAAGCTGGCCTTGGGGTTTGCAGGAACCTGGAGCCTCCATTCTTATGACCTGGAAGCCTGCACACTTTCTGCACTCCTGGAAGGGAGTCCTCACATGCTTGCCAACGGTTGGGACCAGGACCAGGAAGAGGAAAGGTACCGACATAAAAGCAACTGTTTCTAAGACAGAAACTAGACCTGCAAACCTGTGGATTCTGGTTTAAGCTACACTGCTTTGTCTGGCTCTGTGAGGTCGGCAGTGAGGGTTCAGTGGAGCCACAGCAGCTCCTATTTAAGTCAAGCTTCAGGTGTGTCACGACTTCTTCAGACTTGTCCTTACTGAAGGCCTGCTTCGTGGTTGAGAGTGTGGCTCAAGACGGAGCCAAGTCCTCCCTTTCTGACTTGGTCACGGTGGAGGAGTTTTCTGTGCTGTAATACCTCCGACCACGTTTTATTGTGCATGCTCAGTAGAAATTAGTATGCTTTCTACAGTGTTTGGAAGGTAATAAAAATATGTTGTAACATGAACTTGAATTTAAACTGATAAGTGCTGGAGGTATTTTGCTAGGTCTAGGCACTGGTCTCGTGTTTTTCTCATGAATTTGTCTATATTGTAGATAAATATAAACTGAGGTCTTTGATGTGACCAGAGCTGTTTTTGAAGGAATCACTTTTCAAATTACTGTGTTCCTTTAAGTGAGTGGGCTACACTTAACATGGTGGAGTAGATGGAAGCTGACCCTTTGTTTCACAAGTGACAAATGGATAAAATGGATAAATCATATGCATAAAGAATTTGCTCAATTGGAAACTAGATTACAGAATGCCCCTTTTTATCATGATGCCTGGATCACAGGGCTTCAGATGGTGAGAGCTGATTAATCTTCTATTCTTACATACCACAGGCTTGAGTCTTGTGATGGAGGGTTTTTTAAAAAAAAAAACAAAAAAACAAAAAACAAACCACTGTGTGTGTGTTGGAGAGGAAACCAAAGGCCATTACTTTTTTGCCCTTTGAACTTGAGAGTATTGCTTTAGTAACAACAACAAAAAAATGTAAATTTCCAACTCCGTTCCTGGTTCCCTTGTTTACCGTGTCTGCTGTCTACTGCAATCTAGAATTCCAACTGTATTGACTTGGCTACATTTGTAACCACTTTTGTTTTTGAAATGTTAAAGCCTTTGCAGCAGAATGGTTATAATTGGCAAGAAGCGCTGTAGTTAGTGTAGTCTCAGGGAGTGCACCTTTCAGATATCGGTTGATCTTTTGTCAATTTCTGAGACAAATTGTGACCTGCTATATCCCACAGAGGCAAAGTCCTGGAGAAAGGAGCTTATTGTGGGTGACCCTCACTAGGTGGTTCTTTCTCCAGACAACTCGAAGCACTGTGGGTAGTTACAGGGAAAGCTGCAGCCCACGAGGGAACCCAGGGAGTTCTTTGCTCATACCCACCCAGCGTTTGCTGTTCTGTGGTGTTCTCCACTTTTTCCTATTCCTTCAACCTTGAGATAGGGGGCCACTGACTGGGAGACAAAAATGATACCTAGCTGGCTTGAAAAAAAGACTTAGTAGATAGCTGCAAATAGATAACAGGATGGCAGCGATTCCTTTCCCTGTGATCTCTGAGCCCCATCACAGAGCACACCTCTACTGATGCTGCTCTTCACTGCTGGCAAGAGTTGACCTACTCTGATGGGCTTTGGCATATGAACTACCTAGTACTAAAGCAGCAGGTCCTGAAGCTATGAGCAGACTCAGACCCGAGAAGAAGTAGATGGAGGTGGAGACTTGGGGGGAAAAATCCAGCCCAGGTAAATTTTATATTGTATTTAAGGTTTTCTTCTTTTAAAAATGATTTATTTTTATTTTATGTGTATGGGTGCTTTGCCTATATGTATATCTATCTGCTCATCATATGTTTGAGTGCCCTGGGTGCCTCTGAGCCGCCATTTGGGTGGTAGGATTTGAACCCTGGTCCTCTGGAAGAACAACCAGTGTATTTTAACTGCTGGGTTATCTTTTTAGCCTCCAGTCCTTTATATGTTTTTTTTTTTTTTTAAATGGGGTTTCTCTGTGTAGCCCGTGCCTCGAACTGCCTCCCTCCCAAATGTTGGGAGTTAAAGGTGTGTGCCACCCTGCTCAGCTGTATATAAGTCCTTAGTACAGTTCTGTAGTTCTTTATTGTTTAGGCTCTTTTTTGAAATTTGGTCTTACTGAGTAATCCTGCCTGGCCTGAAACTATGCACACCAGGCTGGCCTCGAACTCCCTGATCCCTACCCATTTGTGTGTCTAGAGTGTAGGGATTAAAGGCACGGCCACAATGCCTGGTACGGTTCTTATTCTGTGTAGTCCACCTAGAGATTTCCAGTGCTTTTAAGAACAGAAAGCTATTTTAAACATGCTATAGAACATTTTGGAAATATGGTTTGCTCATCATATACCTCCAAAAAATTAACCTTTAGTATGTAATTTTTACTTGTATATGGTTTTAAAACTATATTTAACCTTATTCTTTTGTTCACAATAAATTTTGTGGTATGTTTTACAAGTATTTATGGCATGTATACATACATATTTATAAATGTTATATTTGTAACTTTTTCTCCTGCTTCCTTTTATTTTCTTGTTTTTCTTTACAGAGATGAGCCGTCAGACTGCTACAGCATTACCCACTGGCACCTCAAAGTGTCCACCATCCCAGCGGGTACCTGCTTTGACTGGCACAACTGCATCCAACAATGACTTGGCGAGTCTTTTTGAGTGTCCTGTCTGCTTTGACTATGTGTTGCCACCTATTCTTCAGTGTCAGAGTGGCCATCTTGTTTGTAGCAACTGTCGCCCCAAACTTACGTGTTGTCCCACCTGCCGGGGCCCATTGGGATCCATTCGCAACTTGGCTATGGAGAAAGTGGCCAACTCAGTACTCTTCCCTTGTAAATATGCCTCTTCTGGATGTGAAATAACTCTGCCGCACACTGAAAAGGCAGAGCACGAGGAGCTCTGTGAGTTCAGGCCTTACTCCTGCCCCTGCCCTGGTGCTTCCTGTAAGTGGCAAGGTTCCTTGGATGCTGTCATGCCCCACCTGATGCATCAGCACAAGTCCATTACCACCCTGCAAGGAGAAGATATAGTTTTCCTTGCTACAGACATTAACCTTCCTGGTGCTGTTGACTGGGTGATGATGCAGTCTTGTTTTGGCTTTCATTTCATGTTAGTCTTGGAGAAACAAGAAAAATACGATGGTCATCAGCAGTTCTTTGCAATTGTACAGCTGATAGGAACACGCAAGCAAGCTGAAAATTTTGCATATCGACTTGAGCTAAATGGTCATAGGCGCCGATTGACTTGGGAAGCGACTCCTCGATCTATTCATGAGGGAATTGCAACAGCCATTATGAATAGTGACTGCCTAGTGTTTGACACCAGCATTGCACAGCTTTTTGCAGAAAATGGCAATTTAGGCATCAATGTAACTATTTCCATGTGTTGAAACGGCAATCAAATATTTCTGGCCAGTGTTTAAAATTTGCATTTGACTTCACAGAGAATAAGGCACCCATCTGCTTGCCAACCTAAAACTCTCCTGGTAGGTAGAAGCTAGACATGAAGGTAAATAAAGAGAAAAGCTGTTAATACAGGAAACAGTTGCATGTAGTAACACTAATATATTTAAAAATAATTCAACAGTAAACCACTGAAAAAAATATATATACCCAAGATGGGCATCTTTTGTATTAAGAAAGGAAACATTGTAAAATATTTCGGAACTTTGTGTTTGTTGTAGATTGTATTGTTGACAATTTTTCGGGGGTGTGTGTCTGTGCACGCATGCGTGCACATGTGTGGTTGGTTTTCCTTTAACTGACAAGCCATCTGCGTGGTCATGGGCCACTGCTTTCCCCTTGTGAGTCAACACATAGTGCTGCTGTGGTTTTGTTTTTGTTTTGTTTTTTTTTGTTTTGTTTTTTGGTGTGTGTGTATTTGCTAATTTTTATTCTAGTTTTTCATTAAATAAATTTGACTTTCTTTTCTGTAATTCAGGTTTTTCTCACTTTTGTACCTTTTAAGTTAGTGTCTTTTTGATATTCATAATTGCTTAATGTCAAAAGTTTGTGTTCAGTACATACTTTCTTTTCCTTCAATCAACTTATTACAAATATTTTTAATTCAGCCCTTTTGTGAAAATAGGAATTCCAGAAAGGAAAGGTAGCAGAGCAGCTGTCAAGGCTGAGGCAAGCACAGGATGGTCTTGTCTCTCTCCATTACTGTCCTACGTGAGTCACACCGTCAGGTCAGGCTTACTCTTTGAAAGGTTAGGTTAGGGAGTAAACTCTGATTTATATGAATTTAAAAGAAAAAATCAGGCTTTTCCTCTCTTCAAATGTCTTGGGCAAATCACATGTTTAAATTGGTTCTTGTATTTATTGGTTTTGCAAAAGAGTGCATCATCATACACAGTATTTGTAATTAAAGTAAATCATTTGTTTTTTAAAAAAGGCAGTTTGCAAAAAATGTTTTTGGTCTTTTATAATTCTCATTAAAAGATTATCTGGCAAATTAAAAAAATTTAATGTGTTTATTAGCTCTAGGTTTTTGTTTCTGTTTTTTTGTTTCCCTGGAGCTGAGGACTGAGTGTATCGCCTAGTACTTGCAAATGCTCTGTACCTGAAGCACATCCCCAACCCGTAGCCCTAAGTTTGATGAAGTCCAAAGGTGTTTTCCTGTTCCAGTTTGTATTTTAGAGCAGAAGATTGTATGCCACTGTTTTAAGTATGTTTTATTCTGAATCACAAAAAAGACTAGACATCTCTCCCATTTTCATTCCCATAAGGACATTAGGAATATGGCTAATTAATGCTGATCACTCTTTTCCTTTATAAAAAAAAAGTGAGTTATTTTATCTTTTCCTAGCCACAGTGGTGGGGTATTGACTCTGCAGTCTGGTTTTCGAGTTTCTAGGCACTAGTTTTTTTTTCAAACTTAATCAACTGCATGACCTTGGGCCCAGTTGCTAATGTGATAGATGGAGTTAAATCATGGTATGTGTAGGGTTAAATTAGGAACAAGTTCACAGGACATCAGCATCCAACCAGTGTGAAGCCCTGGATTTTGTCTTTAGTGTCATGTCCCTACTAGATACATTCATGCACACAGCAGAAATCTGGCCATTGGTAACTTTATATTCCTAGCAGGTACCCGAAGCTTAGAAAGTCATTGAGATTTAATTTGGGTTTCTCCCTTATCTTAATTCTAATTCTGGATCATGGAGTCTGGTTCTGTTAGCCATTTCAATACAGGTAAGCCTTATATTGAATTGGTTGTCCTGTGCTTATGTAGTTATATTTGGGGTAAAAGGAATAGTTCAGCTATTCCTTTTATAACCAGATTTTTACTTGTATGAATATTTACAAAAGCTGTGTGTGTGTGTGTGTGTGTGTGTGTGTGTGTGTGTGTGTAGACAAGCTCTGGTTGTCCCCGAATCCTACCAGCATCTCTCCCCAGTCCTCCAGGTGCTATGAGGAAAGATAAGTGTCATAATGCTTGGATGAAAAGCAGCTTAGTGTGTCTCTAGGGATGTCATTTTGTGGTTTCACTGTATTTTGCCTAGACTTTAAAATCTCAAAATGGCGTATCCAGTGGAGATCCATATACTCTTCACTTGTGAACAGTTAATTTTACAGTTAATGCATGTACTTGTTTTTGTACACATTTGTTTTCAAAGTGTTGATTGGTTATATAACCGTCACCACATAATACTACCCTAGATACTACTACCATTTTGATAAGTCTTGAGAAAAGTTGGTTATGGTTCACATCTGTTGTCTAGAGCTTGGAGGCCAAGGTGCAGACTCCAGAGCTTGCTCTTGTCTTGCAAGCTTTTGTCTCAAAATGGAAACAAACAAAACTTGGACCTGCCTCTCTCCCCACCTTCCTTCCAGGCTTAACCTAGGGCCTCCTGTGCCCTACAAAGAAGCAGTCCACTGAGCTGAATTCCTAGCAGAAACATTCTGGTAACTTGACCAGTCACTGTAATCTTAGCTAATATTTTGTTTGATACATCAAGATTTTTTATTTTTGCCATATACAATTTAGCCTATACATTCTTAGTATCATATATCAGTATGTTTTGGGCATTAATATTTTAAGTCTTTATTTTTATTTCTGGAGAGGCTTCAATGGACTTCAGAAGTATGAAAGATTTTGTTTACCTTCTGGCTTTGCTAATTCTAGCAAGTAAAGGCATATTTTAAGTAAATTTACCAGCAGGTCAACATTTATTAGCTATTAAATTTTAAGTCTTCATATTCTTTTTTAAAAAAATATTATTTATTTACTGTATATGAGTACACTGTAGCTGTCTTCAGACACACCAGAAGCGGGCATCAGATCCCATTACAGATGGTTGTGAGCCTCCATGTGATTTCTGTGAATTGAACTCAGGACTTTTGTTTTCAATCCTGTTTCTGTTGCTCAGGATCCAACCAGGATCTCCCATGCTGCAGCTCAGCTCTTAATCTTGCATTTGTCATGTTGAATTGAGTCCTGGGCCAGTTTAGTGTGTATCAGTAGTTGCAAGGAGTTTTCTTTTGCTTTAATTTTTAAAAACTGTATTAAGTTGAAGGCTCACATGTATGCAGTATACACTTAGATGAATTTAGTTCAGGAAAAGTGACAGTCATTCCTCATTTCCTGTCCTCAAAGAATTCTAGAGCTCTTTAAACTCAGCACGTCTGCAATGATAAATAAACAAATAAATAAAATGTAGAATTTTCACTTAGATTCCTGTGAGGAAATTCTGGTAAGCAATCCAAATTTAAGAACAAAACATGGGCTAGAGAGAGAATTCTGGCTGAGGGCACTGACTGCTCTTCAAAGGACCTGGGTTCAGTTCCTAATACCCATGTGGTGGCTTTCCATTTGTAACAACAGTTCCAAATCTGATGCCTTCTGGCCTCCATGGATACCAGACGTGCACATGGTACATGAATATACTTGCAGTTAAAACACTTGTCCACATAAAAAAATGAAAGTTAATTTTTCTTAAGTTATCAAAAAACAAAAACCACCCATAACCAACCCAACACTGGATCAAACTAAACACACCCGGCGTCTGTTTGTGATCTAGATGGACAAGAATCAGATCAGAATGTCACAGTGAGTAGGGTGTTATTATTTACAGGTACTGTCACTATTTGTATACATTACCCTAAAAAAGTTAATCCAGACCAGCACTTGGGAGACCATAGGTCGAGGATCGTAATCTACCCCCGCATAGGCAGGTCAGCCTGCTTGGGCTACACAGTAAGACCTCGCCTTCCCCAAAGAAAAGGTGTGCATAGTGTTGTGGAGGACTGTAAGACTAAGCAGTGCTCCATGGTGGGTATGTGTGCAAAACACACAGGAGTTCTCAGTGTTGTACTTGCCCATTTAAGCTAGTTACATCATTTACCAAAAGAGACATTTATCAAGATTGCATCACTCAGACAATATTCAGCTTTTATACTAAGCACTATAGTGGATCTCAAGTGAGTTTTTATTGACATTTTTTTTCTAAAAGTAAAATCCATTTGTTTATATTTATTATGTAGTGTTGAACCTTGATCATCAAATTGGAGACCAACTCAGCTTTTCTTGTCTAAGTAGCTGCTAGGTGTTCTCATGGGAAGGAGCTCACAGTGCAGTTTCTCCTTTGGTTGTTAGAGTAATGTGATCTTGAACATGTTATTTCAATAAACAAAACTAGTCAATAATCCCAGCCGAATTTTATATTTGGAAGAATTGTCAAATTTAATGCTTGTATGACTTACTGTCAAAGATTTACTAATAGTGCAGTTTATTTCATGAAAGTGTTTTATATATAGGAGGAGATACTGACTTGAGTTGATTTTGGTGGAGGAGATGCTGTGTCTTGACATTAAGCATCCTCCACAATGCCTGGCGGTGTCAAAGGCTTGGCCTCCAATAGTGGTACTGAAGAGTGGATCACCGATAACTTCATCAATGGATATGTGTGTGGCTGAATAGATTGTTGGGGGAGGACTAGCTGGAGGAAATTATGTTACTGGGGGATGTAGTTTGGAACTGTGTCTTGTCTTTACATCTTCCTCACTGGCTCTTCTGCTTCCAGCTGCTATGAGGTGAACAGCTTTCCTCTGGCATGCCTTCCCTTTCCACCACAGTGTTCTGCTTCAACACAAGCCCAAGGCAACAGGGCAGCTGTGTATGGGAACCTGAAACTACAAGCCCAAAGAAATCTTTTTCAAAGGTATTCTGTCACAGCAATACGGAAAAGTATTGGACACTAATGGTAGATGTCACTGCCTCCGGTGTCCAGATGGGAATCAGAATGTATCGTAGCATAAGCAGCTGCTCTGAGTTGGGAGTTGGCACTGCAGATGAGACTCTTGTGTGTCCCCACTGTTATGAAGAAGGGAAGAAGGGGTGTGGTGTGGCCACAACACAAAGTGTTTTTGTATTTTAGAGAATGAAGCTGTGACCTCTCCAGTGCTAAGCAATTATTCTACCCAACTATACCTCTAGTCTAGATTGCAAATTTTAGTTGCTCTTGGGGGAGAAGAAAGAAAAATCATGTTTTAGCACATACACTGACCTAGTGGTTTTTTTTTTTTTTTAAGATTCATGTACATTTTATGTCATTCAGAATCTAGTATATCTATAACTTTATTTATAGACACTGATTTACTAATTGGTATTAAATATCTTAGAAACAAAATTTGACCCTGAATTTTGCATATAGCTTATTATGTGACTCAGGAGTTCGGAGTCTTTGTAGTTCATAAAAAAGTCCAGAGGAATAATAAATTGAAACTATACTATAAAGTTGATAACCAAGGTACTTACAGCTTTACTCAGCTTTGATACCTGAAAATTTCTGAGCATGTGAGAATGGTAGATGGTGTGGCCAAGACAGAAGAGCTGGAGCTACAGCTGGTACTGAGGGGTGATGCATGTAGCTCAGTGTCTGGATACTTAGCCAGCATATGGAAGGCCCTGTATTTAATCCCTACCACCGTCCTACACACACAGATCAGAAAGTTGGACAGAATTATATATAAGTTGTTTGGGGTTTAATAAGGGACAAATAATATACTTCTTACAGATCCAGAAGTCCAAGGTCAATATGTTGTTAAGTTGAATGGTGAGGGCCATATGCCAGTTTCCAGGATGGCACCTCAGTGTTAGCGTCCTGGTGGAGGAGGAGTATACAGGTACAAAACAGCTAGTTCTCTTGAGCCATTTCACAGGGAGTGTGGAACACATGGATTTCAGGTCATTCTGATGACAGCACCACTACACAAGTTCTACTGGGTACACGTCCCAAAATAATTAGAAAAGCAGGGACGTGTACATTCCTGTTCATAGCCATCAGTCACAAAAGATGAGTGGATAAACAAAATTTGTCATGTGTATCCAGTGGACTGTTCAACCATAAAAGACAAATCTGATACATGGTATAGGGGTAAACCTGACACTTGGTGAGATGTCAGACAAGAAAACATGATGTCATTCCTCCAAAGCACTTAGCATAACAAAGACCAGAATAGTTATAAGTCTGGAATCGAGGGAATGAGTTCAGTTTTTCTGATTGTGCTGAAAAAGTCGTGGACAGTGGGAACACTGAAGGTCACAGATATCCCTGAATTAGATACTTACAAGTGGTAACTTTTATGGACATTTTCTCTAATCAAAAACTAATAAACCAAAAACAGTGTTAGAAAAAACAAAAATCTTACTGGTAAACCTCAAATGGGCCCCTTTAGAAAGGAAAGATGGTCTGGAGAGATGGCGCACCAGTTGAGTGCTTTTCTTGCCGAAGATCCAAATTCAGTTCCCATACCAGGCAGCTCAGAACCAGCGCGCGCGCGCACACACACACACACACACACACGAGACCACACAGAAGAAAAACCCCACAAAGACTGACTTCTGACAGCCCAGAAGATGCCCTGTGAAATTTCCTAAGTATGTGGAAGGTCAGTGCCAATGTCTAGGACCCAGAGAGCCCTGAGCTTTAAAAGACGTTCTCTGTTAACCTCAGGCAGAGCTGGGTGTAGAGACTCCCTGGATGGAGGCAGTTTCTTCACTCTCTGTGAAAGATTACTGATACCTCAACTAATGTTTGTATAGACCTTTTCCCACAGTATAGTGTACCAAGTAGTCCTGGATCTGACATTTCTTCCAGAGATTTTATTAGCAGGCCTGAGCAGGAGTTCAGGTAACTTGCAGACCCTGTTTCTCATCTAGAAGTGTCAAAAATATTTTTATATTATGTCTTCTTAGATTTTGTAATGCAGGATTCTGACTCTAGAATTAAAATTGTATTATGTTGGATTCTTGTTAAATCAGCAATACTACTAAACTATTATTTCACACATGGACATGTTAGAAACTGGGTTCAGAAAGCTAGTAAGCATAAGGGGCTGCCTTTATCCTTTGGTACCTTGGACCAAGTACCAAGACGGGACAGGCATGGGAAGTTGACATGCTTGAGATTTGGCATAAACAAATAGAAGGGGTAGCAGAAGTGAGGACTCTGAGTTTAGGGGCCTTCCCTGAACACATAGCTCTCCCTTTGGGCCTGTACTTTAAGGTCACAGGCACCTGAGGCTCTTGTGATGCAGTAGTGGCTGCCAGCACGTGCCCCTGCCTCATATATGATTGGTTCCAGGATCTGATAAAGTCTACATGTGGCTCTCCACATGTAGACTTTGACACAGCGTTTCCCTATGTAGTCCTGGAGCTTGCTGTGTAGACTGTGGCCTTGAACATCAGCTTTCTCCTCTCGTGTGCCTGTGCCACACCTGGCTCCCTCAGTTATGAAGCACAGCAGACACACTGGTGAGAGGAGTTCCTGGATCTCCGGTTTACACCAGTTGGATTCAGGTCTATAGTGGGCCTAAGGGTTGACGTTTCTAGAAAGTTTTTTTTTCTAGGACCACAGAGTACCTCTGTCTTTCCCAGGGGTACCAAACCCACCAAAGACGAGAATTCTAGGTTTAATTACTTTATTAAACCAACATTTCTGTAATAAACAACAAGTGCTTAGACATATATTGCTATCTTGATTATGTCCACAGATTAGGGGTATTTTGTTTACTCATTTGGTGCCTCAAACCTTGCCTTGCCTCATAATTAAATTCAGCTAGCGTTGGGGCCTATAGTTTGCTGTCAATGAGACCAGGTCTGGTCTTGACAGTAAAGCCACCATCGAAAGCTGCATTTAGAACTTCATCCAGGCAGCTCGCTGTGACAAAACTTAGATCTTGTCTGACGTTGCTTGGGATCTCTTCAAGGTCCTTTTCGTTCCTCTGAGGAATTATGATCTGCTTCAGTCCTGCTCGGTGTGCTGCTAGGACTTTGTCTTTAATTCCACCCACCTGCCAGGCAAAAGAAGACAGCTCTCAAGGTTCACAGTCACTGCCAAGTGGATCTACATTGTACTGAAGTGTCACTGACTCAGACCTTCAGCCCACCTCCCATCTTGTGATAGTATGAGCTGGGAAGTCACTGAAAAGCTTAATGGTAACCTAGTAAACATTTGTTACTTCTACATTAAATACTTTTAATGAGAGAAAAGTCAGAATCCTTGGTGGCTCTAGATATTTCTAATTGTCATCTGCAGCCTTGTGTCTAGGCTGGTTGTGAGGCAGCATTAGCTACAAGACAAACGAAGACAACTGACATGTTGATTTAAATGTTATGGAATGTGTACATGGGTTGAGCATCATGCTAGCGCAATACAGACCAGTTTTGTTTTTACAAAATAAAGATTTTTAAGTTAACAGAACAGAACTGCTCTTCTACAGGAAGCTCAGTTGTATTACAGGATTATTCCATATGACAAAGCAAGGCTTTTGTGCTACCTAAAAATGAGAACACTCCAAACTAGACACTTAAGATAGGGTATTTTTTTGTGACAAATCACTGTCCATTGGCTTGGCCTTGAACTCCTAGAGATCTGTCTGCCTCTGCTCCCTGCCCCCAGTGCTGGGATTAAAGGCATATGCCACTAGTCCTGGCCTCTCTTGTGGCTTAAACAAAACAAAACAAAACAAAACAAACTATGTTCATAATGATTCCTTCACAAAAGGTGGAGTCTAATTCCCTTCCCCAATGTGGGCCTTGTCTGTGTGAAGCACGCTGTGTTGGAAGTGATGCTATGTGAATTTCAAGGTTAAGGTATAAAAAGAAAGCTTCTGCCTGGATTGTTATCTTGGATTGCTTGCCCTGGAGGAAGCAAGGTATCAAGTTTGAGCTTATCTACACAGACTGGGAAAACGCCCAAGGTGAAGAAGACTTGGGCCTCCTGAGCATCATGCAGGTCTTCCTTCTCAGTTACCTAGGTGACTGTGGTCTGTAATGGAGACCCTGAGCCACAAAACGGCTGCCTACTGGCTTGGCACCTTCTAACCCCTAACTGGCTAGGTTGTAGCCTTCCTACACAGCTGTCCCCACCCCATACTGTGGTCTTCTGGAGCACCTTCTCCAGGGCAAATCCTCAGACAGACTGCTTTCTTCCAGTATGAAATGTCTATTTTATACTAATACTTGATTGAGGGTAAGACACTATATATATATAAAGTACTGTCACAGTGTATGTGCACTGTCACTCAGCGGGAAAACTCCAAGAACATCTTTGCTGGTTGGTGCAATCCTTCGGGTTGAGGCCACCTTCTGCTCCAGGATATGCTCTGTTACTTCTCTGACTTAATAGTCCTTCCATTTCCCTGTTTGCTATAACTGGATGTTGAATATGCCAGATTGATTATATATAGCCATTTTTTTTTAAAACCAGTACTTCAGTCTTAGCAAGTATTTCTTAAAAATTCTGTTTTTCTTCATGGTCCTTGCATGATTGAATGAAAATATTGGAGTACAATTAATTTTAGTGTTTTTTCAATATTAGGAATTGAATGAAGTCTTACATGCAAGACTAATTAATAATAAGCAACCTCTCTGCTACTGAGCTATGTTTCTGGCTCCTTTTTACTCGGAGGCAAGGTCTCACTAAGTTGCCCATGCTGCTTCATTCTTCCTGAGTTGCTGGGGTTTTTCGAGTGCCTGGCCCCTTTAGTGATCTTAGCTACTGGTGAGTCTATAATCTACCCTCCTCTGTATAAGGACTTGGGCAGAGAAGAGAGTATTTGCTGTTGCCACTGCTCCTCCTCCTCTTCCTCTTCTTGTTATGGCTCTGTCAAAATTTTGTCCTGTCATCTCATCACAGAAAGCCCTAATCCTCAAGTCCTCTGTGTATTTCCACAGCGTTTGCATCAGGGCAGGAGATGTCCTGGAGCTCAGGAACCTACAGATACAGGCAGGGCTTATGAAATTGTTTTCTATAAATCGTGCCAATTACAGTACTCTTAAGAGTTCTACAAGATGCTAGGATGTCTCAAAGGAACTTGAAAGAGTGTGGAATGAGCTTACAGCAAACAGTCTCATTTTATGTACATGCAGTTCACTTAATTGTTAGGTAGAGAGAAGAGACTGCAGACATTCAGATGAACTGCTGATCTACCTATAACCACACTAATATTTCTTTTCCCTTAAATATTTTTAGATACAAGGGAAACTTGGGAGATGGTCAGGTTTTCTTTTACTTGACTAAAAGTTTAAAATATAAGTTAGTGGCAACTAACTTATATTAAAGTTAAAATAAATAAATATAATATTTTTTATTATATATAAATAATATATATTTTATTAAATATTATATATAAATAAAATAAAATATAATTAAATAAAATATATAAAGGTGGTGGCGCACACCTTTAATCCCAGCACTTGGGAGGCAGAGGCAGGCGGATTTCTGAGTTTAAGGCCAGCCTGGTCTACAGAGTGAGTTCCAGGACAGCCAGGGCTACACAGAGAAACCCTGTCTCAGAAAAAAAAAAAAAGAAAAGAAAAAAAAAAAAAAAAAAAAAAAAGAAAAAAAAAAAAGTTAGTTTCCAGTATTAAATTTTTAATGTCTATTTCTAACCAAAGTTTTTTACAGAAAGAAAGCTACTATTTATGTAAAATTTAAGATTATTAATTTAAGTAAAAATTAGAAGTACACAATCTGTTTTCTATACTCACTGGAAGAACAAGCCCTCTCAGCGTAATTTCCCCAGTCATGGCTACATCTGAACGCACAAGCCGCCCACTGAAAAGTGAGGCGAGACAAGTTACTATGGTAACACCAGCAGATGGTCCATCTTTTGTGACAGCTCCAGCTGGGAAGTGCAGATGGATGTCTGTGTTGTCAAGAAGATCAAAACTTCCAAAAGCTTTAAAAAGGGGAGGAAAAAAAAAGGATTTTTAATGTAGAAAAATTAAGCCCAGTTTTTTTTTTTCTCTGAATCAAACACAAAACTGAATGTTTTGTATAAATGGAGCCTTTAAGATATTAATGGATACTGTACTTAGAGTGAGGTCTGGACGGTCAGATTCCCTCTCTCAAGTGTGATTTAAAGCAGGGACTCAGCCCAGAGCCTAATGTGATCACTAGAGTCTCTGCAGGGGTCAGAAGGCAAGCCCCGGACTTTAGTGAATGGTGTCACCTTTGTCTCAGTGTGAGATACTTCCCGTATCATGGGCCAAGACCCTCCTTCCCAGCTGTGTCCCCGTGCAGTTAGGCCATGTACCATTAGTCAGGTGGTATTTCTTCGCATTGCTTCGAAGCCAGCTGATGGCGAGGTGCGCAGACTCCTTCATGACATCCCCGAGCTGGCCGGTCAGGGTCAGCTGGCCTTCGCCGTCCATCCGACTTGCCTCCACAAACATGATTTTGCCACCCAGGGGAGTCCACGCTAACCCTATCGCCACTCCAGGTTGACTCAAACGCTCAGATACCTTGAAAGATGAAAATATCAGTTATGTCAACATGCAGAATTGTTTCCAGAACATTTTAATCACACAGTCCTGTAAGACTGCAAACTTAAGCACTAACTTCTGACAAGTTATTACCTGACATTATTTTGACGCACATCTCTCACTATCTGCATGTTTCTAATTTAGCATTCACCAGATGTAGTTTAGCCCTACAACATGGGTAAGGAAGTGACTTCCAAGAGCACTTGGGTCCAGTTACATATGCCTTGATTTTCAGGTATTTTCATTGGACTGTACATCTCTATATATCCAAAGCCTAGTTGGTTTTTAGTACATGAGTTTGCTTCAGGGAGCAACCATCCTCTCACTAACACTTGTCTGACAAGTGACAGCTCTCATGGGCTTTCTGTCACCACTCCTTGGTGATAACCTAGACTCTGGGCAGTGCTGCCTGCATGCCAGTTTAAGCAGAACAAGCTGCTTAGCTGGGATTATGAGTCTAGGTGATAAATTACCGATTAACACACCCCAGGTATGAAAATGCAGAGTAACAGTTGGAAGCCAGCAACGTTAACTTTGCACCCCCATATCTCTAGATTGTTCTATGGTGTTATCTGTGTTGGAGGTTAGGGACAGTGTGTCTCCAAGTACAATCCAGTGTGCAACTTCTCTGCTGTCAGGTGCCTGAGTTCACTATGGAATTAGCAAGGACTGGCTGGTTCCTGGGGGAGGGTTGGGTGCTCAGACCCAGTTTCTTTCTAGCAGGTGTGTGCAGTGGAAACCATGGCATCAGTGAAGCAACGGGGTAGTTGGCCAACTTTCACAGGCAGATGGCAGTTTCCCTCGTCTTCAGCATCAGTCCAGCTCTTCTCTCTAGCACTGGCACCTGCTCTTCTATATTTGAAAAAGAAAAGACTAATATTTAGGTCAGTGCTGTTTAAGAACAACACAAATAGATGAAAGAGTTCATAATTTAAAAAAATAATATTGAGTCTTTTTTTTTTTTTTTTTTTTGGTTTTTTGAGACAGGTTTTCCCTGTGTAGCCCTGGCTGTCCTGGAACTAACTCACTTTATAGACCAGGCTGGCCTCGAACTCAGAAATCCGCCTGCCTCTGCCTCCCAAGTGCTGGGATTAAAGGTGTGTGCCACCACTGCCCAGCTTGAGTCAATTTTCTTATTCTTTCATTACAGGGCTCCTTTCCATGGCTGGATGCACTAGCCTTTCAGAATGCAAAGTCATGTTTAACACTTGTTTAGCCATTTGTTACAATTTATTAGCCTAATCACATGGTTAACAGTTGAATCCTCAGAACTAATAACAATGTTGCTTCAAGAAGCCAGCAAGGGGCTGGAGCAGTGGCACAGCAGTCAAGATCACTTATCTTCTTGTCGAGGGTCCAGGGTCAGCTACTAGCACTCACCTGGCGGTCCAGCAAGCTGCCTGTTAAGTCAAGTTTTAGGGGATCCCATTTCTTCTGGTCTCCATGGGTACCAAAGATACAAGTGGTACATATATATTCAGGGAAAACACCCATATACATAGGATTTAAAAAGAAACCAGGCTGGGAGGATGATGCAGTGGGCAAAAACTTGCCCCACAAATCTGATGACTTGAGTTCCATCCCAGTCTCAAGTAAAAAACTGAATATGGCAGTGTGACTCTAACCCCAGCATTCCTCCAGGAAATAGGAGGCAGAGAAGGAGAAGCCTGCAGACCTGATGTGTGGTGTCAAAACCAAGAAGGACCCTGCCTCAAAACCAAGGTGACTCTCAACAAAGCAATTTCAAAACCCTGTTTACCCACCAGCGCTTACTACCTTCCCACTATGACTGCTGACTTGTGGCGTCACCAGGTTTAGATGGTTTTCCTAGGTTAGGGAGACGGGCCAGCTGGTAAGGTGCTTGCTGCCAAGCCTGAGGACCTGACTCTGATCCACAGAGGAGCCCAGACGGTGAAAGAAAACAACGGCTTCCTGAAATCTGCCCTCTGACCTCCACATGCATACTGTGGTATGTGCCTTTGTGCATACACATAACAGACACATAAACCTTTTCAAAATGGTTTTCTCATATTACTTGTGAAAGTATCTCCAATTCACCCATCTTCCAAGGCTTTGTGCGTGTTAGCAAGAAGCACACCTCTGAGCTCTAACCCCGGCCCTCAGGTTGATTTGTTATTTTCCCACTCATACACCAGTTAGGCTAACATGCAGATTGAGGAAGCAGTCAACATGTTTAAAGAAAAGCTTAATGAATGCTAGACAGGATCTCTTAGTGGTTACTTTTTTTTTTTTTTAAGAAAAAAATTAAAAGCATTTGTGTATGTGTATATGTACATGCATGCCATGGGCACACTGTGGAGGTCAGAGGACAACTTTGAGGAATCTGTTCTTGCCTTCCACCATGTGAGTTCTGGGCACTGAACTGCCTGGATCTCAGACATGGAGGTAATCTTTATCTTGCTGAGTTGTTTTTCTAGCCCTATTGGTTTACTTCAAAGATAAGGAACATTTGCATATCTAATTGTGGCCAATTTTATATTGCTTTTATGTCACATGACTAAAATAGTGGTATGTTCAAATGTGCAGAGTTCTCTGTGACCTTTTTAGTCTAGGGGAAGACTTACGATTTTACATTCACTTTAGTGCTTTCACAAGGAGCCACAGCATCCTAGTCAGGCTCTGGCAAGCATCACAGGAATATGACTGTGACTATGTTCCAGGACCAACAGAGTACCTCAAGGTAAAAGACAGTGGTTACAAGAGCACAGCCACAAGTGCCTGACTCTGTGGGGAGCCTGGAGAGACAAGGCCCTTGTCTGGGGAGAGGATGAGTAGCCTTAAAAAGAAGAGTGGGTTTGCAGACTGACTAAGGGAGTCTCTTTACGTTCCAGTTGGTAGAAGTATTCACATGTACAGCTAAGACGCTGTAAGAGTCAGATGACATCAGAGAGTGCTGCTAAGACTAAGACATGTTTACAATTTCTCCTTTTTGTTCTTTCTGCTCTTTCTCCTAGAATGGCAGAAACACATCCAAAGCCAACATCAGCTAAGAAGGGTTACATAACATGTATCAACCCTTTGTTTTAATATAGTTTAAGTACTCAGAGAACTGCTGGAATGAGCTTTTTCTGGGAAGTCTAGAAAAAGAGACCATGGAACTTGGGATAAGAATCTCTGTCTTCATCATTAAGTCTTCACTTCAAACAGTGACTAAGAGCAAGAAAGCCCAAACAGTGACTAAGAGCAAAAAAGCCGATTAACTACTTTTCTCAACCAAAACTAAGCTCAGTTTTTAAAAAATTCAAATCCATGGTATCTTAAGAATTTAAGCAACTCCAAATTACCTTTGGTTCTATGATTCAAGTTAAGATTCACTGGCCAGAATAAACAAGGACTGTTCTGGTAACCCGGAGCTTTGTGGGGGAAGTTCATTAGCTTCAAGAGCCAGTTACAAAGTTAATACATGAACAAGGTAGATGGGTGTGGCGAGTCTTCTCCCCTTTGTTGTAAGCCCTCAGGAAAACTATCACCATTGGTAATGATTCTGAATTTTTTGCTGGAGAGACTGCCTTATGCAGAGTTTAACAGATCTCATTTTCTAGACATCTTTACAAACCTTTCCGAGGAATTGACCTGTGAATGCACCTGAATGTCTAAACACCACAGACTCCGTACACAATGCCTTCAACACCCTATTTTATAAGCTACTTCCATCTGCTGCCTCAGCTCATCCTAGCTCTCAGGCTTTCTGTGATGTGGGATAGGAAAGAGAAGAAGAAGACAGTGACAGCGTTAGAGCAGCACAGAGTTTAACCCTTGAGGAATATCTACTGGATGGATAGTAGGTTAGTGCTGGCAGCAGTCTGGTTTTCAAATAGTTGAGATCAGGGCTGACTTGCTGCCTCCTGCACAAGCCCTCGGTGGGCAAGACAACTGGACATCCTTGATTGAAATGCGTATGAAGGAAGACAGGATTCTTCTGCATAGGCAAACCAATGAGCATGAGCACTCATGGAGTGGAGGGATGACTCGACCACGCCAGCCTGGCTGCCCAAAGGAAGACATGACTCCAGTCACTCCCATTCAAGAGCCACACGATCACATTAAGCACCTAAGGGCAACACTACACAGGGGAAGTTTCATTTAAGACAGAACTGAGCCTCAGAAACCCCAACTCTACCCCGCCACCAAGCAAGTACCAGTGTAAACATAGACACGAGAATCATCACCTCCAGTTCATACAGCGGTGGCCCCAGGATGTCTTTCAGGGCATGGGAGTCGATCAGAATCGGCATTTCAGGAGGCAGCGCCAAGTCTGCAGCATCACCAATGGATTCAGGTTTTGCATCTTCCAGCACGTGCTCTTTACAACCTATGAGAAACATTTATTGAGAGGTTCCGAGAGAGCTGTTGGTCTGGAAAGTCACTACTAATGAACACCAATTGGAGGCACAGTGAACAACGCCAGTCCAGTCCTCTTATGCACTTACGGGCACAGACTTTTACCTGTACATAGGCTGAGGAACAGCACAGACTTTTACCTGTACATAGGCTGAGGAACGGGCACAGACTTTTACCTGTACATAGGCTGAGGAACTGGTCTTTCAAAGCCCTTAGGGAGCATTTGCAATTGCCTTTACTTGTTTACTGTCTTTGTGAAAAGAGGCAAACTTGACTTGTCTTCTTTTAAAATATAATTTTTTTTTCCCATCGAGAAATCCTGGTTGAGTGTGGAGGCTCAAATCTTTCAGCAATTGGGAAGCTGTAGGAAGGCTGTTGAAAATTCAACGTCAGCCTGGGCTACATGGCGAGTTTCAGGCTAGCCTAGGCTACAAAATAGGATGCTGTCTATAATCAAATATCTTTCAAAGTAATACCATCGAGGCCACATAAGATGAACTGTATTCCAGCCCTTGGAAGGCTCAGGCAGGAGAATCACAGTTCAAAGCATTCCTGGACTATAGAGGGAATTTGAGAGCAACCTGGGCAACTGGGGAGACTGTCTCAAAAATAACAAGTCAGGCACATGGCACACACCTTTAATCCCAGCACCTAGGAGGTGGCAGGTGGACTTCTGAATATAGACCTACCTGGTTTATGTAACCAGTTTCTAGATAGCAAAGGATATCTGTATAGTGAGACCCTGAATAGTATAAAAAAGAAGTTAAATAAATAAAAAGTAAAAGCATTGGGGATAAATTCACTGTGAGAGTGTTTGCTTAGCATGTATAAGGACTTAGGTTCAAAACGTAGCACTGAAAACGAAAACAATGATCACCAGGTACAATTCGACCAAGGGCCCGAGACTAGATGCTGAAGGTGCAGACACAATACATTACTTTGTACAGTTCTGTTGGATCAGCATAGCCTGGGCCTTAGGACAAACTCTCTCTCAGGGGAGTTTGATATGGTGTTCATGTTTTTTTTTTTTTTTTATGTTTTTAGAGATTGGGTTTTACTAGGTAGACTAGGTTGGCCTCAAATATTCAAACTGTCTCAACCTTGTGAATGCCACAATTTCAGATGTGCCACCGTTTCTGACTAGGCATCCTGCCCCACTTTCTAATGGGCAATGTGAACCTGGGAATAACAGAACCTTCTTGAGCCATGTGTGGTTTTTGTTTGTATGTTTGTTTTTTTTTTTAAGATAGGGCCTTGCTATGTAGCCTGGGTTGGCTTCAAACTCACAATCCTTTTCCTCACTCTTGAGTGCGGGGATTGTGGGCATGTGCCATGGCACCTGGTCAGCAATGGTTCTGTGTGAGGATAAAGCTCAACCTTACAGTTATTACTTGCCCATGCATAATTGGGCATGCTACAGTGAAAGATACAGAAGCCTAGTGTGAGGTACTTCTCCATACTGGAGCATGCTGCTTGGATGCTGAAGTTAAAAGACCTTGTTCTCACTTGGGTAGCACATGGGCTGAACGATGCTGAGCTGAGCTTACTCTCCTCTCCCAATCACTTTTTATAATTCATCAGATGCAAGATATTACCTGACCTGCAATCAGACCTAATGGAGTTAAAGTTTAAAACTGTAGGGTCTAGGGAGCTGACTCAGCAGTTCAGAGCACTGGGCTTGATTCCCATCATCCAAATGACAGCTCACAACTTTTGTAACTCCAGTTCCAGAGGATCTAATGCTTCTTTTAGCCTCTTCAAGTGCCAGGCACACGTGGGGTGCACAGACATTCATGGAGGCAAAAAGGCAAACCATCCATACACATAAAAAACTAAGCAAACACCCTACCCTAAACCTGTACGGTGCTGGTGAGATGGCTTAATAGGTAAAGGCATCTACAGCCAAGCCTGGCAAGTTTGGTTCCCAGGGCCCACATGGTGGCACAAGAGGACTCTTAAGAGGTCCTCTGACTTCTGTGTGCATGCACATGTGTACACACACACACACACACACACAGAGTTTTTTAAATTAATACACTCATTTTAGACAGACTCTCGATATGTATCATTGGCTGGTGTTCTTTGGGAACTTGCTATACAGACTAGGTGGGCCTCAAACTAAAAGAGATCTGTCCTTCCTGTATGCTGGGAATATGGTATGTGCTACCATGCTAGGCATAAAAATGTTTAAAAACTGTAGAAAACTATGCCTCTCTTTGTCTCATAGCTAGTGTGCTGATAAGTTTTTGTCAACTTGACACAAACTAGAGTCACCTGGGAGGAGGAAACCGCAAGTGAGAAACTACCTGCATCTGATTGGCTTGTGGGCATGTCTATGGTTTTGTTTTCTTGATAAATGATTGATGTGGGTGGGTCCATCCTGCTGTGGGTGGTGCCACCCACCACATGCCATCCAGGTAGCCATGGACTGTATAGGAAAGCAAGCCGAACGAGCCATGGAGAGACCTCAGTAGCATTCCCCATGGTCAGTGTCAGTTTCACCCCCAGGTTCCTGCTGGAGTTCTTGCTGACTTCCCTTGATGACGGACTGTGAAGTGGAAGTGTAAGCCAAATAAACCCTCTCCTCCCTCAAGTTGATTTTGGTCATGGTGTTTATCACAGCAACAAAAAGCAAACTATAACACTAGTCTTGTTTTCCCTTGGCCTTGTCTGGTCTGCTATCTTACAATGTACTTATAAACTGTTTCATCTTTTATGACCCCTTTCATAGTCCCAGTGAAAGTGATTACTGTGCACACTAATAAGAAACATAGAGTGATTACAGTTGGCTAAAATTGTCATAGCCGTGCCTGTCATGCACACGACCATCCAAGGTTTGCTGCAACGGATCCTACAAAGTCTTTTTGATTTTCCTAACTTCCTCCATAGTATTTCTTTCACAGAAACTGAACAATTGTTGACTATATTCTGTGGCTTGTTAAATGGCAGACTTTCTGAGAGTGACTATTTTCAGCAGCATTAGATCTTAGAAGGAGAAGAGAAAGTAGGTATCACTTGTCACACAGAGAGAAAAGGTTACTGACCACAGAGTGCAAGGAAGAGACGCAGACAGCTGCTGCCTTGCTGTGATGCACTCTGTGAGCTCTGCTGAGGTGGAGCTGCAGTTGTTGGATTTTGTTTTACCATCACCAAAGGGGTAAGACTACTTGGGTGAAGGTCAAGACAGTATGGAGCCAATGTCTGGGAACAGCTGACCTTTTCCAAGTGTCAGTGCTTTGTGCACAGAGGGAGAAGGGTAAGAGCTCTTTCCACAGAGAGGGTAGCTCTTTCGGTACTAGTCAGCTCAGAGCTCGTCTGTACTAAGAACCTTCCATAATTAAAACATATGACTTGATCACCAGCATTTGTCTCTACTTCCTGACCACTGGCAGATGGAACCAGTCACTATGCCCTTGCTGCCATGGAGCCACCACGATCATGCCTTCTCCTCAAGCTGTGAGCCAAAAGAAACCTCTGCTCCTTTGACCTGCTTCTTGTCAGGTACCCACAAGAAATCTGGCAGAGTCTGGAGCAGTGGGCTGGAGATGCTGTGGAATGCTGCAAGCTCATGGCATTCTGATGGAACCTTGGGAAGCCACAGTGCTAACAGGAATGTAGAGAGAGGGAGCGGGGCTCATGAGGTTTCAGAAAAAACATCAAAGGCAGCTGGGAACTGCACTTGGCCCTCAGTGTTACATTCTGGCAAAGAATGTGACTATGTTATATCTGTGTCCAAACACTTTGAGTAAAGCTAAGTCCTAAGTAATGAGCTAAGTTTGAGGTGGAGGAGATTCAAAGCCAGCGTAACATCCGTGCCTGCATGGTGACTGCTCACTGGTCTTTGCCAGACAGAGCAGACAAGGTATTTTAAAAGCCATGCCCTTCAGAGAGGAAAGGAATGTGAGTAAGTTTAAAGCTGTGAAGAGTTAAGGTTGGAGGCAGGGATAGTGCTGACAGGATATGCACAGTGGTTAGAGATTAGTGCACTGAAGAGGGCAGAGGAACCTGGCACTGCGTGGGAAAATGTAAAACTGCCCTGAGATAAGACCTCACCCACAGAGAGCTCCACATGTAACAATGCAAACTCATCTGAAAACAGAATGCCTGAACAGAGGGAGCCTCTAGGGCATCGTACGAGACCAGGGGTACTCAGAGAAATATTTCCAGGCAGAGACCATTAAAGCTGTGGTCCAAGGGAACTAGGTTTTATCTTAAACTGGTAGTACAACTTACCATCGTCTACATGGTACTGGTCTTGCAGGCATGCAAAATAAAAGAATTATAGGATCATACAGGCTTACATCAAGATTCCACATAGCCACCAAAGGCAGGCAACATGTAGTAACAGTGGGTTCTCTGCATGGGACTCCTGGGCTGACTGTGTGAAGCTGTGAGAGTGGAACCCAAATTGTAACAGAGCCTCAGATACCAGGATGCAGAAACATTAGGCTGAGGAAAGCTGCACTGCGAGAATAATGCACTGTGGCAAAGCTGGCAGCACAGGGTGGTGGTGGGACATAAATGGTACTCATGTTGCAAGTAAGAAGAACTGTCTTACTTAGGAGGTTGTGTGGGTGAGCACCAAAGGTCCAGAAAGCTGCTAAGCCCAGGCAATATGTATCAAGGTTGGAAAGGAATTATAACCTGTGAGATACAAGAGAACCTTTCCTCTCCAAGTTGCTTTTGGTCATGGTGTTTATCACAGCAATAAAAAGCAAACTATCCCAACACCTCCCATGACTAGTCCTACATCTGAGTATACGCCATACTGGCCTTGGTTCCTCAGCCTCTAATAGTGATTTAGGTCAAATGGGCCAGTGTTATTAATTGGTTTGTATGACTTATACAGAGTGGGTGTATCAAACAAACAGTGGTGGTTGATCTTACAGTTAATATTCCACTTAGGGAACAATAAAGAGGTGATACCCGGTATTCTGAGTTCTTGGACTAAGGAGTTATTTTCTGAACTGCACAATCAATTCTGCCACATTAAAGTTCCACATGAACACTGCAAATATGTCAACGGAAAGAATATAGCTGATAAAAAATAAACCAAGCAAAGAAATAACTCCAGATGTGTACATGCCTAGGCAGTAACTTAAGAAACACAAAAACCAAAGCAAACTCCAAAACTTACTAATTCAACAGTATTGGTGAGAGGGAGTTAGATGAACTGTCAGCTAGAGAACTCAAAAGAATGACATAATGATTTGCAAAAATGTTCAAAAAATAAAAATAAAAGTATAAGCACCTGATTAAGAACCAAACAGCTGAAGGAAACAAGGAACACGATGCAAGCTATTCAAGAGGAATTATACTAAGACAGATGGACTGAAGACAGACCAATCTGACATGAGGGAAATAAAAAAACATTAGTTAAATGAAAATCTCTGTGGAAAATGTTACCAATAGAACAGATCAAGGAAAAGGCAAAATACCTGAGCTTAATGACAATGTGGAGAAACTGGACAAAGATAAAACAATAAGAAGGGGCCGGCAGGAATTCCAAATACACGTGGCACACAGAAAAGACCAACTGTATAAATCACAGACAAAGAACGAGACTATAATCCTAGAGACACAGAAAACATTAAAAATCCTAACAGTCGGACACGGTGACACACACCTTTAACCCCAGTACTTGGGAAGCAGAGGTAGGCACATCTCTGTAAGTCTCAGGCCATCTAGGTCTACAGAGAGTTCCAGGCCAGCCAGGGCTGCACAGTGAGATTCTTTCTGTCTCAGTAAACAAACATCCTAACAAAATTTCTCAAAATTTGGAAAAGAGATGCCAATCTAGACACAGGAGGTATTTAGGATACCAAACAGTCATGGCCAGAAAAGAAAAAGACCCCCTTCTGTCATATTAGAAGGGAAACACTACATATATAAAACACCAGAAAGTACATGGAGAGAAGCAACTGTGAGACACCGAGTCACACAGAGGCAGGACCGTCAGAGTAACAGCAGGTTAGCTGAAACTTAAAGGTGTGAGGGTCTAGACAGATGTACTTCAAGTTCCAAAGACAATACCAACCTGACCACTACATCCAGCAAATCTATCTGTCCTAAATGAAGGAAAAATGAAACTTTCCACGATAAAAACAGGCCAAAGGAATGTATGAGCATCAAACCAGCTCTATAGAAGTTAACTAAAGGAATCATTTGGACTGAAGAGAAAAAACATCCACCTATAAGGTCACAGGTAACAACAAGCCATATGAGAATAATAGTTAAGGAAGAGAAAAGGGTAAAAAACAAAATACTACAAAGTCAACAAAATAACAGAAGTCAATACATACTTTTTAAAACTAGCTCTCAATCTTAATGGTGTCAATTCCCCAATCAAAATGCACAGACTAGTAGAATGGACCAAAAGGCCAGAAATGTCTGTTTGATGCCTCCAAGAAACACATCTAGCCATAGATGACAGATACTACCTTATTGTGAAAGGACAGACAGAGGTAGTCCAAGCGAATGGAACTAAGAAACAGGCAGGTGCCACTGTTCTAGTATGTGACAAAACAGACTTCAAATCCAAGCTAGGAAGAAAAGACAGTCACTCAATATTGATTATGGAAACAATCAAGAGACATTATGATTCTAAATATATGCCCCAAAGCAGGTGGATTCAATTTCATGAACAAAAACTAATAGATGTAAAGGCACAGATTAGTGTTAGTACAACAAAAGCCTGTGACTTTAGTCCCTCGTTCCTATCAGCTGACAGGGCCTCAGGAGAGATGGCTCAGCAGGTAAGAGTGCCAGCTGCTCTTCCAGAGATTCAGGTTTGGTCCCAGCAACCACACACCAGCTTACAACCATCTAAAACTCTAGTTGTAAGGGATCTGACATCCTTTTAGCCTCTGTGGGCACCAGGCACACACATGGTACATAGTATATATGCAGGCAAAACAGTTGTACACATAAGATAAAAAAATTAAAAATGAAAAACCAGAGAAATATGTGACTAAAATGATTATAGAGCAGACGGAGTTAACAGACACTACAGTACATTCTACTGAGGCACTGCAGGATGTACATTTCCTTAGAAGCCCTTTCTCTAAAATAAGTTATGCATTCGGACACAAAGCAAGTCTTAACAAATACATGAAAACTGAAATAATTCCTCATATTCACTGGTAATAGAATAAGACTACAAACCAACAGTCAGAGAAACTCTAGAGCATACACAAACTCCTGGAGATTAATATCCTACTGCATGATGACTGGGTCCCTATAAAAATCAATAAAAAAAAAATTCTTAGAATCAAATGAAAATGAAAACACAACATTCCAAAACTTACAGGATACAAGGAGAGCTGTCTTCAGAAAAGAAGTTTATAGCTGTACGTGTCTACATTAAGAAATCAGAGAGGTTGCAAACAAACAACGTAATGAATGATAAACCTCAGGGCCCTGGGAAAATCATAAGACAAGAATCATTAAAATCATTAATATTAGTGCTGAAATTATGATATGGAAACAAACAAAAATGCAATGAACCAATGGAACAAAAATTAGTTCTTTAAAAATACTGACAACCCTTAGCCAAACAAATCAAGAGACAGAGAAGACCCAAATTAATGCAATTAGGGATGATAAAAGAGCCATTACAATCAACTCCAGTGGAATTCAGAAAACCATTTGGTCTTATTTTGAAAGCATGTATTTTACTAGATTGGAAAAATCCATAAGAAATGGATGAATTTCTACATGGATTATGATGTATAAAAATTAAGCCAAGTTGAAACAGACAATTTAAACAAATCTGTAGCAAGTAGTGAGGCTAACATAGTAATTAAATCTCCTTCAACAGAAAAAAGTCCAGGTCCAGATGGAGTCACAGGTGGATTTTCCCAGACCTAGAAGAACTAACAATACTACTTCTAAAACTAGTCAATAAAACAACAAAGAAAGGAGTATTACCAACCTCCTTTTACAAGGCTAGTTTTACCCTGATACCAAAGATAACATAAAAAAGAAAAGAAAAGAAACAAAAACTTCTCTGATGTATTTAGATGCCAACGCTTCCAACAAAATATCTGCAAACTGAATTCAAGAACACATCAAAAAAGATCATTCACCAGGATCAAGTTGGATTTAACTACAGCTAAGATGTACACCAATGGAAAACCAAATGAAAAAGAACTCGGAAACAAACCCATGGTTCAACACATGTAATCAATAAATGTTACCTATGATACAAGGAGACTCAAGGACAACATGGTTGCTTTCATAGATACAGAAAAGGGACCTGACAAAACCCAACATTCCTTCATATTAAAAATTCTGAAGAAATCCTGAATAGGAAAAACATCTATGACAGGCCTACAGCCAACATTATAAAACTAGGGATACCCCAAAGCAGCTCCACTGCTGTCCACTTTCTTTATTCGTATGCATTACAGCATAGCAAGACTAGGAGTTACAGCTTTAGCAGCAAGAGAGGAGAACATACAGATACAGATGGGCAATTAAGAAGGCCAAGTGCCTCTATTGTAGGTGATATGATTCCCTGTGTAAGAGACCTAAAGACTCTAACCAGAAGAACCCTTAAAACTGACAGATACTTTTAGCAGAGTGGCAGGATACAAAATAAACACACTTCCTATATACTGATGGAAAACAAAGTAAAAAACAATCAGGAAACAATCCCATTTACTACAGTCTTTAAAATACGTTGGTATAAATATACCCAAGTATGTGAAAGACTTCTACAGTAAAAACTTTACAACACAGTTTAAAGAAACGGAAGAGAACTGGGAGTGGTGGTGAATGCCTCTAATTCCAGATCTTAGGATGAAGAGGTGGGTAGATCTCTCTGAGTTCCAGGCCAGCCTTGTTTACAGAGTGAGTTTCAAGACATCTAGGGTTATATAGTGAGACTCATTTATAAAACAAAACAAAATAAAACCAAAACAAAAAACCTCAATATTTTGAAAATTGCCATACTTCAAAAGCAATATATAGATTCAATTTAATCATCATCAAAATTACAATGCCATTCTTCACAGAAATAGGAATAACAATCTTAAGATCCATATAGAGGTGGGCAGTGGTGGCGCACGCCTTCAATCCCAGCACTTGGGAGGCAGAGGCAGGCGGATTTCTGAGTTCGAGGCCAGCCTGGTCTACAGAGTGAGTTCCAGGACAGCCAGGGCTACACAGAGAAACCCTGTCTCAAAAAAACCAAAAAAAAAAAAAAAAAAAAAAAAAAAAAAAAACCATATAGAATCACAAGAGACCTTGAATAACCAAAGTAATCCTGAGCAAAGAGAATCCTGCAGGAGTTAAAACCATGCTTGATTTAAAGTTATATTACGGAGAAATAATATTAAAGACAGCATGATTGGGAAGGTAAGGGAGCTCAGAGAGAAGCATCTGCCACTTTGATCCCCAGGACCTACGAAGTGGAAAAGAGCCAACTCCTAAAACATTATCTTCTGACCTTCATATATGCCTCATGGCATGAGTGTACACACACACACACACACACACACACACACACACACACACAATAAATAAAATATAGTGAACTAATTTTAAAAAAAGCATGATCCTCCTAACAAAAACTGGAACATAAATTAATGAAGTTGAGGACTGAGATGTAAGGTCTTACAACTATACCCTCCTGATTTTTGACAGAGGCCAGTAATACACTGGAGAAAAGATAGCATCTTCAATAAATGATACTGGGAAAACTGGAGAGACATGCAGAAGGATGAAACTAATCCTTTATCTCTCACCATTCACAAAATCAGCTCTAAACAGGTCAAGAGCCTCAGCATAAGACTTAAAACTCTGAAACTGCTACAGAAAAGTAACAAGTGCATGTCAAGACACTGGCTTTATGTAAAGACTTTCTTAATAGGGCTCTGATCGCTCAGGGAATTAAGCCAATAGTCAACAAATGGGATCTTGTAAGATTAAAAGGCTTTTGTTCAGCAAAGGCAACAGATAATCAAGTGAAGAGACAGCTTACAGTGCAGGACAAAGTCTTTTCCAGTGATGTATCTGACAACAGAGTAGTGTCTAGAATATACAAAGATCTCAGGAAACTAAACACAAAGAAAAGAATCAGCCCAACAAAGAACTAGGTCACAGAATTACCAACCTGGAAGGTATTCCAAAGAATGCAATAGCAGCACTTCTCGCTTGGCGGCAACCAGCAGCTGACTAATAGATGAAAGGCCTGCTCGACAGGAGGGAAGTCGTGCTTATTATTGAAAACGTAGCCAACTACTTGTGGCTGGTGGGGCCAGGGACCTAGAGGAGATCCGACTACTGCCACTTTTCTAGACCAGTACAATTTCTAATTGCATTCTAAATATTTATCCTTATATCCTTAAATGAGCAGAGCTCTTGCATCTCATCAAGAAGCTTCTTTTGCAGCAGAGACTATTACAGAAATCCACAAGGGTGCCCAACCCTAGTAGATACATTTATAATAAGACCTGTACACCTAAGGCTCAGGAAACAGAGAAGCAGCAGAAAGATTGTAGGAGCCAGAGGATCTGGATGCCTGCTGTGAGACAATGTCTTCTATATGACATAGCTGTACCTATGGTATCCCAAAAGTATGGTTGCCTAAACAATACCTGCACAACACAGTTGTATGCCACTGTGGATGGGAGCAATCTCGAAAGAGCTACCCAAGATAAAGCTCTAAGTCATTAATGGCTGGTAAGGGCTATCAGTCTTCTCTAAGAATGAACCCCCTGACGAGCCTCAAGTAGTCTGTTAAATACACACACACACACACACACACACACACACACACACACACACACGAACAACTCTAAATGGGCTCAGGATGTATTTATATAGTTGTGTGTGTGTGTGTGTATACATATAATCGAAGAAGCCATGATCTTGAGAGGAAGTGGAGGGAAACATGGGAAAAGTTGGTGGGGGAGGTGAGGGTTGGAAATGATATGAATATGGTATTCATATACTCTTAAAAGAAATCCTTTTAATAAGAAAAGGGGGAGTAGGTGGGGAGGAGCCATGGAACCAGAGTTCTCAAAAGAACTAAATGACTAAAAAATATTTTAAAACATATTTCACAATCAACCATGAGGAAAATGAAACTTAAATGAAAGCTGCTTTGAGATTCTGACTCAACTCCAGAATGGCAACCATCCAGGAAACAAGGACAACAAATTTGGATTAGGATGTGTGGGAAGGGGAGCCCTGTCACAGTTAGAGGGAGTATAGACTAATATGGCCACTATGAAATTCAGTGTGGTATATCTCTTAGTTGGAAATACATCTATCATATATGACTGAGCTATATCATTACTGAACATATAACTCATATACTCAAAAGATCTCATATCCTTCTACAAAAATATGTGCATATCCATGTTCTTTGCTGAAATGTAATCAGCCTAGATGTTCATCAACTGACGAGTGGATAATGGATGTTGGCATATATACACAACTATAAAGAAAAATGAAATTGTAAAAGGCACAGGAAAATGGGTAGGACTACGAAATTATACTAAGTAGCCCAGAAAGATACACAACACATGTTCTCTCTCACATGGATCCTAGCTTCGCACTTTTATATTTCTGTGTAAAATCCGGAATGTCTATAAAGATCAGGAGGCTTAAAAGAGGACAGGGGGAGGACTGTGACAGGGAAGGGAAGAGGCCTTAAGGGAGAAGGGGAGAGCAAACACATGTTCTGTGGAAGCAACAGAGGGAAGGCTGGGATTAAAGGTTTAAGCAGGGCTGGGGGCGGGGGAAGACAGAGGAAGGAAGGGTCAGTTAGTCAACACTAAGGATTTGTGAGAAACCTTTATGAAAACCCACTAGTTTATAAGCAAATTAAAAACATAGTTTAAAAAAGGAGTTTGAACACAGATACTCTGCATAGATGGACGAAGCAGAATATTCCAGAAGACATGGGCTATTAAATCAAAATTTCAGTTCCATCCAGATGGCGGCCACATCCCATTGAGTTAATGGCAAGGAAGGAGTCAAGAGCCCCTGCCCCCCCCCCAACAGCACAGGTTTTGTCATCGTACCTGGTTGCCCTATAACCGTCGTTGCTGACAACATGGCCTATTTTTGCTTCAAGACATAGAAAAACCAAGCTGGAACTGATCTGAAAACTTTCTCCTTGTAGGTTTATTAATATTACTAAGGTGCACCAGGAGACATTTATTTCCCAGTACAAGAGTGGCACACAAGTTCCAGGATAACCACCAACTTTTTGATTGGATCTGAAGCCTGTTTCACAGGAAGGAATTTATGCCTGATATTGTAAACCTGATTAGAAGTCCCTGGCTTGGGAGGTGGTAGGCCTTACAGGTAACTTACCACTGTTGTTAAATGACATTTTAAACTTTGGCCAGAGAAGTGTCTTTTGCAATGGGTAGCAGTTAGTACAGAAACTCGTTAACTGGTCAGAGTGCTGAGCATAGTGACTGCTAAGTGCTCAGTCCTGAACTGGATATGCATCAAGCTGTGCTTGAAATGCTGTCTTATGGACATGACATGGCCACTGCACTCTGGAGCACGGCAACTATGGCTACCTGCACAAGAGCAGGCAGTACCCCGCAGGCAGCACTAACTAGACTCTGCATTGAAAAAGAGGATGTGAGACCAGGCAGGGGATGTGTTGCAAGCAGGTGCTCTAGAGAGTGTGAGCAAGGAGGCGGGGTCGATATAAGCAAGGTACATTGTATACACGAGATTGTCAACAAATACAACAGGTAGGAGAAAAACGAGGTCAATCTCACCCCACACCCTCCTCTACTTAAACTGGTTTGAAACCAAAAGGAAGTTGAAGTTTTAGAAACTGACTTACTATCTTAGACTTTATAGTCTAAGAAGCTAACTCAGGATATAGCCAAGAGGTCAGAGAAAAATCAAGGCATTGGACTGCATTAGGTATCAGGGAAGCACACAGCACAAGGTGTTCCAGAGGGATGCTGGGAGTTACAGGTGCAAGGCAGAGCAGAGCAAGATGTGGGAGTGACTTTCCCAGGGACCAGGCACACTCTGGAGTTGTGGGAGGAGAGGTCAGGGTCTTTCCAAGCAGCTGTCTGCTACTGAGGAGAGACTGGAGCTGTCCCCTTCGCCTTTCCCTCTGCCACAGAACATGATTTTGATGAAAGCATGTCCTGGAACCATGGAAAAATCACAAAAAGGGCATAGCAGGGGAGGCACTGCAAAGTGGGGGAGGAGCTGGCAGCATAACTCAGTTGGTAGGTAGGGTGCCTGTCTAACACACATGCAATCCTGGCTTCGATCCTAGCAACACGTACGAAGAAAAAAGTGTGGTGGCACGTGTCTGTAGTCCCAGCACAGGTGGTGAGGGTCAGAGTACGAAAAGTACAAGGACACATAATGAGTTTCAGGCTAGCCTGGGTTACAAGAAACTCTGTCTTTAATGGGTGACATAAAAAGAAAGATTATAGGGTAATAAAGCCTCAAGAAATTACAGCAGATCTCTAAAAACCCAGAGAACTGCCTTTCAAATAAATCTTCCATTAAAATGGTATTCCTTAAGATGATCTGCCTTGTAGGCCAGGAGTGTAGAAAGCTTAATATTGTAAACGAAAATTCCTGAAAAGAAGCTGTGTCTGGCTACGAACAAAAACCTCCTGGAAGGTATTTGTGTCTGCAGAAATTGACAGACCAATTGGAATTTCAGTACTGTGGAGAGATTGGAATTCCATAGGTTCAGAGGCTAATTACTTTATCTTGGAATAGTTTTAGCTTTCTGGAACAGCCATTTCTTGCCATACTCTGTATCTGAACTAATGCCTTGTGATCAACAACAACAACAACAACAACAACAATGACAATAATAATAGCAATAATAATAATAAACTCTTAGAAGCTATTAACTTATTGGAAAACTAGCTTCCACTAAACCAAGAGCTATGAATGTCATCAGATAGCATCTTGAGCCTACAGAAAAGAATCCCCATCTTAATGTATCTGCCTCTCTGGTATAACCACCAATGTATTTTAAAGTTGGCTTGATTTATTATTTTCTTTGTTCTATATAATGATAAAACCCAGTGACTCTGCTCCTACATTGAAACATGGAATTTAAGGCAACATAATCTGGGTTCCTGGGCCATGGTTACTCATAATGGCTCTGAAATAAGTTATCTCCTATTCCCTTTAAGAGAAGAGCTCTGAGCATCAAAAGACAGCCCTAGGAACGGACACCTACCTTAGCTTGGGACAGAACATTTTAGTTATCTTTTTTTTATTCTCTATACTACTTGCCCAAGCTCAGTTCTATAAGTTCAAGAGCTACATTTTGTGGTCTTTGGGCATAATATTTCAGAGAATATAAAATGTGTATTTGTTTCTAAAGAAAGCAGGATTTCAGTGTCTGAGGTCAGGTGGTCACACAGTGTCCTTAGGCAACAGTTTTCTGATAACACCTTGGTCACCTACTGAGGTTAGGGAGTTTAGGTAGGACTGGAAACTCAAGCACATGAGAGAAGCATGGTATTAAAAGATGGCCTGAGCTGGTTCAATTCTTCATTTTGTACCCAGGGAAACAGACCCTGGGAGGGGAAACAAGTCACCTGAAATCCACAGCAATCATAAGATGTATCAGGCCTCCTGCTCTCAGCCAGACTGATCTTCACAGTCCAGTCTAGAAAAGCCACTTGAGCCGGGCGGTGGTGGCGCACGCCTTTAATCCCAGCACTTGGGAGGCAGAGGCAGGTGATTTCTGAGTTCGAGGCCAGCCTGGTCTACAGAGTGAGTTCCAGGACAGCCAAGGCTACACAGAGAAACCCTGTCTCAAAAAACCAAAAAAAAAAAAAAAAAGAAAAAAAAAAAAAAAAAAGAAAAGCCACTTGGAGCTCAGAAGTTCCTTGACAAGGCAAGGCAAACTGGTAAATCTGGAGAGAAGGTTACTTGAGCTGGACATGGCAGAGTGCATGCATACTCACACCACACAGAGAGCTGAGGCAGTAAAACCACTAAAGGCCATCAGTCAGAAAAGAATCAGAGCCACAGAAAAGATTGTTTTCTTATTGTTCTGGGAATCAAACCTAATGCCCCACGAATGCTTAGGGAATTGCTTCACCACTGAGCCCCTGCCCCAGCTTCTATAAGGACTTCTGTAACTGAAGACAACCAGCATTAGTGATATTAAAGCATACCTCTGCACTTCTGTGACTATCACTAGGTAAAACCCCAAAAGACTAGGAAATGAGTCTGAAGAGAAGGGGCAAGTGGTCTGGTTACTCTCAAGCTGTCTGTACAACGCTACATCTATCTTTCAAGTCTGTTAAGCTGCATGAAACTGTTAGAAATAAAAATGAATTGTATCTGTGGGGTACAGGTGACCCCTCCACTTCTCCACTTTGCATTTCTTAATAAAATAATTTCTAGTTTCAGCATTCCTGATTGTGTCAAAGTTAAATCTTTTTTTCTTTTTAAACACAGTGGTTCTCAACCTGTGGATTCTTTATTGAACTGGAATGTAAAACCTTACATGTTTTCTCAACTGATGAGTTTCTTAAATCTTTGACACATGTTAATTTATTTGAAATTAATACTGTACAAGAAACATTTCTTTTCTTGCCTGGCAGCAAACACCTTTACTCTGCAAGCTACCTTCTCAGTCCAATAGACAAGATTTTAACTGTGGAAATAGTACACTGAAGCTGGCCTGGTTCTATGAGACAAGCTGTGTATACAGAGGATAACTGACTTGGAGAAGCAGAACTGCCCAAGCCTTTTGGAGCCCAGAAGATAGTGAGTCCAAGCTGTGGGACACTGAGCTATTTCCACTGTTGGGTTTGGTTTTGTTTGTTTTGATTAACTATACTCTGATTCTTCTGTTCTAAAATAAGAAAGTATGCAATTTGTTTTGGATTCACATGAGCTCATAGTTAAAAGACTGGATTTTTGAAGAAGACTTAAAACTTTCACATCATTGAAGTTCTTAAAGACCATAGAACTCTTAAAGTTAGACTTGCTGGGCAGTAGTGGCGCATGCCTTTTATCCCAGCACTTGGGAGGCAGAGGCATGCGGATTTCTGAGTTCGAGCCAGCCTGGTCTACAGAGTGAGTTCCAGGACAGCCAGGACTACAGGACTACACAGAGAAACCCTGTCTCCAAAAACCAAAAAAAAAAAAAAAAAAAAAAAAAGTTAGACTGGTTTTATATTATGATATAAATATAAACAAGATCTTGGGGACAAAGAAAGGAATGGTTATGGCTTAACAGTGTCAGTCTGCATGCCAAGTAGATAAGGACTCAGTTGTGCTGGTTAGTTTGTCGTCTTGAGACAAACTGAAATCACCTGGAATGAACCTCAGTCAAGGATCTGCCCTTATCAAACTGGTCTATGAAGGCGATTTCTTGATTAATGCCTGATGTGAGTTGTGTCACTCCTGGGCAGGTAATCCTGGGGTTGTATAAAAGCAAGGCAAGCCACAGAAAGCAAACCAGTAAGCAGTGTTCCTCTGTGGTCTTAGTTTCTGCCTTGAGTCCCTGTCGGGCTTCCCTGATGACAGACTATACATCACATGTAAGTAAGTGTAAGACAAACAAGCCCTTTCCTCCCCACGCTGCTTTTAGTCATGGTTTACAGCAACAGAAAGCACACTAGAACAGTAGCCAGCCTGGAGCTTAGGGTCTCATTCTAGGATTTCAGAAAATTAGCAACTGCCTTGGTTTGGGGGTATGATCACCTCAAAAGCTACTCAACTGAAGGCTTTTAGAGCAAGTTTACACTCAGGCTTCTTTTGACCTTTCACTCACCCTGGCAGCGTACATACATCCACATGAATTCAGATCTGGGCCTAAAATTTAGAATTTTAGTTTGCAGAAGGCTACAAAAGCCCCCAAGCTTTATCAGCAAGCCAAGTGTCTTGAAAAATAAAAGTGTCTCTGAAGTCCATATTTCCCAACAATAACCTCAGTCCAATGACCGAAGCAGATTTTCAATTATTCTGAGCTACCAATGTAGTCAAAGGACAGAAAAGAACTCCCAAGATGAAGGAGAACTTCCAAAACTGAAGATGTGAAACAGAATCATTTCCACGCCCTGTTTGTGTAACTTGGTCTTGAGTAAGAAACTTCAGTGTTGAGTAAAATGTTCTGAGACTGCAATGACTGTTACAGCTTTTCAATGACCAAACTTGCTGGCAACAGGCGGAGTTCAAAGCTGCCCAGTCTGAAGATTAGGAAAATGTAGGTTAGCTTTACTCAGCCCCTATAATAATACAGAAATGGTGACTTGTCACGACCTTACCATTAGACCCAAGCACGTACTCTAGAAACTAAACCTTACTTCTGAGTCTTGTAGCAATCTAAAATAATCACCCCCAAAGCATGTGCTTTGTGGTTTTGGTATACGGAGACAGATACACAAATTATTCTCTTCATTCTAAATCCACCCGAAAGAAAGGCATGGAAGGTAGGTTAAAATGTTTGAGGATGTCTTTTTGCTGGGGCAGACTCTTAGCTGGTCTGCTCCCATGAAGACACCATATCCTGACCCATCCTAGAGGAACCACCGCACTCAGAGCAGTGGATAATCCCCTGTACTCAGAGCAGTTGAGGAAGCTGGATTCTCAGGAGCTCTAACACGCCAGGATCATAGGATTTCAGAATCCCAGAGGCAGCCTAAATCCCAGGAGCTCTTCCACCCAGGAGTTCAGGATGACAGGATCACAGAGGCAGCTGGACTCTGAAGAGTTCTGACACAAGCAAGATAACAAGAAATACAGATTCCAGTCAGAGACAGTGAGTACAGGTAGCACTAGAGTTAACCAGATGGCGAAAGGCAAGCTCAAGAATATAAGCAATAGAAACCAAGGTTACCTGGCATCATCAGAACCCAGTTCTCCCACCATAGCAAGTCTGGGACACCCCATCACACCAGAAAAGCAGGATTCAGATTTAAATTCACTTCTCATGATGAAGACAGAGGACTTTAAGAAGGACATAAACAACTCCCTTAAAGAAATACAGGAGAACAGACGTAAACAGGTAGAAGCCCTTAAAGAGGAAACACAAAAGTCCCTTAAAGAATTACAGGAAAACACAACCAAACAGGTGAAGAAATTTAAAAAAAAAAAAACAAAAACAAAAAAACCCAAACCATCCAGGACATAAAAATGGAAGTAGAAACAATAAAGAAATCCCAAAGAGAGACTACCCAGAGATAGAAAACCTAGGAAAGAGATTGGGAGTCATAGATGTAAACATCACCAACAGAATACAAGAGATAAAATAGAGACTCTCATGTGCAGAAGATACCATGGAAAACATTGACACAACTGGCAAAGAAAATGCAAAATGCAAAAAGCTCCTAACTCAAAACATTCAGGAAACTCAGGACATAATGAGAAAACCAAATCTAAGGATAATAGGTATAGATGACAGTGAAGATTCCCAACTTAAAGGGCCAGTAAATATCTTCAACAAAATTATGGAAGAAAATTTCCCTAACCTAAAGAAAGAGATGCCCATGGAACATACAAGAGGCCTACAGAACTCCAAATAGACTAGACCAGAAAAGAAATTCTTCCCATCACATAATAATCAAAACACCAAATGCAAAAAAACAAAGAAAAAATGTTAAATGCAGTAAGGGAAAAAGGTCAAGTAACATATAAAGTCAGACCTATAAGAATTACATCAGACTTCTCACCAGGGACTATAAAAGCCAGAAGATCCTGGACTGATATCATACAGACCCTAAGAGAACACAAACGCCAGCACAGTCTACAATACCTACCAAAACTCTCATTCACTATAGATGGAAAAACCAAGATATTTCATGACAAAACCAAGTTTATACAATATCTTTCCACAAATCCAGCCCTACATAGGATAGATAATAGAAGGAAAACTCAAGGGAAACTACAACCTAGAAAAAACAAGAAAGTAATCTTTCAACAAATCCAAAAGAAGATAGCTACACAAATAGAATTCCACCTCTAATAACAAAAATAACAGGAAGCAACAATTCCTTAACATCTCTTAACATCAATGAACTCAATTTCCCCCACCCCCCAAAAAAGATGTAGACTAACAGATTGGTTACGTAAAGAGGACCCAGCATATTGCTGCATACAGGAAACACACCTCAGTGAGAAAGACAGACACTATCTCAGAGTAAAAGGCTGCAAAACAATTTTCCAAGTAAATGGTCCCAAGAAACAAGCTGGAGTAGCCATTCTAATATCAAATAAAATCGACTTCCAACCAAAAGTTATCAAAAAAGATAAGGAAGGACACTTCATATTTGTCAAAGGAAAAATCTACCAAGATGAACTTTCAATTCTGAACATCTATGCTTCAAATGCAAGGGCACCCTAATTCATAAAAGAAACTTTACTATAGCTCAAAGCACACAGTGTACCCCACACAATAATAGTGAAGGATTTCAACACCACACTCTCAGCAATGAACAGATCATGGAAACAGAAACTAAACAGAGACACAGTGAAACTAACAGAAGTTATGAATCAAATGGGTTTAACAAATATCTATAGAACATTTTATCCTAAAATAAAAGAATATACCTTTTTCTCAGCACCTCATGGTACCTTCTCCAAAACAGACCATATAATTGGTCACAAAACAGGCCTCAACAGATACGAAAAGATTGAAATAATCTCTTTCATCCTATCAGATCACCATGGACTAAGGCTGGTCTTTAATAATAACAAAAACAGTGGAAAGGCCACATACATGTGGAAACTGAACAATGCTCTACTCAATGATGACTTGGTCAAGGAAGAAATAAAAAAAGAAATTAAAGACTTTTTAGAATTTAACAAAAAGGAAGTTCATAAGTTCATACCAAAACTTGTGGTACACAATGAAATCAGTGCCAAGAGGAAAACCCATAGCTCTAAGTGCCTACAAAAAGAAACTAGAGAAAGCATACACTAGCAACTTGACAGCACACCTGAAAACTCTAAAGCAAAAAACTGCAAATACGAGAGGAGTAGACAGACTGCAGGAAATAATCAAACTCAGGGCTAAAATCAACCAAGTAGAAACAGAAAGAACTATACAAAATATCAACAAAACCAGGAGCTGGTTCTTTGAAAAAATCAACAAGATAAATAAACCCTTAGCCAGACTAACCAGAGGGCACAGAGACAGTATCCAAATTAATAAAGTCAGAACTGAAAAGGGAGACATAACAACAGAAACCAAGGAAATTCAAAAAAATCATCAGATCCTATTACAAAAGCCCATACTCAACAAAACTGAAAAATCTGGATGAAATGGACAATTTTCTAGAGAGATACAAGATACCAAAGTTAAATCAAGAGCAGATAAACCATAACCCCTACAGAAATAACAGCAGTCATTAAAAGTCTCCCCACCAAAAAAAGCCCAGGACCAGACAGTTTTAGTGAATTCTATCAGACCTTCAAGAATTCTATCAGACCTTCAAGGAAGACCCAATACCAATTCTCTTCAAACTATTCCACAAAATAGAAACAGAAGGAATAATACCCAATTCATTCTATGAAGCCACAATTACGCTTCTGTAAAGCAAAGGACACCATCAATAGGACAAAGCGGTAACCAATAGATTGGGAAAAGATCTTTACTAATCCTACATCTGATTAGAGGGCTAATATCCAATATATACAAAGAACTCAAGAAATTAGACTCCAGACAACCAAATAACCCTATTAAAAATGGGGTAGAGAGTTAAACAAAGAATTCTCAACTGAGGAAACTCAAATGGCAGAGAAGCACCTAAAGAAATGTTCAATATCCTTAGTCATCAGGGAAATGCAAACCAAAACAACCCTGAGATTCCACCTCACACCAGTCAGAATGGCTAAGATCAAAAACTCAGGTGATAATTAGATGCTGGCAAGGATGTGGAGAAAGAGGAACACTCCTCCATTGTTGGTGGGTTTGCAAGTTGATTCGACCACTCTGGAAATCAGTCTCATGGTTCCTCAGAAAATTGGACATAGCATTACCTGAGGACCCAGTTATACCACTCCTGGGCACATACCCAGAAGATGTTCCAACATATAACAGGGACACATGCTCCACTATGTTCATAGCAGCCTTATTTATAATAGCCAGAAGCTGGAAAAAACCCAGATGTTCTTCAACAGAGGAATGAATACAGAAAATGTGATACATTTACACAATGGAGTATTACTCAGCTAAAAAAAAAAAACCAATGAATTCATGAAATTCTTAGGCAAATGGATGGAACTAGAAAATATCATCCTGAGTGAGGTAACCCAATCACAAAAGAACACAGATGGTATGCACTTACTGATGTGGATATTAGCCCAAAAGCCTGCAATACCCAAGATACAACTCACAGACTACATGAAGCTCATGAAGAAGGAAGACCAAAGTGTGGGTGCTTTGGTCCTTCTTAGAAGGAGAAATAAAATACTCATGGAGCAAATATGGAGACAAAGTGTGAGACAGAAACTGAAGGAGGGGGCTTCCGGAAACTGTTCCACCTGGGTATCCATCCCATGTGCAGTCACCAAAGGTAGACACTGATGTGGATGCCAGGAAGTGCATGCTGACAAGAGCCTGATACAACTGTCTCCGTAAAGGTCTGCCAAAGTCTCATATATACAGAGGCAGATGCTCACAGTTAACCATAGAACTGATCATGGGGTTCCCAATGGAGAAATTAGAGAGAAGACTGAAGGAGCTGAAGGGGTTTGTGGCCCAATGGGGAGAGCAACAATACCAACCAACCAGAACTCCCAGGGCCTAAACCTCCAGCCTGGGAGCACATAGGGAGAGACCCGTGGCTCCAACTGTATATGTAGGGGAGGATGGCCTTTTCGGGAAGAGTTGGGAGAGGATGTTCTTGGTCCTGTGAAGGCTCGGATGCCCCAGTGTGGAGGAATTTGATGGTGGTGAGGTGGGAGTGGGTGGGCTGGTGGGGGCACATCCTCATAGAAGCAGGAGGAGGTGGGATGGGGTGGGGGTTCCTGGGTGGGGGAAAAATGGGGATAGGGGATAACATCTGAAATGTAAATAAAATATCCAATAAAAAATTAATCCAAAGAAAGTTTGAGGACTTTTATATGTAGCTAGGAGCCTTCCAATTACTTTTACTTCACTAAAAATAGTGAACTAAGGATTTTTAAAAAAATAGTTCTATTATGAGACATAAGCTTATATATGTCAGTCTACCACTTTTGTGCTTGGTGACTGCAGAGGTCAGGAGAGGGCATCTGATCCTCTGGACCAGAGTTACCAATGGTTGTGAGCCACAAAGTGGAGCTCTGGGAAGCAGATCTTCTGCTTCTTCTGTAAGAGGAGCAAGTGCTCTTAACTGTGGAGTCAACTCTTCAGCCCCATGAATGAAGTTTTTAAGCCTTCAAACAAGAACAAGATCCACACTGAAAGCTGACATTATTTCAATTTTTGCTAAAGATTCATTCATTCATTTATGGGTCTGTATAGATATTTTTTCTCCTCAAAGCCACTTAACAATGGTCCAAACGTATTCTTACTGTTTTTGTGTCACAGAAATTTCTACTCTCTCAACACCCAAAGACAGGATTTCTTTAGAATTCTCAACAAACTAATTAATCTCTGGGAAATGGGGCTGTATCAACAGAAATGAAATGTACAAAAACCTCAAAACAACAATAAATGGTGTTCGTACACTAAAACTAGATACAGAGAAGATGTGTGTTTTCTTGTTGCTAAACCTCCTTGTTGGGGAGACATAAGTAGAGCCTACTCCTTCTCCTAGAGGTCCAGTCATAACTCAAGATATAATTCCACCAATGTTCACACTGGGGAACTGTGGCAGAAATTTCCCTGCCCAATCTATTTTAAATATTAGTGCAGCAGGAGGCCTGTGACTGGACAGGGAAAAGGGAGACAGAGCTAAGAGTGGGAGAGAGAGAGATACAGGAGAGAGAAGAGGAAGTGAAAATGGAAACATATATAAACTAGCATGGCTTTAACCAACTATAGGTAGATATGAAACCAAAAGGTTAGGATAAATAGGATAAATTGTCTAATCTGTGTTGGCATCTTACCATTATTAACTGGCCTTGAAATTATTGTGTGGGTATCTTGGGATTTGAGTATTTGATATATATAAATCTGACTGGTTAACTATAAGTGTTAAGAGTTTTGATTTTACTATGTGTGATGTGTGTTGTGGTGGCTGATTGTGGGGTGGACGATCATTGTGTGGGGCTAGTGTGGCTGAGAGGGGAGCTCTGGCCCTGTAGGAGAGCCTGCTGAGATGAGGACACCTAGCTGGAGCCAGGTAGTCTGCCAGTGCTGGACTTAGAGCAGGAACATGGCCGCAGAGCTGAGAGCCAGCCAGAAGGTGTTTTTTAATATCTCCTGCTACAAATGGCGCCCAACGTGGGACATCAATTTGTTGCTGTAAATCTCCAACCCAAATAAGTCCTTTCAATTGACTATGGCTCCAGTTTGGGGGAGAGGAGAGAGAGAAGGATGGAGGAAGGGGAGGATGTGGAAGGACAAGGGAGAAGAAGCACATGGCTTGGAAAAACTGCAAGTTATAGGGGATCTCATAGATCAGGAATAGAGTAGTATAGTGGTAAATCTGCCTAATCTAGGCGTGCTGCTTATATTCATAATTATTGAGTCGTGTTTTCTTTGGCCAGGCTTATTTGGGTTGGAGATTTACTGCAACAGGGAACTAATAAGTTTACTGATCTTCTTTACAGAGCTTAGGTGATGGGTTACTTATAGGGGTATAAGTGTTCCTACCCTGACAAGCCACCACTGGAAAAACTTTACCCAGCAGAGATGTTGGCTTCCCTGTATCTATACTGATGGAGTAAACTTCCTCTAGTCTTCCCCTGTCTATGCCCCTCTTCCACATGCTATTAAGGCAGAGTTGTACACAAAAGGTAGTAGAAAACAAGGGAGTATGGCTAAATCTCACAAGATGATGGTTGCTTGGCTTGGAGGACAGTCACTTGAGACCCCTCTTCAAGTAGTACATTGCTGGGCACAGTGGAATTTGACTGTAATCTTAGTATTTGGGAGGCTGAGGTAGAAGGATAGTACATTTGAGGCCAGAATGGATTATAAAATGCACCCCCTACTCCCAGAATTCCTTGATCACTGCTTCTTGATCCATCAGGAACTCTAGGAGTCAGTTGAAAGCTTTCAAGCATCATGATTGACTGTCCCTTAAATGGTGAAAAATCCAACCTTCCTTCCTTAACTTGGTTCTGTCAGGTATACTGTTACAGCAACAAGGAAAGTAACTGACACAGTGGCAAAGCTAAGAGTACTGCCTGTTGGTCTTAAGAAAGATGAAGCCAAGGCATGACCACTGAATCTACTTTGTTATATACAATTCTGTAAGGGGTATACCTTGACTTGTTAATCCTTTAGTGTCAAAGACTTACTTCCTTAGCTATGGCAGAGTCCTGGACACTTGTGGGGGACAGAGATGTACAGCAGATGTTGGCTGTGGGAAGACAGCATGATTTGAGGTTAACATGTGTGACCTAAGATGCATGAGTTACTTGCTGTATGATCCTGAACAGATCATCTCCTCTGACAGCCAATTCTTCCTTCATAAAATGGAACAGCTGTACCTATTTTGTGAGGCTTTTATGATGTGTGGAGATAAGGCATATAAACTGAGCAGTACACAGTAGATGTTTAAAAAAAAGATATTTAAACCTGGTCTGCAAATATAATTCACTGGTAGAGTTCCTGCCTAGCATGTGTTGGGCCCTAAGTTCAATTCACAGCACCAAATAAACAGAAACAAAACCAAACAACAAAACAAAACAAAACAAAAAACCCAAAAGTGAGGAAAGTAATGGTTAATCCCAAGGTGGGAGGAGAAAGAACACCGACCTAAGTCATCATGGCCACATTAATTAAAGCAAGCTTTTTCATTTGTGTACATGGGCAGCCTTCCTATAAAGCAGGATTCAGGGGGTGGGGGTGGGGGTCAGCATTGGAGGTGAGGAAGACAAAAATTTTATAGAGCTCAGGGGTAGGGAGTTTCTAAATGGGAGATTTATCAGGAAAAATAGGCGGGGTTAAAGGAGCAGAACATCATAACAAGTTAGTCCTAACAACCTCCCGAAACAAAGACATGATTGTCATTTCTGGGACAGTCAGTACAGAGCCATTTGAAGTTAAGGTTACAAGTGGAGCACAGTCCAATCCTTGAGATTCAGTGGCTTAATCATAAACAGGAATGAACCTAGTTTGTCTTGACTCTAAGACGGCTTTCAAGCCTAAGATGGAGGCAGGCTTGTTCTTCAGCAAAAATAAACAAATTTTATTTAGGTGGGAGAGGGCCTGTTGCCATCCCTGTCTCCTAGCACTCAAATTTTTATTGAGTCATCCTTTCACAGCCTATCACAGGTGGCATGTGTAACCCAAAGAATGTGGTACCAGTATTGTAAAAAGTTGTCGATTCTGCCTCTGGCTTTTACTACCTTTTTTACCTAACATATTACATCCCCACTGTGGGAAGCTAGCTGCTATGTTCTAAGCCGAAGGAGAGGCCCCCCATGGAAAGAAAAGAACTCTAGCCAAGAGTCAAGAGGGAGCTGAACTTGGCTAACAACTAAGTGAATTGGTATTTTCAAGGTGAGCTTGCCACTGCCTGCAGCCTTACTACAAAACCTGAGGACAAGTCTCAACTCACAGACACTTAGCTACTCTTTCTGCTCCTGGATTCCTGATCCATAGAAATCATGAAATACATGATTGATAAGTAGTTTTAAAATGCTTGATAGTTTTAATTTGCTGAGTTTGTGGGTAACTTGATAAAAAGAAAGTAACTGCGTAACAAAGTAAGAAAAGAAATCTTCCAATTTGGAGAGTAGTCAGAAAGAAAGTTGAAAACAACAAGTACTTTGAAATTCAAGAGACAAATCCTGTAACAAGCATAAGATTCTTACAAGACAGCAAAAAGGACGTAACAAAAAGTTGCACAAACCTTACCACCTAAAAGTATCATATATACTAGTTTTATTTATTTTATTTATTTTATTTTTTCTGAGATTATGTCTCATACTGTTGCCTAGGCTAGCTCAAATTCCTGTTAACCCTCTTGTTTCCTACCTCCTAAAACTCTTGGAGTACAGGTGTGAGCCACGGTACCTGATAATAGACATTTCATTACTATATTAACACACTTAGAGCAAGAGACAGGAGAATGAAAATCTTCAAATTTGGAGACTAGTCAGAAAGGACATTGAAAAAAATAAAAATCATCTGATTTTTCTGCAGGAACAGCTTCCTGTTTTGTTAGGAGTGAGCTATACTTAAAATACCCAAAGCATGTTTTCAACTTGAAAAGTCAAAGGCAGGAAGACACCAAAAACAACTCTGACAGCTAGCAGCCCACCACAGGACCAACTCTTCCCACAGAACTAGAACCTGAGAGGAGCTAACACAGTGAGTGGGGTGAGGAATCACACACAAAGGGCAAAGCAGCACTTGAGGGCATCTACCCTAAGTATGAGAGCTCAGGGGTAGGTTACTTTCCCTTCACCTACCCCATTCCTACTTATAGGCAAGGTTGTGGTTATTTCCAAGAATTAAAGTGAATGAATGAGGAGCTGTAAGGTGCATGCATTTTTAAAACTGTGATGGTACCTAGGAAGAATGCATTAAGGCATTGAGATACAGCATTTCCATTAGGCTGAGGCATTGTAAGTACACCTTCTGGAGGACAGGGGGGCTAATACAAATCAAAATGCACCTCAGGCTAAACAGTATCCACACTCAACTATACTCTGTCCTCATCAGAGAGAGGCTGGGATCTCGCCAGACCAGCATCCTGTGGTAATCAAAGGGCTTAGCGGTTTATTATCAGAAGATAAGCCTGTCTTTATGGAAATAAAATCCAACCACAGTTCTTAAGATCCTATGGATTGGTAACAGACAACAGGTCCAGGTTACCTTACATGGATAGTTGGTTTTCAAAACGTCTGAAGTCCATAGAATTGACGTTACAAATATTTCTATATTAATGTTCATTTTGATTAGAGACCTGTCTGCTCCTGACAGCTTCCTGTTGTGGATTCTAAGAAGAAATTGAGCATCCTTGGAGTTACTCCAGTTGTGCAGTGACAGCCACTAGGCAAGAATTGCCTTTTTCCATCTACAAATTACTGTCCAGAAAAGGACACACTTGCAGAATAGTTGACTGATTATATCTGCCTAGACAGAGTAATCAGCCCTTAATAACTCTGCATCACTAAGGTCTGTCAGATGATTCTGGGCCAGAAGGCTGAAGATTTGATGCTCCAACATTCTGTAGTATAGGGGCTTTCCAGGTGTTCAGTGGTCTCTATAAATTGGCTAAGTTTTAGAAGCTATGCTTAGTGCTTCCCATAATTTCAGTTAACTCAGTCATTCTGGATTTCTGACGGGGTTGAAGACCTATAGTCTCATAGCCAATCCTGGCTATTTACTTTGAGAGAAAAGATCTGAGTGGATGGTTTTCAGCTGACATTCATTCTAAAGCCAAGAAAAAAGCCAGGTTCAAAACTAAGTGTTTTAGTTAGGAAAGATGACAAAGGTTCTGGTTAGTCAACAAAATGATGGACTGGGTATTAGGACTATCTTGTACCTCACTGGTACAAATTGGCATAATTATGCTCTAATTGTATTTTGAGAGAAAAGTTTTATTTTAACAGGAAGGGTGATATGTAGGAGGAGCTAAGGGGGAAGGAGTACTGAGAGGAAGAGATGGAGTAAGGAGAGGAGGAGAAGAAGGAGAGGAAAAGCAAGGTGATGAGAGAAAGAGGAGGGGGCATGGAGGCAGATGTTCACCTGTCTCTACCAAAGGTAGTTGATATATATACGTTGGGTACTGGGTTACACTTCTGATTGAGCATTACCAAACTTATAAAGCCTTTGATTAACATTTAAAAAATTGTATAAAAGCAAAAAGGAAAAGGGGGCATGGGATAGGGGTTTTCTAGGGAAGGGAAATGGGGAAAGGGGATGGCATCTGAAATGTAAATAAAATATAAAATAAAAATTAAAAAAGGAAGTCCAAATACAAAAAAAAAAAAAAAAAAAGATTGGGAGCTATGCTGCCAAGTTTAGAGAGGAGTCCACTCACTGGATAAGGGAAGTAAGGAACACTGTTTGTTGAGTGTCTATGGTGGGATTGAAATCAAATCAGGACCATTTACTTGCTAGGTGGTGGGTGGCCTGCTCTCTCCCCCTCTGCCTTTGGCCAAGAATGCACTCTAGACACGAGCTACTACCCTCCAGACTTAGATGCACCTCTTTTTCTCTTTTCTTATCTGGGGGACATGGGCTAGAATGCTGCACTGTCACAACTTGGACATGCTCAGAAGATGAGCTGTGCTTTCAGTCTTGAAGGGATTTAGTTAAAGTGACTTTGAGAACTCATTTGTCAAAACAGCTTTGACTTCCTTGACAAAGGAGCTGGGAAATTTGCCATTTAAATCCTTCCCAAATGTGACTATCTCCTAACTAGAGCATGTTCAGGGTGGATTCCAGAGACCCAGGAGGAAAAACAACTGGGAAGTGAAGGCCCAACCAGACTCACAAGGAAGATTGAGAACTCACAAGGAAGGGGGTCACATCAGCAGTGAGAACTGCATTCTCAGAGAACACATTCTAGCAGGAAAGATCATATTTTCGGAATAAGGCTAAACCAGAAATAGAGTAGTCCTACAAAGTCTAAAACAAAGTCCTGACAGATTCAAGAGTGGTCTGCTGGTCCCTAGTGATTTGAGAGGAGAAAATATCACCCTTTTTAGAGGGCAATGATGGCCATTATGAGGAAGGAAATGAACATAAAAGAAATCCTAAGAAACAGAATACTTAAAAAAAAAATGAAGAGGAAGAACAAGAAACAGGGCTGGGACAGAACTCAGTGCTAGCTTAGCATGTGAAATCCTAGGTTCCACACCCTGCTATGTACAAACAGAAGGCATGATATAAAGTAAAGCAAAATAAAAACAGAAGACAACAATTATATTCACCCAACAGCAGCAGCCACAGCTGGCAGGTGACAGACAGACTCACAGCCGGATCAGATGACAAATTGCTCAGATGGGTACCTTAGATCCATGTTGAGTATCCAAGAAAACAGGGTCAAAGATGGATTAAAGAGACAATGAGAAGCGCAAGCATGGTACCACACACCTTAATCCCTACGTCTGGGAAGCAGAAGCAGGAGATTCTGAGATCAAAGCCAGCCTGTTCGAAAAGCTCATTTCCGGACAGCCAGGGCTACACAGAGAAACCCTGTCTCAAGAAACCAAAAGAAATGATAGATAGATAGATAGATAGATAGATAGATAGATAGATAGATGAAAAAACAATTTCAATGAAGAATCCCTTGGGAAAAAATATAAAACATATATGCATAATTAATGGACATTTCACTGGGATAAATATATGTATGTATACATATTTACATCTACATATATTTATAATTTAATAGTCATTTAAAAAACAAAAAGCACAATTTCTGAACATCGTAATTCCATAGGCTTAAATAGCAGAAGTCAGCAGTAATAACCTGGAATAAAGGACAACAAAAAATATAAAAACTGCATTAGAGAGTGAAATTAATGGGGGGAAAAATAGAGTAAATGACAGGTTTAGGTGCTGGAGAGATGGCTCAGTGGTTAAGGGTACTTTCTGCTCATCCAGAGGTCCTGAGTTCAATTCCCAGCAACCACATGGCTCACAACCATCTGTAATGGGAGCCAATGCCCTCTTCTGGTGTGTCTGAAGACAGCAACAGTGTACTCATATGCATAAATAAATAATTCTTAAAAAAGAAAGTGAGACAGGTATAGTTTTTTGAGTCCCAATGGAGAAGGAAGGAAAAAAAAATGAAAAGAACATGTGAGAAAAACAATTGACGCAATTTTTCTAAAACTGATAAAAGAACGTAGTCCACACTTTCGAAAAGCCTGAGAAATTCTAGGATGAATAAATGTAAGTAATCACACCTGGTGGTACAAACCCGAAACTCCAGCTACTCAGGAGCCTAAAGCAGGAGAATTGCAGGTTCAAGGCCAGCCTGGGCAACTTAATGGAGGGTGGAGGAGAAAGAAAGGAAGGAGGGAGAAAGGGAGAGAGGGAAGAAAAGAAAGAAAAGAGAAAAAGAAGTGAGAATATAGCTTAGAATAGAGACCTTGGCTTGCATGTACAATGCTCTAGGTCCAACCTCCAATACTGCAAACAAATGAACAGACAAGTTACACTTTGCCACATGTGTATGTGTCTGTTCCCAGAATCCAAGGGGCAAGTCACAGTGTTTACTGGAGAATGTGAGAAAGATTTATGAATCAAATGAAGATCAAAGTGGACAATTTCTCTGCTAATGCTAAGGCTTCTGAAGAAAAGCCTTACCAGATATTTGTGTAATTGGGCACACATGACACTAAGTAACTGAATAGCAGACATTTGTCTAACTCTACAAATACCTGAATATGTAAATGAACACATAGAATATTTGTATTAGCAAAAGACAGGCAAATATCAGAATAAGACTTTAGTTGTGTGCTTTTATTCAACCCAACTAATACCTCAGGAAAGAAAAAAAATTAGAACATCCTAATACCATGTAGAAAAAAAAGATTCAATGCTTTTATGAAAGGCCTTGCTTTATAGTTAGCTGAAGCACTGATGTTCCACTTGTTTGACACTAACCAACTGTATCCCTCGTCCGCCTTCTCAAATCCTCCATTTCTATGTGGCCAGAGTAATTCTCACTACACTCTTACAGACATAAAGACAACTGTTCACAGACCAGAGCTCTGGGTCTGCTCCAGAAAGTTTGTTGAAAACACTGGCAGGTTCTGCCTGTTTTGAAGCTCATGGCCTGAAGTTACTTTTCTTCCTGGCAGTGTCCCTGAGTCCAGCATTATTTCTAACATTAAAAATAACTCACCCACTGAATTACTTGAAATTTCTGTAACAACTGTTTTAAATAAATAACTCCTACTCTAAATAAATCATTTTCTAATCAGAGATGCTCAGTTACTGAGTTCCATTTGAACTTTCTGGCATGAAAACCCAATGCAGATTCTTTTGTAGAAATGTTCCTTTTGGCCGGGCGGTGGTGGCGTATGCCTTTAATCCCAGCTCTTGGGAGGCAGAGGCAGGCAGATTTCTGAGTTCGAGGCCAGCCTGGTCTACAGAGTGAGTTCCAGGACAGCCAGGACTACACAGAGAAACCCTGTCTCAAAAACCAAAAAAAAAAACAAAAAAAAAACAAAAAAAAAGAAATGTTCCTTTTGGTTTGTTGGGGGCCATAAAGACCATTTATTATAATTATATGATATACTATATATATTTTAATTATGATATTCCTTGTAATTATTCTATTAACTCTGAAAGACAGTCTTTTGTCTCATGATATCAGAACCCCTATGTCTGTGCCTCTGGTAAGGATTACAATCAAAGTATCTGAAACAAATGTCTTCTTAATTAAGAATGCATTTATTAGGTAATAGCCCAACTACTCAAATTTGCTCAGCTATTTGATCGTGTACAAGATAACCTGCAATTAAAGAAAACAATGACAACAAAACTCCAAGTAAATACTCTGATAAAAATTATATGTTCAAGTTGGGTGTGGTGGCATGTGCCTTTAATCCCTGCACTTGGGAGGCAGGCCAGCCTGGTCTACAGAGTGAGTCCCAGGACAGACAGGGCTACACAGAGAAACTGTCTCAAAAAAAAAAAAAAAAAAAAAAAAAAAAAAAAAAAAAAAAAAAAAAAAAAGCAACCTCCACCCAAACCCCCCAAAACAGCCTAAAAACCGAACAAACAACAAAACCTACATCTTCATAAATAGTTCCTAAGCTTCTTGAACAAGTTCTTGGATATTTGTAAAGATAATTTAAGGATATTAGAAATATGCTAATGGTTATATATAAAACAATTAAACTGCATTATAACTATGGAAAATTCAGTTTGACACCTCTGAATGTGTTAAAAATTCTAAAATCACCATCTAAATCTTAAACATAAATTTCCAAATGAGTTGTATAGATACATTTCATCTTAGTTTTTTCTATTATATCACAGATACAACAGAAAAACAGCCTCAGATGTCCGCAGGCTGAGCAGAGGAGAGCACAGGAAGAGCACAGCTCCTAACTAAAGAGGCAAGAGAAAGCCGTGTCCTGCCTCTGCATGGCCTTCTCTGGTTATAGGCATTTACTTGCCTAAGCCAGGTTTTACAACTACAAGTTCTACAAAGTGTACTCTGAACATGTCTTCATAGTTCCTCTATTAAATCCTAGTAACTCTCTACAAAAATGATCAAAAATGAAAACCTACAAACTCTCAAGAACAAGGAGGTGAGAATGAAGGTAACTGATAAAGGGATGCTGACAAAATTTTGGAAAATAGAACGTAAACAGACAAAAGGTAACAGGTTGGTTAGAGAAAGCAGAAACCTCAGTGTCTAGAGTTGGGAGGGGTGATCAAAAACAAATTGATTTGAGCCTTGAAATCCTAAAAAGGCTCAGGAAATTGTGGTATCCCTGAAAGAATGAGCAAGAACTGGCCCAGCCTGTTTTGTGCAGCTCTGACAGAATGCCATGGCCTAGGTAAGCTATAGTGAATGGAATGTGTGAGACTCCTAATTTTGGAGGCTGAGAAGCCTAAGAACAAAGAACTATGCCAACGAAGGCCTACACGCAGTGTGACAGAAAGGACCACATGACAGGTGATCACACACATCTATAATCCCAGCACTCCTGAGGCTGGTGCAAGTTCAAGGCCAGCTTGTTCTATACAGTAAGAGCCTGTCTTAAAACTACCAGATGATGAAGAGGAAGAGGAGGAAGAGGAAGAGCTGTCCAAGTCTGCCAACACATATCTCAATACACTAGAAGAGATTCATGTGCTTTTCTCACACAGCTTCTTTTATAATTAAATATAATTAATTAATATAATTCTAATAACTTTATTTTAAATTATTTAAGGATGTAACAATTGCCTGCAAGGGTCCAAAGAGAACACAACACTATATGTAAAGTGTGCGCATGGTAGAAATCTGGAGAAAAATCACTGAAGAATATTGAAGAAGAATTAACTCTTGGCTACTTGTTTAAAAAAAAAGTATTGAGAAACCAATAAACCTTATGTTATTCCATTCTTAGTGGACAAACTATTACTGAAGCTGTATACACTATTGCTTCAAGGACTGATACCCTCCTTGCTCCATACTCAACTGACAGGACCATTTACTTTTCCTGCAAGACTGAGAATAGCATAATAAAGCCACAGACCTTCTCCATCAGCCAGTTCTGAACGGTCCAGCTTGCTTTCCTTATGCTGGCCTTCTGCAACTTTCACTGCGACAGCCCGGCAAATAGCCCCAAACTTTCTGTCCAGAGAACGGACTCCTGCTTCTCTGGTGTATCTGTTAAGATAAAACTGTTTTACTTTTGGATAAATACCACCTGTAAATAAGTAAAAGAGCAACAGCCAGTTCCCTAAGGAAACAATGTAGATTTGAAAGTTAATTGTTCAAAAACTACTAACATCTCCACATAGAACATATTTCATTAAAATTAGTAGGGTTGTTTGTTTGTTGTTTAATATTAAGGTGTCTTTTCAGCAATGACGATTTCCTTATATATATTATCTTCAACTGTTACCTTTAACCAAGTTTTTGGCTGTGCAATATAGACACCTAAAGTAAATCTGGCAGTACATTAAATGCCACTTATTTCTTGGTGATATATTAAGGAGTTTACTGATTCCAATTTGTCAATGTAATTTGGTTCCAATTTTTTTGTTTTTTAATACCAATGAAGGAATCAGGGAAACTGACTAGAGCTTGGTGTCGCCTGCAATCTCAGCACTTAGATGATAAAGGTCGAGGGATCAAGAGTCATCTTCATGGGCTGCAGGCCAGCCTGGGCTAATTGGTACAGTGTCACAAACAAACAAATTTAAAAAACCCTCTAATACCTAAGATAGAAATAAAACCAAAACAAAAAACTCCAAATCATAAATCAAGAAACAGGCTAATGAACTGAATAGACAGTTCTCAAAGCAGAAACACAAATGGCTACTAAAGATCTAAACAGTGTTCAACGTTCTCAGTCATGAGGAAATGTAAAGTAAAACTGCACTGAGACTCCATCTCACCCAATTAGAATGGCTGTCATCAGAGAAGCAACAGATGCAGGCAAGGATGTAGACAAGAAGAAACACTGTATGGAAGCCAGTGTAAAGCAGTGGTTCTCAAACTTCCTAATGCTTTGACCCTTTAATACAGTTTCCTCATGTTATGGTGACCCCCAGCCATGAAACTATTTTTGTTAATTCATAATTGTAATTTTGCTGCTGTTATGAACCATAATGTAAATAGACGATATGCAGGATATCTGATATGTGAACCTTGTGAAAAGGTCATCAGATTCTCAAAGGGTCACTACCCACAGGTTGAGAACCACTGGTATAGAAGTTACTCATAAAACCTAAACTAGAACTACCAGATAATCCAGCTATACTAATCCTGGGTGGATACTTGCAGGTCTGTAACTCAGCACACCAGAGATTCTTATATATACATGTTGACTGCTGTACTACTAACAGAAGCCAACCTAGCTGTCTATCAACAGACAGATTAAGAAAATGTGGTACACAGACACAGTAGAATTTTACTGAGCAGTAAAGAATGAAATTATGACACTTGCAGTAAAATGGATGAACCTGGAAATCACTCACATTAAATGAAATAAGCCACACTCAGAATGAGTAACGTATTTTCTCAAATACAGAATCTAGACTTGAGTCTAGATTTGTGTGTGTGTGACATGACAGTAGAAAAGGACTGGGGGGAGGGGCATGAGAAGGAAAGGAGGAAAACGGACACAGAAGCAGAAGAGGAAATATGTGAAAGAGGAAGGAGAACATGCAGACAGCGAGGGAAGACAAAGGGACAGGCGAGAACAAAGTATAAAGATATACATGCATGTATGTCTTGATTGTCACAAGAAACTCGTTTAAGTAACTACTGTGGCTTTCTCAATGTCAGCTGAGTACTGGAGATGAATACAAGATCCCAAGGCTCATGCAAGAGACAAATAACCAGAGAGGCAAAATCCTAAAAGCAAGTCAACAGAAATGACTGTGGAAGGGGCAGGCAACAATAGAGACTGAACCCAGAGCTTCACGCACATGAAGTAAACATTCTATCACTGATCTGTGTCCACAACCC